>NC_138069.1:20000-271151 GCF_964194185.1 Rhinolophus hipposideros | reverse complement strand
TGATATGACTCCCCTACTTATGGCTCCGTGGGTGTTCTTTTTGGCCTCATTATGTCCTGTGTTCTTATGTGGGGAGCGGGAGCTGAGACCCCGCCTGTCGCTCCACACTACATTGATATTAAATATAATGTTTGTATTTTACATGGGTTTACAAAATAAGGTCATGTTATCTCTGTTACAAATTTGTCATCAGGAAAATAACTTGGGATAATAATTGACTTTGATGTCTTATAGAGTTTTCATGGGTAATCTAAATATAATTATTAAGGATTAATAAATTAAATAGGTATAAGTAGAATACAAGGTGTGTGTGTGTGTGTGTGTGTGTGTGTGTGTGTGTGTGTGAAACTTTTCAGTGACAGCTGCTTTATGGTATGTGTACTTAAAATCGGATTCCCAAAAACTTTTGGTAACTTGAAACCTTAGAGTTTTACTAAGTTAAGTTAAAAGATAGAAATTATTGAATATCTAGATCATTTCCAAATAAGATAAAATACTGTAACATTAATTACTATGCATAGGTTTACATAGTTTTGGCCTCTAATTAACAGAGAAACTAAAAGATAAATTTGATCTGTTAATGAAATATCTTGTACTTCGTTGAAATTATGAACTGTATATATATATATATATATATATATACATATTTATATATTTTTTTTTTTTTTTTTTTTTTTGGATACCCTGGTTGTTTGAAGAAAGTGAAAGAATTCATGAGACTCTTAAAAGGTTTATTGAAAGTCTGGCAGTGAGGATGCCGGTGGTAGTGTATAGAGAAAAGAGGCTGGCACAGGTTTCTGTTTAGAAAAGAGAGAAGCACCCCACCAGCAGGGAGTTGCCAGGGCAGAGTCAAGAATAAAACAGCTGCCATGGGTTTCTGGTTAGCTGGGGTTTTATATTTTTCTTTGCAGGATGTCGGGTGCTTGTTAGCTTGCAGAGGGTTGCTGTTACAATTGTCTTCTTCTGGGAACTGTCCTATTCCCACTATGATGGGTGTTGATGAGACAAGTAAAGAGTTAACAGGAGCAGGCTTGTGGGCTGAACGGAAAGAGCTAACATTAATTGCTTGGCTTTGAATCCCCTGGCTAGCACTGCACCTGCAAGTTGACAAGCACCTTACATCCATCAGAGGTAGGACCAAAACAGTTCCCAATCGCAATGGCAACCCACTGCAAACTAACAAACCCCCATGATAGATGAGAACAGAACAGTCCCCAGCTGCAACAACAACCCTCTGCAAGCTGACATCTATCATAGAAGAGAACAGGACAGTTCTCAGGAAAAGACAAGTGTAATGGCAGCCCCCCTGCAAGCTGACAAGCACCCTACATCCTGCTTAGAAAAATATAAAACCTGAGCTATACAGAAACCGGCTGCAGCTCTTTCTATTAGACTGCCCTGGCAAAACTCTTTTTGCCAGTTCCAAACAGAACTCTCTCTTTTTGACTTTCAATAAATCTTTTCTTACTCTTGTAGAGGCTTGTGAATTCTTTTGTGTTCTGCGAATGACCAGGGGTTAATTTTATGCCAAGACAGATGTAGGGTGCTTGTCAGCTTGCAGGTGCAGTGCTAACCAGGGGATTCAGAGCCAAGCAGTTAGTTTTTAAGCTTGTTCCTGCTAGCTCATAAACTCCTGTTAAGTCTTTGCCAATCTCATCCTATTAGCTCACAAGCTCGCTTCTGCTAACTCTTTGCCTATCTCATCAAGAAATATATTTGCCAGTAGAAGAACCTATGTTTCTAGAGGTTATTAAATGTCTTCATAAATTGGCCAAGCTAAAGAATGTTAATTGCTTATTCTTGTTTCCATTATAAATTGAGGTTTTAAGGGTTAAAATGTCAATAAAAGTAATTAAATTACTCGGAATAACTTTGAGGTTTTCCAGAAGAGCCTCTGGAACACCCAAAAGATTTGTTTTCTCTCCTTACAAAAATGAAATTTTAAACTAATTTAAACTAATTTGGTATGTTAAATTGCATGGGAAGCTTTATAAAATAAATTATGAAAAACTCATAGGGTGTATTGTATGGTTAAATTATGGTTATAAATTAAACAAATAGTTGTGGCTATGGGAAAAATGGCTGCTTAGTTCTTTCTTGCTGCCTAACAAACCCTATGTTTTGGTTTTTGCATTCCTCCATGCATCTTAGTGCGTTTAAGCTGGACTTCATTCAACAGCCACTTAGTATGGGTTATCAATGTATTCTTCTTGTATGTATATTTTCCAGATGGGTTGAAACTCCCCTCCATGATGACTCACAAACTATAACAATTGTTCTGTTTGTCCTAAATACAAACCCTGGAAAACCCTCCATGGATCCCAGGGGTATTTTCCTTTCACCCCTGGATCTTTGAGATATGGTAAATGAATTTCATCTAAATGCCATCATCTCAAGGTTATAAATACACATTAGTATTAATTTGTATGTCCTTGCATTGGGTTGAGTTATAGACAAAATTATAATTGTCTTTATAAAAGAAGAAATAGCAAAACTAATAGGAAAAATTTTATTGGAAGAAAAATTATTCCCACATGGGGAATTCTCTTCAAATTACACAATGACAGAAGAACTCATTTTATTGGACAAGAGATTAATTACCGTGTTTTCCTGAAAATAAGACCTAGCCGGATAATCAGCTCTAATGTGTCTTTTGGAGCAAAAATTAATATAACACCCGGTCTTATTTTACTATAATATGAGACTGGGTCTTTAATATAATATAATATAATATAATATAATATAATATAGTATAGTATAGTATAGTATAGTATAGTATAGTATAGTATAGTATAATATAATATAATATAATATAATACAATAGAATACAATACAATACTGGGTCTTATATTAATTTTTGCTCCAAAAGGCACATAAGAGCTGATTGTCTGGCTAGGGTCTTATTTTCGGAGGAAAAGGGTATATTTGTGAGCTTTGGCTCATACTGTATCATTTCCATTGTGCTTATCACCCCTAGCCCTCAGGATTGGTGGAACAAACCAATGGAACAATAGACTCAATTTGCAAAATTAACAGATGCTTTTTACCCTCTGTGGCCAAAAGCTCTCCCCTTGGTAATCCTCAACTTGTGAATCCAACCTTTTATGGGAAACATCAATTGTCACCTTATGAAATAACAGCTTGACCTACGAGAGTAGATGAAGAAACTTATGAGCTGACATTATTGAAAGGAGACATCCTACACTATTGCCAAGGTTTGATAAAGTCACTTTAAGAAAATGCCAAATTGGTAATTGCTTCCTTTCACAGAGCTCCCAGGAGATAAATATTTTAAAATCACGAGTTGCCACCGGGAGATTTTGTTTATTGGAAAAGACATCAAAAGACACTCTCCAACCTCGTTGGAAGGGACATTATCAGAAGCCTAACCACAAATGGACATCTATCCCTGTTGCTGGCACTCGCCTACAATAGACATCAAAGACTCCTCAAGGTTGAGAAGCCACTTATGTCAGAGGTAGACAACTATCCCCAGACATTGATAAGGCCTGCATACCTGTGAATTGGTGTTGAACTCAGACCCCATTTGTTTAATTGTCTTTACATATCTGCTAATAATATTAGTCATAACAATAGTTATGATTGTTCTTTGGGCTTTTCTCAAACCTCATTTTTATATAGCCCAACTGTTAATGATTGCCAAAGATGTATAAGATAACATTTAATACTCTTTTTGTGGCTTATGTAATGTTATACTAGATGCAAAATACAGAAAAGTGTGACAGACAGCAAAACTCTTGTCATGATAGTTTACAGGATAGAAATGATCCAGAGTGTTTTTGTAATGAAGGTGTATAGGACTGACTTCCTAAGGGCATTTACATGCCCTTCCCTGTGGGAAAATTCAGTCTCAGTCCACATCCTGTGGATATGATATTGCCCCATCCCAATGGTCCACCATTTCCACAGGACGAAATCAATACTGAGGCTTCCTAGGAATGAGCCTTCCTAGAGCTGTGAGATGACACTCTCCAACCACAGGTTTGGTCATTTTATTACCAGAAGGGGGAATTGTGGATAAGTAAGGGGTTCTATGAAAAAAAGTAACCTCATAGGACAGTCTGACCATATATTCCTAATTGGGCAGACCAAGGTGAGTAGTCACGCCCCAGGCCTATGACTTTTTCAGTGAAAGGTTTGTCTTTGCCTTAAGCAAGCCCTGTCCACTGTTTTTGTACATCTAGGTTGCAAACTTTTGAAATGCCAGAGTGGTCCCCTTTTCCGGACCCTTCAAGGGATCACATGCTCTTGTTGCCTGTATACCATCCCTAATTACTGTAAGTACTACATTAGGAAACATCAATTGTCACCTTTTGAAATAATAATAGGTTGACCTATGAGATTGATAAAGGAACTCGTGAGCTACTGACATAAGCACCAGAGCATGAGACCATATTGTTATTTTGTTGCCCACATACCATCTCCATGTGCTATAAATGTTAACTACCCTATAAATATTAAATATTTTATTTATCCATGTTACTTTTATCCAATAATAGAAATGTCCATGCCTTGTTTTCTCTCATCTCCTTAATCTACCATCAATGGATTTCATGCAATCTTATGTTGCCTCCCATGATTGCAAATGCAAAAAAAAAAAAAAAACCACACTGCAAAATTGCTATTCTCTACAAAACTTTCTCAATTCATTGAGAATCGATCTTGCTCCCACATATGTACTCGGTTTCGCTCAAATAAACTCTGACAAAATTTTCTATTAAGTCAACACTCTTTACATCCATTAGCTATTATGTATGTACACATATATACATATGTATGTATATATATTCAGTACTACTCAGCAAAATAATAGCAATTAAACAAAGGAAATAAAATTAACTACTGTGGTTGTAAAAGGGGCCACATACTAAACCTGAAAGCTCAGAGGAGCCCCGTATGGTGGGCCTTACAAACACAGGGACCAAACCACACAGGGTGGCCTGAACATAAAAACTCCTAACTGAAAGCAGTCATGATGTGTAGGCCCTAGGTCTGTAGCTTCCGTGACAAATGTCAGCCTTTACCTTTGAAATTGTCTATTGTCTTTGTGGATCTAAGATATCATATCTTTGAAATGTCAGAGTAATTTTCTTTTCCAGAGCCCTTGAAGGCATAGCTGCTGTGTGTGCTATGAATGTTAACCATCTTGCATCCACCAATGTAAAAGAAGCATGTGTCTCTCCATTCTACTTTTATCCAATCCCAGAGATTTCCTGGCTTTCTTTTTTTCCCATCCTCTTAATCTACCACCAATGGGTTTCATGAAACCTTACTTACATCTCCTCCTTTGATTCTAATGTATAAAATAAGCTGCAAAACTCCCATTCTTCAGAGCATTTTCTCAATCTGTTGAGATTTTGCTTTCTGGCAATTGTCATCAATTTGGCTCAAATAATATTTATAAGGCCCCCGGTCAAGATGGCATAGCAGGTAAATGCTGTGCTCACCTCCTCCCACAACTACATCAAAATTACAACTAAATTACAGGACAACCACTCTTGAGAGCCACATGAATTCTAGCTCAACAGAAGCCCTATAACTAAGGATATAAGAGGAAACCATATCAAGACTGGTAGGAGGAGCAGAGACGTGGAACAGGCTGGTCCCACACCCGCATATGGCAACTTAGAATTTGGAGGGATATCTCCACTGCAGAGGTCCCCCTAAGGTGCAAGGGACCCCAGCCCCACACTGGCAGCCCAGTGTTCCAGTGCTGGGAAGAGGAACCTCCACAACATCTGGCTGTGAAAATCAGCAGGGATTCCATCTGGATGAGACAAAAGGCTGCTGGAAACACAGGTGTCCTCTTAAAAGGTCCACACACAGACTCACTCACAAGCACTTGCTCTGAGCTCCAGAGAAGGGACTCAAAAAGCACCAGGCACATATGGGGAGGAACTGAATTCTCTGGATGTGGGGTGAGGATTGGAGGAGGAGCGCTCTCTGGGACTAAAGTGCTGGCAGGCACCAGTGTTCTTTTGTTGAGTCCCCTCCCCCCAAAAACACAGCCTGCAGGCCCAGGCAGGCACCAAATCTGAGTCTCCATTAATCTGGTTAACACTGCTCTTGACCCACACTGGTGATTCGCTGAGACCCCACCCCTACTCAATTCACATGCACCTGAACCTCTTTCAGAGGCAAATTCACATAAGCAACTGGCCTGGGCCTGCACTGTGGACTTTCCTAAAATTTCTCAAAGTTCCACAAACCTCAAACAAGCAGCAGCTGGCTTCAGCAGGCCATGTACTTCTTGCTAAGTGGCCCTAAGCCTAGCACTAGTTGAAGTCTGGCTCAGTTTGCAATATAGCTTCTCCCAGGCACCTCTAAGCCTAGCACAGGCAACTATCAACCACAGATCACTTTGTAGCTCCTACCAGGTGGCCCTAGGCTGGACACCATAAGCAGCTGAACTTGGCCTGCAACAGAGCCCCTCCCTAGAGGCCCTCGAACAAACACACCTGATAGCCAGCTTCGGATCACATCGGAGCTCCACACAACCACCTCCACGAATGACACACCCAAAAGGCAGACTGGGCAGGCACTAAAGCCCCAGAAAAGTGAATTGTGCTCTGTGGGGTCAGTCCCCACATAATAATTGCTCTACTGTAGTCATAGCCACTACTTATATCCAGTCAGCCTGAGGGCCAACCCCACTCACTGACGTACCAATAGCAACCAAGGCTTAACTACAACAGGAGGGCACACATAACCTACACAAGGGACACACATGCAGTACCTGACTTAGGTGACCGGGGAGACAGCTCCACTGGGCCCCACAGGACCCTACTTCATAAAGCCACTCTACCAAGACTGGGAGATATAGCAGCCGTACCTAATACATAGAAACAAACATAGAAAGTCAGCCAAAATGAGGAGACAAGAAAATGTCTCACATGAAAGAAGTAAACAAACGTCCAGAAAAAGAACTAAACAAAATGGAGACAAGCAATCTACCAGACACAGCATTCAAAATGCTGGTTATAAGGATGCTCGATGATCTCAGTGAGAACTTCAACAAAGAGATAGGAAACATAAAAATGGAGATGGAAAACATAAAAAAGAACCAGCCAAAAATGAAGAATACAATAACTAAAATGAAGTATACATTAGAGGGAATCAATAATGGATTAGATGAAGCAGAGGATCAAATCAACGATTTAGAAGATAAGGTAGCAGAAAAACCCAATCAGAAGAGCAATAAATATATAAATAAATAAATGAATAAATAAATAAACTTTAAGGTGCCTTGTGATAACATCAAGTGCACCAACAATCGCATCACAGGAGTACCAGAAGGAGGAGAGAGAGCAAGGGATTGAAAAGCTATTTGAAGAAATAATGATGCAAAACTTCCTGAACCTGGTGAAGGAACTGCACATACAAGTACAGGAAGCGCAGAGTCCTAGACAAGATGAACCCAAAGAGACCCACACCAAGACATACTGTAATTAAAATGCCAAAGGTAAAACACAAGTAGTGAATCTTAAAAGCAGAACAAAAACAAACAAACAAACAAAAAGCAGTTAGTTACCTACAAGGAGCTCCCATAATACTGTCAGCTGATTTCTCAGCAGAAACTTTGCAGGCTAGAAGGGATTGGCATGAAATATTCAAAGTGATATAAAGCAAGGACCTACAACCAAGATTACTCTACCCAGCAAAGCTTTCATTTAGAATCAAAGGACAGATGAAAACTTCCCAGATAAGAAAAAGCTAAAGGAGTTCATCACCAACAAACCAGTATTACAAGCAATCTTAGAGCGACTTCTTTAAGAAGAAGAAACAAACAAACAAACAAAACTTCTTTAAGAAGAAGAAGACTTCTTTAAGAAGAAGAAGAAAAAAAATCACAAATATGAATAACAAAATATTGGAAAAAATTCTCACTGACAAAGGCAAACACTTAATAAAAGAAGTTATCAACCAACACTTAGCTAGTACAAAAGTTAAAAAGCAAAAGTAGAAAGATCATGTGTAATTACAATAGTAAATTAAGGGATACACACAAACACACACAAAAGAAGTATAAAATAATGACAAAACATAAACGTGGAAGGGGTGAGTAAAAAATGGTAATGATTTTAAAATGTGTTGGAACTTAACCAACCACCAACTCAAAATAGACATAAACCTAGCTTGGTATATGATGTGTGACACGGAGCCTTTGGTTGTGATCAAACAATATGGTGAATGCTGCTGCCGAGTGCCATCCATCAGAAAGGTAGCGATCTTCAATACAGGAAGCAGTGCATTCAACCTTAGTAACAGTGTGTGATAAGTTTCAACTTATTCAGTGCAGTCAGTCATGTGTGAGCTACAGTTGAGAGAAGGTGTGTTTTAAAGTGCTCTGTGTCACACATCACTTCTTGTATATAGCAATTTCTGTCAAATGAAAACAAACATATGGTGTGTCCTCATCCACCTTATTCACTGGATCTGGCACTCTGCGACTTCTGGCTTTTCCCCAAAGTCAAAATGATTCAGGACATCAAGACAGCCAAGACAGCACAACTAAAGACACTCAGGAAAGAGGACTTCCAGAAATGCTTCAGGAAGTGGCAAGAATGAGGGATAAGTGTGTTTGAAGTGAAGTGAGTGGGAGTATTTTGAGGGGGATTAGTGGTGATGTGTCTACTGCAATAATTTTTTAAAATTTAAACATTCATCGTATTGTTTGATCACACCTCATAATTCTTTCTTGAATAGAAACCTTGCTTTTGACTTTTTCTATTTTTGATTTCTGTTGTTCTTTCATGTTTTATGTTATTTTATTAATATTTTTCTATTCTTCTGAAATCATAGTGATCTGTTTTGTGGCACGTCTTTTTGGCACATGTCCATCATTTGCAGGGATTTTGCTCACTCCTATTCTCTTTCTTCTTATAACATTATGTTTTCCTGTGCATTAGAAGGAGACATGGTCAGACATCATCAAAATGGTGGCCTGAAGTGAACCTCTGGAAATCTTCCCTAGTATTTACAACAAATTGAACAACTATAACTCCACAAAGGACTCCCTGCACAGCAGACAGGCAAGATGAAGAGGTGTACTACTGAATTCACCTAAAGGTGGGCAAATCGCATGAGCAGGAGAGGAGGGAAGGGAGAAGAGCAGAGACGGAGCCGCGTGGGGGCAGGACAAAAACCTAGCTCAGTGCTCCAAGCTCACTGCATCCTGGAACTACCGCAGCTGCGGGAGAGGGAAGAACTCGGACTGCTAGGGCTCCGCTTATGGCCCACAGGGCTGAGGGGGCAGCATATAACACGGCTGAACCTAACGCTCACAGCAGAGACCTCGGAGCAAAGACTGAGGTAAGAAGGCTGAAAACAGTGGTTTAAGACCTCAATGCTGCAGAGAACGGAAGCCTTAGGCACTGAGACTAGCCGCCCCCTCCCTACCCTCCCAGAGCTCACCCCGCCCCCACCTGCCCGGTGCTAGAAGTGGAACAGTAGCAGTGTCAGATCAAAAGAACAGAATAACCACTAAATTATTGTCTGTGTCTATGAGTTTTTCTTTCTCATTTGTTTGTCTTGTTCTTTTTGGTTTATATACCACATATCAGTGAAATCATAGGGTTCTCTGCTATATTACCAGAGGGTAAGGGGGTGGGGGGTGGGTGATGAGGGTAAAGGGGATCAAATATATGGTGATGGAAGGAGAACTGACTCTGGGTGGTGAACACACAATGGGATTTATAGACGATGTAATACAGAATTGTACACCTGAAATCTATGTAAATTTACTAACAATTGTCACCCCAATAAATTTAATAAAAAAAAAAACTGAAAAAAAAAAAAAAGAACAGAATATTTGCTATTCTGAGAACTGTGGTCCACAGACACAGATTCACAGCCCAACTAGTTCCGGCAAAGGGGTGGGAGACATGGGAGCAGGACCAGTTGTGGTGGTGGTTGCCGCCATTGCTCTGGGCTGCCTCTCACAACTTACCCCGCCCCTGTCCCCACCTATCTGGGTGGATCCCTGCAGGAGTAAACAGAACTGCTGAAACACACAGGCTTTGAATCTGGTGCAGGAAAAGCTTTGGAACTTTAAAAGCTCTCCGCATCCCCACACGAACATTGTGCCCTATGACCCAGGCAAATGGTTAACAGAGGAGAAGCCCGCTTTCCAGGGAATCCCCTCACTGTGTGAGAAGCTGGAATAGTGCAGAGAAAACATAACACTACAGTGTGAGAGAGAAAAAAGGGCTGCAGTCGGAGAGAAAATAAAACATTTTACCAACACATACTGGAAAACAAAAGAAAGACCTCTTCAGATCAACCTGTTTCAGAACCCACTCCTGTAGATGTCTAGGAACAGAAATAATAAATCATTAATTGCCATGAATAACCAATGCAACAAGGCAGCTCAGAAAGGAAGTGAAAATTCTTCAGAAAATGAACTTAAAGATATGGAAATATGTGACTTAAATGACAGAGAATTCAAGATTGCAGTTCTGAAAAAACTTAATGAGATGTAAGAAAACACAGAAAGGCAGTTTAATAAACTCAGAAACACAATCAAAGAACAACATGAGCATTTTACTAAAGAGATTTAAATTTTAAAAAAGAACCAAATAGAATTTCTGGAGATTAAGAACTCAGTAGAAGAAATGAAGAATTAAATAGCCAGCTTAGGTAGTAGAGTTGACCAGATGGAGGAAAGAATCAGAGACATTGAAGACAGAAACCTGGAAATGGCGTGGATGGAAGAAGAAAGAGACTTGAGACTTAAAAGAAATGAAAGAACTCTAAAAGAACTTTCTGACTCCACCAGAAAAAGCAATATAAGAATAATGGATATACCAGAAGGAGAAGAAAGAGAGAAGGGAACAGAGAGTATATTCAAACAAATAGTTGATGAGAACTTCCCAAACGTGTGGAAAGAAATGGATCCTGGAATCCAAGAAGCAAATAGAACACCTAATTACCTCAACACCAACAGGACTTCTCCAAGGCACATTGCACTGAAGCTGCCAAAAATTAACGACAAAGAAAGAATCCTCAAGGCAGCCAGGAAAAAGAAGACGGGAACCTACAAAGGAAAGCTCATTAGATTATCATCAGATTTCTCAGCAGAAACTCTACAAGCCAGGAGGGAGTGGAACCAAATAGTTGAACTATTGAAAGAGAGAAATTATGAGCCAAGAATAATATACCCAGCAAAGATATTCTTTAGATATGAAGGAGGAGTAAAGACCTTTCCAGACATACACAAGCTGAGGGAATTTTCTAATACACGACCTGCACTACAAGAAATACTACAGGAGGCTATTTGACCACCATCAACAGGGACAATTTGTGGCAACCGAAACATAAAAAGGGGGAGAGTAAAGGCCTGAACCGGAATATGGGAATGGAGAAAGTAAGAGTGCTGAAGAAAATGGAATACCCTAAATATCAAACTTTCTTTTACATAAACTTAAGGGTAATCACTCAAAAGAAAAGCAGAACTTTTCACAAGTTGATTTTGTCAAGTGTTCATCAGGCTTCTGCTCTGAGCTTTCCTGCCTGTGTGTGCACCTGAAAGCACAATGTGTCCCCCTTTAATAATCTGTGTTAAGGTACTTTGTACAAACAGTGGGTGTCAAAGGCTTCACTAAGGTTACCTACATGTGCTTGCCCCATGTGCAAACTGGCATAGTGACGGAACAGGGCTCTGGTCTGCCACACACCAGGCTTCTTCAGGACTGCTCAGTTTATTGGCATGAAGATAGTCATGAATTACATACAAGTATGAGCCATAGTTATCCATGTTACCAGCCTGACACCTGAGTGTTGTGTGTGTGAATCCTAATGTGACCATGTAAGGGTGAAGGTATATTTTACAAGATTTAACAATCTAGTTTATTTTTCTTTTCTCTTCTTTTCTTTGTTTCCTTCCCCTCCTCCCTGATTCAATTGCTTTGTTTTCCCAAGGTTACATACCTCGTTAATCTGGTTAATTGCCAGAACACTGACAGAAACTGTTTCAGCCCTTAGACCTCTAGACGCCTATAACCAGACTGCAACTCCCTTGCAATTTTCCACCAGATGACGCATGAATGACTCCTAAGTCTGGTTTGAGATAAAATTGCCTTGGAACAAACCGGACTGTAGGATGCATTTTTCCAGACATCAGCACCCAGGAATCACTTAACTCCCTCCTTCCTTTGTTCTGCCTCTTCTTACATGCCTATAAACTTTTCTGGCTGTTTTAGGAACAGGGAAGATGGCCTTTGAGACAGGAGTCTACCATCTTCCCAGAATGCCGGCATTTTAAATAAACCTCCTTTACGTTCCAACAACCCTTGTCTCTTGGACTTTGGTTTTCTACCCAAAGTCCCAAAATAAGACCTAACTGGAAAATAAGCCCTACCATGATTTTCCAGGATGCTTGTAATATAAACCCTACCCCCAAAATAAGCCCCAGTTAAGATCGTCAGCCAGCCGAACGCATTTAGTGGATCTATTGCAACACATGACAGATGTATTGAATTATAAAATAATAATATTGATACATAATTAAATATAAATAAATAATATTATTGACCTTAATACTTAAAATAGATGATAACATAAATTATAGTCAAATATTTGTAAATACCCAAGCTGGCCCCTTTGGACGAGAGGTAAACGCCTATGTAAACAGATGAACTCAAGACTTATTGCCGAATGACCAACCAGAGTACAGGCACAACACACTAATAACCCTCGCACTTGATAATGAACAGACGTGGTTGTGTCTAATATGAATCTTCATAACTCAATATGTCATGTATTGTAACAGACATACTTAATGCACTCATGTGAAATGAAGAAAGGTTTTCTGAATATCTGTGCCTGCAATTTTTTGTCGCTTTTGTGTGGACCGTCATTGTTAACTATCATTATTTTTGTTGCCACTCCTGTCTCGTAAGTCTTCAATTAACACTTGATTTAATGGTAGATTTAAAGGGAATGATATTTTGACTCCCAGAGAAGATGAGTGCAAAAAGAAAGAGCTATTCCATCGAGTACAAGAAAGGAATTGTGGAGGACTCCCGGGGCAAGAATCTTACGGCTTTCTGCAAAGAGTAGAAGTTGGATCTCTGAATGGTCTGAAAATGGCAAGCAAAGTACGATAACCTCAGTCAACAGGTGGATGAGGGAAATGCTAAGATGTACAAGTGTGGATCAGGTTTGCAACCACTGTTTCCTGAGCCAGAAGACATCATCTGTGAATGGATTGCTGACAGGAGAGCAAAGGCTTTGGTTGTGCGCAGGGCTGATATTCAAGCATTTGCCCGTGCAATGGCATCGCAGTTAGAAATATCCCCAGGAGAATTCAAAGCATCACAGCGCTGGCTGGATGGCTTCCTTCAGCGATATGAACTGTCTCTAAGAAGATCGACAACACTGTTCAAGCTGGAAGATACTGAAGTTATTAAACGTGCACTTGCATTCAAGTCCTTTGTTGATGGCATCGACTTTTCTAAATACCAACTCTCCAACGTGATTGCTATGGATGAAACTGCAGTGTTTATGGGCCAAGGATCTCAAACGACAATTGATCATAGGGGTGCCTCGTCAATCTACATTTCCTCCACTGGTTACAAAAGGGCATGTGTTACCTGTATTTTGGCAATTTGTCTGGATGGAAAGAAAGCCCCACCTCTAATCATCACTAAGGGCAAGAAAGATAAGGTTGAACGTGTTTCAGGCATTTATGTTCTTGAAACTGAAAAAGCCTGGTGCACACAAGCTGTTATAAGGAAGTGGGTCAATTTAATGCTGCCACTGAGGTGGCCAAAGAGGTCAGCTAGTGTGGGATTCAGCCAGCACTCACCGCGCTAAAGAGATGAAGAACTTCCTTGCAGAGAGAAGAATAGATCAAATGATGATCCTCGCAGGAATGACTGCCTATCTCCAGACTCTTGATATTGCAATTAATAAGCCATTCAAGGACCATTTGTACATGGAAATCAATGACTACATTGAAAATAGAATGAAGAGAAATCAGCGTGGGAACTTTGTGAAGACTAGTCTGCAAGAGGTCATGACTTGGGTGAAGAATTCATGGGATAAAATCACTGACAGCTGTGTTTCCAATGCACTACGAGCAAGCTACATGGGCAAGAAGTGCTCCTTTAAGGAGAGGTCTATTGCTGGACATGAGAGATTGGGGCCAATGGTTCTACAGGAAATGGAGGCGCAAGAAATTCAAGCCAGAATTCAGGGTTTGGAGAGTTATGACAATGTTCCAGAAGAAGATGACAGAACAGTATTTGAATAAATGTAGATTATTGTAGATGAACAGATGTAGATTATCGCACATGAAAAAATAAGACATCCCCTGAAAATAAGCCCTAATGCGTCTTTTGGAGCAAAAATTAATATAAGGCCTGATCTTATTTTCGGGGGAATAGGATAATGGCAAGCAGTCAAGAACACCCAGTTGGGGCCTCACCTCCAGGACTAGTTAATCTCTCAGGTTGAGAAATGAGGGTCACTGTTGATTTGGTGCTGTCGATTGAACAATAACATTGGCTAAACAGTCCTAGCCCATCACCAAAATTATTTATTTGGGAAAAAGAAAAACAAAAAGAGAAAAAACGCACTGGAGCATCAGAATGTGTAGAAGCCACTGCACATTCCTCCTGTGTTTGAAGGTGGAGCATATATATAGCAGAAAGACAGGAAGTTAGAACCATACAGTTTTATAAAATGGAAGTTAGGACCATTAGAGTTCAAGGAGCCCAGGTCCACCCACAGACCTCCCAGCCTGATCAGTTTTCTTAAACTCCCAGTTCACCTTTATCAGTGGCAAGAGTCCTGTCACCGTCAGGGCTCCTTCAGGGGTCCTTTCTGCTTACTGTGAAAATCTCCTTTCTTTGGATTCAAGTTACAAACTCAGCTATTGAACAAACAGCTTACCCCAGGAGCTGGGAAACGGAGAGTGTGGCTCCACATCTGGTCATGTGTTTGTGCAGCTGGAACCTACTTGCCCCTGTCAGTCCTCCTGGCACCCCCCCCTCCCCCAACCATATGTCTTCCACTTGCAGAGGCAGCACTTCCTGAAGATGCACTGTTTGTGTCCTGAGCTGCCTTCTGGGAGTGAGGCACTCTGGCTGGACCAGGGATATCCTCATCAACAGTGCTGATGGGTTCTCCCCGGGAATTCAGCAGGAAACTTTAAAAAATGATGCTTACTTCTCTGTGATAACAAGAGCAGTCAACCAGGAATTGGCAGTGGGAGAACCCTACTTGTCAAAGAGAAGGCTGATCAGAAAATGTAAGGTGGCACAGCTCTGCAGTTTGCTGGGGGTGCAGCAGCCGAGCACCAACATAGATAATATTTATGTGTTTATATGCTCACATGCACATGTGTATTATTTATGTAGAAAGTACTTTAAACCTACAGAAAATTTACAAGAATGGTGATGAGTGACCCTTTACTCAGCTTCTCCTAATGCCAACACTTTGCAAAGCAGAGTAGTTACCAAAACCAGGAAGTTAACCAAATCACAGGCCTCACTCACGTCTAGGAGCTTTTCCACTCGTGTTCAGCCAGGACTCCATACTGCATTTGATGGCCATGTCTTCTCAGGCTCTTTCCATCTCTGACGGTGCCTCATTTTTTTCTAACTTTGACACTTGTTAAGAGTGCCACTTAGGGGTCTCATTAAATGACACTCAGTTTGGGTTTGTTGGCTGTTCTCTCATTATTACATGGAGGTCATGCATTTTTGGCAAGAATGCCACAGAAGTGACAGCATGTTCTCTCCAGAGCTTGATGTTAGGGGTACCCTGTACAGAGCCATCCTGTTAATGATGTTAACCTTGATTGGCAAAGACTCGTTTTGAGTTAGAAGATGTTGGGGGGAAAACACACCACAACAAGCAGAATGTTCCAGGCTGGGTGAGCCACCAACCATTGCTTTAAGAAGTAAGTCTGTCCACTCACAGCCAGCAGAGGGGTGTGTACCCTAAGGGCCTTCCCTCTGTCGGGCGGGGCTGCACTACACACCTATCTCTTCTTCAGGGGCTGAAGGATGTGGCTGGCTTGGTGGATGGCATCTGTCCTCTAAGTGAGTGTTTCTCACACATGTTTGACCATGACCTATAATAATAACAACAATAACAAGAATGAGGAAAATAAAATAAATGACACTGAGCCAGACATGTTACTAAATGTTTTACATTTAGTATTTTTTCATACAATTCTGGTAACAATCTTATAGGGTAGGTACTATAATTATGTTCACAATTCTTAGATAAAGGCGTTGATACCCAGTGAGATCAAGAAATTTTCCCAAGATCACAAAACCCTAGGAGACAGGGCCAGCATTTAAGTCCCGGCTTCCTGGTCCTTGAGTCTGACCCTTCACCTCACACCATACACATACACTAGACATGCACGGTGCACACCACACACCACACACCACACATATCACACACACATTCACACATACAGACCAGAAACCAGAAACACACACCCACCTCCTCATACACACACAACACACAAAAATAGCACATATACTCTCACGCAGTCACACATAGTTACACATACACTCACATAGTCAAGTAACTAAGACAAAAATTGTGCACACTCTATCTCTAACAGCTGTGAAGCTCTGAAATTTTATTTTTGAAAATGCTGGACTTTGCCAACTACATTAATTGTTCTCTAAAAGATGGGAAAACCCTATCTGCAGCCCACTAGCCTGAGAGATGCCACACTATCCTCTCCTTTATGTGTTAATCCTGGGGCTAGATGGCACAGTGTGGACTGGCTGTGCTGAAAGCATTTCTGAGAAAATCTGCAATTATAAGTGTGGAATATGACTTACACTTTTTGAGTTTCCCCATATAAATTTTGAAGCCCGATTCAGTGATTTGTCATCTCTTTTGCTTAATAAGAAATATGTACTTTGATGGAGAGTCCAAAGAGAATGGTCTAAGATATTTAAAAAAAAATG
This sequence comes from Rhinolophus hipposideros, assembly GCF_964194185.1. NCBI lineage: Eukaryota > Metazoa > Chordata > Mammalia > Chiroptera > Rhinolophidae > Rhinolophus > Rhinolophus hipposideros. Next base: position 254,190 of record NC_138069.1, on the reverse strand, counting down.
TTTTGGAGAAAAGTACAATCCCTGTAACCAAAGTCTTTATAGCTAACTTGTACTTTCTAAGCAATGACCAACAAAATGAAAACTCCTAAATTTTCTGTGAGGTCTTTGCAGTAAAGAGTTGACTCAGCAGGTCTGGAAAGTTCAAATCCTGTACATCCAAAAAAAGTCCTTGCCTCGTTTCTGGGAAGTAATATATAAGCCCCTGGAATGTCCTGCCTGCTAAGATCTTTGTTTACCTGGAACTTTGGCCACCTCAGATAGTCAGTGACAGCAGTGTGACTTATGGTGGGGAACGTGGTGGTGACCAGTATCAGCTTGAACTCTGGAGGGACTGGAGACTGAAGTCAGCCACCAGGTAGTCAATCACATCTGTGTGACTGACTTCCAATAAAAACCCTGACACTGAGGCTCAGGCGAGCTTCCCTGGTAGACAGTACTCTGTACGTGTGGTCACACATCATTTCTGCTGAAACTAGTGCTGTTGATAAGGCCCTGCTAGGAAGACAAGTGTAGCCTGCACCCAGTCTCTTCTAGACCTCCTGTGCTTTACCCTTGCTGATTTTAATCTGTGTGCTTTCACTGTGACAGCCATAACTGTGAGTTTAACAGATTTCCTCCATTCTGTGATACTTCCTATTAAACCTGAGGGTGGTCTTGGGGAGCCCCAACAACATGCCGATATTGGGGGATGTAACCAGCAGGAAGAAGCAGAGGCTGTGACTGTGTTTGACTTCTGGTTGTGCATGGACTTTGTGGAGACCAGTCCTACTCACTCAGTGTTAGTCCTACACCTCCATGGTGAATGGCTTGGTTGGTGTTTAGTGGACCAGGACAAACAAAGTCAAATCTTGCTTTTTCAGAACCCCATTAATCAGAATCCTCATTTAATTGAAAAAGTGCTTTCCGATATTCCTCTGGGGGATGGGGGTGGGTGTGGGGAGGGAGTTAAATGATAGGAAAATGGGCTAAGTTGGGGATTAGGGACTGGAGCATCTTGGCTTCCACTGAGGAGATCAGAGTTCAGCAGCCCTGTTCTAGTAAGAGGTGATTTGAGAGTGACTTAGTGATGGTCACTGTGGGGACAGAGCCCCAGAGAGCAGTTTCCAGGCGCTCGGCCTCATGTGGAGAGGTGCTGGCTCAGATAGTGGATGGCCGTCAGCTGTGGCTGGTTCGCCATCAGCTGTAGCCATTAAGCCATTGGTCACTGATATAACTGCCGCGGCTACGGAGGGGAGCTGAGGAGAGTGAAGGAGGAGACTGAAGGAGAGTGAGGAGAGTCGAGGAGAGTTGGTCGGTTGGCAGCAAAGCGGACAGCAGGTCGCACGTCGTGTAAACCCAGCCTCCAGTGAGACCATAGTGGTATGACTTCCCTACCTATGGCTCAGTGGGTGTTCCTTTTTGGCCTCACCATGTCCTGCGTTCTTATGTGGGGAGCGGGAGCAGAGACCCTGCAGGCCGCCCCGCCGGTCGCCCCGCACGACACATGGCGTAGTCGGCAGGATATGGTGTCGGCTGAAACTCTAAGTAATATACTGGAACAGTTTACACTTATAAAAGCTCAGTTTCGTAAGCAGCCTACAGTGCCAGCCAAAACCTACCAAAGCATGGTGGAGCGGTTTGTGCGTGTGAGAGCCCAGCTTCGGGAGGCCCATGAGGAGCGACACCGGGAACGGGAGGCACGGTCTGCCTGGGAGACTCGAGCCTCCAGCTGGCACACCACCTTCTTGGCCATGGAAGGCGTTGCCTTCATTTTGGTGATCTGCTGAGGCCTTAGGCTCCGAGGGTTGTGGACATCTTCCGCGGAGGCCTCCACACACTCAGACACCTGGCACAGTGAGCAAGATTCCGACCACGTAGGAATGGAGTCTGACTCTGGGCAGGAGGACGTGTGGCCCCCGCACAGTGTGTGGTGCTCGGTGGCCACTGTTCTCAGGAGTTGGACCCCCAAGGAGGGGTGGGAGGACATGGACGGCTCTCCGGCCAGCATGGAGAGGGCCCTGCAGGCTCTGACTGAGCAGTTGCCGGAGGAGGAGAAGGCTACAGCCGGCCGCGTGGGCTGGATGTTCCTCAGGGCCTTGAGTCTTAACACGAAAAATGCGCTTAATGAAATGTCCCAGGTGCCGGATCAGGAGTCCCGGTTGGAGGCGCTGGAAGCCCTGGTCCGCCTGTTAGAAGAGGGGCCCCACAGTGGAGACAATGTAGCTCCCAACCCCAAGCCCGGCTAATCTTGAAGCAAAGGGTAAACCGTGAGCAATCTTTGGGCCCCGGGGGCGTTGCTGCCGGCAACCCAGCTGTGACTGAGTTCACAACCTACACCCCTTACACTCCCACTGAGTTGCAGGAGCTGGGGGGGGCAGTGCCGACAGCGCCCTGAGAGACAGTGTCAGCTTGGCTAATACGTTTATGGGATGAGGGAGTAGACAACATTCTCTGCTCCCCAGGCGAGATGGAAAAGCTAGCCTTTGTGACAGTGCATCCATCCCTGCGACAGAGGTTACAGAACTGCCATAGGTTGACCCAGGACCAGGGCAACCACTCTCTAATGGAGTGGCTCACTGCTGCGGTACGCACAGTATGGGGACAGGCTAGCGAACTGCCAGACACTGTGAATCAATGGCATTCACATACAGAATTCATGCAAATTATCCGTGAAATGGGTATGAGAAATGCTATTTTTAACCTTAACATGCAAGGGCCGGATGACGAGCTTTTTACAGCCAGCACGAGAGATCTGGTTTTGGATACTGCACCTGAGAGTGCTTTTGGATCCTTGGTTGCTATTCTTACACCTTATGTAGGGCGACGTATCCATGAAGTTACAACTGCCATGGCCACCCTAGGGATGTTGAAAGCCTGAGGCGAAGAAAGTTAAGACAGGAGGTCCGCACAGTTGAGACCTGGAAGCCCAAACCAAAGGTAAAGGGGCAAGGTTGCAGCCTCAGAGAGTAACACGCGCACAGATGTGGTGTGATCTCGTGGCAGCAGGTGTTGATCAGGAGAAAATAGACTGACAACCCAATGCACTCTTGTTGGAACTTTGGAAACAGTTGTGTCCGGAACAGCAATTCCGGAGAAGCCTAAAGGAGAAGTCTGGGAAAGCAAGACCCGTGTCCCTCCAGGACTTCATGCAGCCGCTTGAGGACGACTCCTTCCAGCTTGATTAGGGGCAGGGCCAAGGTACCCGGTCAGAGGGGACGAGCAGGGACCGGAGGCCCCATGTGGAACTGTCCATACATTGGTCCCCTTCTAATGTGCAGAGGGTTTTGGCCCTAGTTGACACTGGCGCAGACTGCAGTCTTGTTTGTGGGAACCCAGAACTGTTCCCCGGACCAGCAATCTGCATTGATGGCTACGGGGGAAAGACTGTGACTATGAAAGCCGTTTCCTTGCCACTGGGTATAGGAAGGCTTCCCCCTCGTACCTACAAGGTTTATGTCTCCCCCGTTCCGGAGTATATTCTAGGGGTGAACGTGCTACATGGCCTCAGCTTACAGATGTTGGTAGGAGAGTTCCGTCTCCGGATCCGGGTGGTGAGAGGGGTGACACGCGGGCATGCTCACCACCCTCCTCAAGTGTTGCCACAGCCCTGGCGCGTGGTTACAGTGCGACAATACCGCCTGCCAGGAGGGCAGAAGGAGATTGGTCATACAATATTGGAATTGGAGAAGGCACATATTGTGAGGCCAACGCACAGTCCCTTTACCTCCCCAGTATGGCCTGTCAAGAAGCCAGATGGGACCTGGCGAATGACTGTGGACTATAGGGAGTTAAATACCACCACCCTTGCACGCGGCAGTGCCTTCAATACATGATTTAATGGATCGTCTGACTGTCAGCCTGGGAACGTATCACTATGTAGTGGACTTGGCCAATGCTTTTTTCTCTATTGACATTGCACCCGAGTGTCAAGAGCAGTTTGCTTTTACCTGGGACGGGCGGCAGTGGACTTTTCAAGTCCTTCCGCAAGGATACTTGCACAGCCCCACTATCTGGCATGGGCTCGTGGCCCAGGATTTGGCTCCGTGGGATCGCCCGTCCTCTGTGGCCTTGTTTCATTATGTCGATGATATTCTATTAACTCAGATTTTCTTTCTGATTTAGAGCAAGCAGCTCCCTCTTCTCTCCGCCACCTGAAGTCACGCGGCTGGGCAGTGAATGAGGAAAAGGTCCAAGGCCCTGGCTTATCCGTCAAGTTTTTGGGTTTTGTGTGGTTGGGTAAGACAAAGGTTATACCCGAGGCGATTATTGATAAGATACAAGCCTTTCCCCGGCCGACCAAGGTCTCCCAACTGCAGACATATTTGGGTCTGCTAGGATATTGGCGGGCGTTTATACCCCACATGGCACAAATGGCAAGGTCCTTGTACAACATGATTAAAAAGGGGGCCTCATGGGATTGGACAGAGCAAGCCTTCGTTGCCACGAAACGGGCAGTGCAGCAGGCACAGGCTCTGCAAGTAGTGGACCCCGGCCACCCCAAGAGGGGTACGGATGGGGCCTCTGGCAATGGCAGGAGCGTCTCCAGTTGCCAGTGGGATTTTGGTCCCAATTATGGAAAGGAGCGGAGGTCCGCTACTCTCTGATAGAGAAACAGCTGGCCGCTGTGTACGCAGCCCTAGTGGCCACATAAGCCATCACAGGAACGGCACTGGTGTTGGTTCGAACACCATATCCCGTCCAGGGGTGGGTCCGTACGTGGACCCAGAGACCAAAAACGGGGGTGGCACAGACGACCACCCTCGCCAAGTGGGGTGCCTACTTGAAGCAACGTGGCACCCTTAGTTCAAGCCCTTTGAGCACAGAGCTACAACAGGTCCTGGGGCCTTGGAGCTTGTGGCCCAGGCTGAGCCAAACGCTCTGCCTAGAGGGGAGGACTTGGAGCCCTCGCCCTACAGAGGAGGACAGCCCCCAGTACCTGAGGATGCCTGGTTTACTGATGGTTCTAGCCGAGGGGCTGCAGCTGTTTGGACGGCTATTGGTGTGCAGCCCAAAACAGACACCATTTGGTTTGATACTGGGACAGGCCAGAGTAGCCAATGGGCTGAATTACGGGCTGTGTGGATGGTAATCAGCCACGAGCCCGGGTCCCTAGTTATTTGTTCCTTTTTGGCCTCACCATGTCCTGCGTTCTATGTGGGGAGCGGGAGCAGGGACCCCGCCGGCCGCCCCGCCGGACACCCCGAACGACAGTCACTAATGAAGCGCATTGATCTGCTCACAGGTCTGCTCACAGATCGATGTGTTTCAGGAATAGTTCAACTCGAAGTTTCTGTTCTACCTCACATTACAGAAAATGAGCTGTGTTCCTTTCTGACATTCATCCAAGAGCCCTGGGCTCCCAGGCCAGATTCTTTCCAGCTCAGCAGATCTGCCTGCGTGCACAGGCAGGCATCCAGGCCAGCTTAGGGATCCAAACTCACCCAGCTTAGCCGCCCTGGTGGGAAATAGGTGGCCTGGAAGGGGCTCAGCTTTTGCCTGCAACCTAATTCACTCACCATCATGGCTGGTGCTCTCACGTAGGCTTGCAGCTTTAAATACCATTTGTACTATCTCGCCAATCTATCTCTTTAGCTAGGACCTCCTCCCTGACCTCCAACTGTATCTACTGGTCTGACTTATGAGCACCTCTCACAGAATTCAAGCTGAATTCACATCTCTGCTCACCGCCGTGCCAATCTGCTTCTATCATAGCTGTACTCTTTGTCCTGACTAGTGGCACCTCGATAATTCCAGTTGCTTGAGCAATTGCTAGAGAAAAAAACCTGAGGGGTCATTCTGGACTTGTCTCTTGCACTCACCCCAGCAAATCCCATCAACTCTGCCTTCAAAATGTACGCAAGCACTTCGCAGCCCTCCACCGTTGCAGCATGGTCCCTCTGCCCTCCTGTGCTGTTTGGGTATCTCCACTACAGCCTCCACGCTGTCTCCTCTCTCTGCACGTGTTGTGCCCTCCTTGTCTGTTCTCAGCATGGTAAATGGAGACCTCCCCTTTTTTACATCTTCACCTAAAGGCAAGGGTACCACATACTATGGGGTTGTAGAATTTTTTGTGTCATTGGAATTAACCCCTGGTTGTTCACAAAAGGTGAAAAGACTTCACAGACTCAACCTGAAATGAGGAGAGCAAGAAAGTAAGTTTATTCAAGAAGAAGGAAGCCAGCCTAGACATTGCCAGGGCAGAGGATTGCACCTAACGTTAGGTTAGCTTTTTCTTATATAGAAAGTGTAGGCAAATTTCCTTATGGCAGGAGATGTGACGTATAGACTGAGGTCATTTGATTGACATGTTGGTTATATAACTAGTTTTTTTCTGTGCATGCTCTTACTGAGAACGCATACAGAAAAACCCATGGGGAGGCCAAGCTTTAATGTTCATTCCATTCTAATTGCATTATAATTAGGCTAGAGTTCAATTAATGGGCGGGTTTTGGCAGTTTGCACTTGTGTGAAGAACCAGTTAAAACCAGCTGGGTCTTATCTCCTGTTTCTATGAGGGTTTAGACATCTTAGATTCATTTCTAGGGGATGCGCCTGGGCAGTTCCTGGGGAGGGGATGCAGGCCTGGGCAGTCCCCCTTCAGGTTCACTTTTATTAACGCTTTTCTGCCCCATCATTCTCCCATCTCTGGTCGGCAATGAAAAATCTTTGGGAAATGAATAAAGGTCAGTCTTCCGTAGTTGCTTCAGGCTGGGTAGGGGCGTAGAGCTGTCCCTACTATGAGACTGCTGGTCAGGGATGGTGGAATGACTGTGCCCTGAAAATCTGGGCAGCATTGTCTATGGACTTAATTAAGTTAGGCGCTTTGAGCTGGAAGTTAAAGTTCCGATCCAAGGGGCTGATGGTGGTTACAGAGTTGCTCTCAGGGATGGGCTGGAAGCCTTGTACAAGAGTCATTTGTAGCTTAATAGACTCGATTCTGGAAGAGATAAACGTGACAAGAAGGTTAAAAAGGCAAGGTCCAAATGGGAGTAGCCCAAGGATAATGAGAAGAGGAACAAGTAAAGGTGAGAGAAGGGACTATAACTAGGGTCCATAAGAGTGAGAAGGGCTTCCAAGCTGGGGTGTAAGTAAAGAGGAAAACTGGAGCTCTCAAGACAAAGGTAATAAAGAGAAGCTCCAGGAGTCTGGGGTTAGTTATTAGTAGTTATTAGTCCTGGGAGAGTGACTTGTCTGTTTGTTCGAAGAAGAGCTTAAGGTTCTCAGTTGGCTCTTAGGAACAGAAGCAATAGTCTTTCTTCTGGGGGAGTCCTGTGGAAACTTTAATAAAACATGTTTGATTATAGGGAAGGGGACCTAGCTGTTGACATTCTGCAGCCAGATAGTAGTTGGGGTGCTTGGGTGAACTGCAAAGGGTCCCTTCTGTTTAGGAGTTAACTGGGCTATTAGAGAACCCTCCCCCTCTAGGCTTTTAACACTTGGTCTGACTTCACAACTTTACGACTTTAAGGGGCTGTAATGTGTAGAGGAGCCAGCCTGGAAGAGGTGCCAGTCCTATATTTTGAGTGCCTGCTGGACTTTTTCCTAAGTTGATAACATAGGAAATAATAGAATTGAGGTCAGACTCCAAAGCAATGGGCAGCAATTAGAGCCAGGGCATAAGAGGTCTCCTGACAAAACTTTTCAGAGTCCTTTTTAAGTCTGATTTGTCCATTTTACATTTCCTCTAGGGTATAGAATAATGGTAAGTAAGGCTGAGTAAAATGAGCCTTAATCTAGGGGCTTTTTATCTTTACAACCGAGTAGGTTTTAGAGGAAATAAATAGGCCCAGAGTGAGTGCTCAAGAAAGAATTAATGGCTTCTATATAAATTGGGAAATTAACAGGCTTACTTGCCAGGTCGACGTTTACCCTCAGTTCCACCACTGTGATGAGAAGAGCTTAGGAGACTCTGGGAACTTCAGGTCCAACAGTGATCACAGCAGTCTCTGGTGAGAGAGTTAGTCACCACTCCCTTCAGAGTAGGGGGCAATCTCTCTCCCAGGGCCCTTTAGTTTGCACTGGGGGCACGGCTGGTTTGGAAAATTAGGACACTCCTTACTCCACTGGTCTGGGCTTTTATATCCAAAGCAGGCTCGTTTTATCTGGCATTTCCTCTTCTGGGGTTTCTGAGGTGCCCTGAGGTGGCCTCAGCCCTGGGTTGTCTATAAATATGGCCATAAGTCTGGCCTGTCTCTGGCCTCATCTCTAGTCTCACTGTTCCTTTATTCCTCATTTTCTCTGCTTTGGTTGTTAAAGATATTTAGACAAATTTCCTGGCCTTCTGTAGGTTCTGTATCGTTTCATTAAAATGCAACAATGGGTCAGAATTACTATAATTCCTTGCCAGGTTAGGAAAATATTAGGAATTTACCCCAACTTATCTAGGTAAAAAAAAATAAGTTGAATTATTATTTATACTGACTTATATCTGACATGAGAAGGGACCATGAATGCCAGTAGTTCAAGAATATAGACATTTATATAAACATTAACAAAACTTAGTTCTTAGATTTAGTTTTCTTCAGTAACCAAGGACCTGATTAAGATAACATAAAACATAGACATTATTGTGATGACATATATAATCTTTGCTTTTTAGGTAGAAAACTTTTTCATAATATTAGTAGTAGACCAATAGTCTAACAAACTTTGTCTTGCTTAGCAGAGAGAGAAAACTGAACTCGAATTGTGTACTAGCTTATCTTTGATCTTTAAATTTACTTAGTTAATCATATTTAACTTAACCATATATATAACATTTTCTCAAGATTTTTCTTTACAAGCCTTCTCCAGCTTTTCTAGTCCATGTTAATTTGTCTCTTTCCACTCAGTCAGAAATAACTATCTTCAAGACAAACTACTTTCTTTTAGTTCCCTTAAAAATGTATTTCCATACCTTGTATCTTTCTTGAAAAAACCGTCATTGTTTTATATTAATCATAGTCCATAACATTCACAATCTTAATTTTTACTGATAACCAAAAGCAAGTAATTAGCACTTCCAATGGTAAGTCGGGGAATATATTTTGTAACCTTCAAAAGCATAGGCTTTTGCAAAACAATACAAGATATATTTATTAACAGATCTTAAGTTATCTTTTAACATTCCTGTGACAAGAAGCCAGAAATAGATAAACTCAGACCAATCCAATAATTGATATTTCAGTATTTTGTTATTTTGAAACACCTAGATAGTTAACAACTTTTACCATGCAACACAACTTAGCAAAACCAAGATCTTAAGTTACCAATAGATGCTGAGAAATCATATCCAAGCATCCTTATGTATAATTATTGCTGAAAAGTTTTATCAAATCCTTATTTCAGTTACTTATTAGTTCTTAACTCTGAGATTTCAAAGTTAATTATTACCCAAGCTTTTTTCTTGACAAATTCTGTAATAGATACAATATGAATTTATTTTTGTAAACTCAGGTAAAACAAAATATGCCGTATTTAACGTTAATAACCTTAAAAGACATGTCTATTTAACTAAAAGTTAAACCAGCCTTAGTATCCAATATTTCTTAGATCACGTGATCCTGAGAAGTACTTGAGTTAGTTTTTATTATCTTAATTAATATAAGCTCTTAATCTTTTATTTTTAAGTCAATCAAACATTACAAACTGGTAATACTATCTAGAGGCAAAAACTTTATAATATATAAAACACAGTCAAGTACAAATATTAGAGACCATGTATAAAAACAGAACCACCAATAATTGCAGAGAGGACCTACTATCTTATAGTTGTCCTTACAACTTCAAAGAGGCTGTGACAAGGAGTGGAGGTGGAGGGGGCTTGTCGCCTGGGTTTAAAAGTGCTTCTATTTTCTCTTCAGTTACCTCAGCCTCAAGTAGCGAGCTGCAGCAGCCTTTTGTTTACATTTGAGGTTATCTGTAAGATCCTGAAAGTTACTGAGTTAGAAAAACCTTTTAAGACTTACTTTTGCCAAATTTCTGAATATAGAATGGTGCACAAAACAATTTTAACTTCAAAAATATTATAATAACTTAAAGACCCATTGAGAGGCTACCTTTCCTTAGAGCTTAGAATGTATATGTGCCAATAAAACATCATTGGCTATTAATTATAAGTGGACCAGTTTGCTAATACATGACCTAGGGGGCTCTCAGAAGGTATAGATACAGAGCTCCCCATCAGCTTGGTGTCTAAGACACAAATAAAAAGGAAAAGAAAAAGGGAAAAGACAGACCAGAGGCAAATAAAACAAGTAAGTTACATAAACCAGAATACTTACAGAACCAAATCCTCCTGAAATGAGGAGCTGGGGTTCAAAACTGATCTCTGACTGCCTAGCACTGCATATTGGCCTCAGAGAGGCCCAGGTTGGGCTCAGACACAGAAGCCCTGGGTGGCCTCAGACAAGAGGCCCAGATTGGCACAAGCCCAGATGGCATACAGGCCCAGAACAGGTGCCTAAGAGAGGCTCTGATGTCAGACACAAGGGATTACAAGTTCCCAGCTTGCAGAATAGAGGGGTGTCATGCAGGGTCCCAGTTCCCGCTCCCCACACAAGAACACAGGATATGGTGAGGCCAAAAAGGAACAACAATGGAGCCATAGATAGGGGAGTCTTACCACTATGTTCTCGATGGCAGTTGGTTGAGACACAAAAGCAAACATCTGCCAGTACCCCAATGAGGGGTCTTCCTGCACCCCAGTCTCGCTGGAGGCTGGGCAAGACACAGGAAGTAGGATCCACATGATCTACAATGCACAATCTGCTTCTCTGCCAACCAACAAACTTACCTGCAATCCGTACCTGCTGGCGCAGCCACAGCAGCTATACCAGTGGCTAGTGGTTAACCGGTAACAGCTGCCATCAGGAAATTTACCTACACTTGCTACATAAGAAAAAGCTAACCTAACCTACTAAAAAAGCTAACCTTACCTTCTAAAGCTAACCTACTTCCCATGTCTCACCCGGTGGGGGTTGCAGGAAGACCCCCTCGTTGGGGTACTGGTGGATGTTTGCTTTTGTGCCTCAGCCAGCCACCATCGAGAATATAGTGGTGTGATTCCCCTATCTATGGCTCCATTGTCGTTCCTTTTTGGCCTTACCATATTCTGTGTCCACCTGCCGAGAGCAGGACCAGAGACCCTGAATTACGTTATGTAGTGCATATTATATGTAATTGTGGATACATTTATTGTCCCCATGGGTATTCTTTACCAATAGCAATTCTTAACTTTACATAGGACATTAAATCTTTAGTTGTACACAGTGCATCCAATCCAGTTCTTGTCAGCATGCATTTCAACTCCGGCATCATCCTTAACAGGTGAGTTTTGAGAAACCAGCAACCTCTTAGTCAACACCCCTCTTCTTGCCCTGGGCCCCTTATAAGTGGGAAGTCCTAGTCTGACACTAAGCTTGGCATCTGGTTCTTTCTTCAGAGCCTTTTTTGCCTAAAGTCTGCACTTATTCCCCTAAGTACAACATCTTGATGAAGAGATTACTCACACACCCATGTTCCCACACAACTGGTGTTCTGTGTGGCATTCCTCACTATTGGGCAGATGATTCTGCTGATGGCTGTTGAGGGCCTTGATGCAGTCAAGCAACTCATAGCTGAACTTTAATGGAATATTATTAACCAACATCGTCAACCATAAAGTGTTATTTAGTCAGTGTTTTATGGACATGAGAATTTTTATATGTAAAATTTCTCTCCGGATGTACACATGTATACATGCACATGTACATGCACACACATGAAATTAAATGATGACATAGATAAATAAAGGTATGCATTTAATTCCCCAAGTCCCTTTCCCTCCTCAAATACCTATAGCTGCAGCTTTTAAAACAATTTTTCTACTGTAAAGCGAGATGGTATTTATAAACAAGCTATCACAATGCTTACATGAAATTTACTCACAATATAATACATTTAATTTTAATAAAAAATTATTCAAAACTTATTTACCTTATTTCTCAATTAAAGAGAATTTCAAAATTTTCATTTTTAGAAAGAATTTTGGTTTAATTGGCTGAATTTTGCCAATTCCTATTATGTAGGTTTTTTATTCCCCTTCTTTCCACACAAAATTTGAAATGTTTTTCCTAAAGATTTAACTTTTTTATGTTTAATGTACTTAATCCAAATCAAGGCACTTAAAACGTCTGTGTGGGCTCTTAAAAACTCCTAAACATGTAGAGTTAGTTTGGATCTTTTTACTAACTTTTGATAAAATTCCATATGCTAGTATCCACATTGCAGTGAGGATGCTTTTTGGATATTAAAAATCTGAGAGGAGCAGGCACTGAGCTCATCACTTAGATAGCTCATTACTCCTGGCTCAATCCACCCCCATGGGACACAGCAGTCATACAAATTAAGCAATAAATGATAGTTTGTCTTATACTAAGCAGCACATGTAAGGGTTGATAAATTACATGCCAATCACTGTTGTCACATGATTAACTCAATAAAGCTTGGCATAAAGTGTGTTTAAGAGAAGCAAGAAATAAAGTAAAATTTAAAGCAAAGCTGTAAAAAGCTCCAGTTGAAATAAAAATAAGCTACAAAAGGTGACTTTAGTGTTTTTAAATACAATAACTAGGACACCAATATACTAAGCCTTAAACCTAAAAACAAATAGGTCACTGGGGCAACCGGATGGCTCAGTTGGTTAGAACGCGAGCTCTTGGCAGCAAGGTTGCTGGTTCAATTCCCGCATGGGATGGTGGGCTGCGTCCCCTGCAACTAAGATTGAGAACAGAAACTGGACTTGGAGCTGAGCTGTGCCCTCCACGGCTAGATTGAAGGACAATGACTTGGAGCTGATGGGCCCTGGACAAGCACACTGTTCCCCAATATTCCCCAATAAAATTTATAAAAAACAAACAAACAAACACCAAATAATAGATCAGTTTTATTTTTTTGCCAGAGTAATAGTACTAGGATTAACAGCTTAAAACTCAAAGGCAGGGTGATGGATGTCTTTAAAAGAGACAGGAAAGGAGAAGACACACAAAGACATAGGGAGAAAGCCATGTGGACAGAGGCAGATATGGGTACAGGAGTGCTAAGGACATCCATCATTGGATTCAGAGCCTGCTCTAATCCAGGATGATCTTACCTCAACACCCTTACCTTTATTACAGTTTCAAAGGCTCGTATTCCAAATAAGGTCATATTCTGAGTTTCTGGGTGGATATATCCTTTGAGGAGGCACACTAAGAGAAGGTTAAAACTTCTAATACCACAAGCAAAGCAAGTGTTACTTTTTATACATCCTTCAGTGCACTCTAAGGAGATAGCTTAGTCAAGGAGAAATCATATGGGCTTACCTGGAGGACCCTGGCACCCACCCCTCCATCACCACCCTCTTCCTTCTCTTCTCCAACGTCCATCCATTTTTCCATGGCTATCTTACTCTCCATCTATTTTTAGTCTATACTTATTTCTCCTTTTAACCTAGGCCACCCCCCATTCCCCCCCGCCACTTTCCCAAATCTCTATAATCCTTAATAGCCCACAATAGGACCTGACATTTTTGGTGGTTGTATGCTGATTTATTCTGGATGAGTGTTAGCCTCTTGTTCTCAGACTCCTCCATCCTCTGTTTGATTTCATTTATGAGTAACCAGTTTCAAGCACGTGCACCGCCATATGAATACAGTCATGTGCCTTAGTGATAGGGACACATTCAGAAAAATGGATCATTAGGCAACTTCATCACTGTGTGAGCATTGCAGCACTTACACTGCACACCTAGGCTACATAGTATAGCCTACTGCTCCTAGGATACAACCCTGTACAGCATGTCACTGCACAAAACAACATGAGATTAAACCGAGCACAAGAGAAGATAATGCAATGAAGAGAGGCAGTAAGCATGAGATGTATGAGGCTACTGGCAGTGTTCATGGCATACTGTTCTACAGCAAATCTTTTTTATACGTAGAAATAGTACACTCTAATGATAAAGAGTATAGTATAGTAAATATGTAAACCAGTAACAGTTGTTTATTATAATTTTCAAGTAGTATGTTGTGGGGACAAAACCCCAAAAAAACAGTTTCCAGGCTCTCGGCCTCACATAGAAAGGTGCTGGCTCGGGTAGTAAATGGCCATCAACTGTGATCAGATGCCAGCAGCTGTGGCTAGTTGGCCGTCAGCTGTAACCCGTAAGCCATTGGCCACTAATATAACGGCTGTGGCTACGCTAGCAGAGAAAGGAATGGGGGCTAGCAGGAAGATGGTGGCTGGCAAGCGCGGACTGCTGTTAGGCAGATTATGTAGATCCTGCTTCCTGTGTCTCCAGCTCAGCCACCAGCGAGAATATATTGGTTTGACTCCCCTATCTATGGCTCCGTGGGTGTTCCTTTTTGGCCTTACCGTGTCCTGCGTTCTTGGGCGGGGAGCGGGAGCTGAGACCCTGCACGACAAATGGCGCAGCGAGCAGGGTCCCCTGCACGACATATGTACTGTAGATAATTGTATATTATACCTTTACATGATTGGCAGCACACTAGGTTTGCTTACACCAGCATCATCACAAACACATGTGTAGTACTTTATGACGTCACAATGGCTATGATGTCAGTAGGCAAAAGGAATTTTTCAGCTGCACTATAATCTTATGGAATCACCATCATATATGCAGCCATCATTGACCAAAATGTTATATGGTATATGATTGAAGTGAAATTCTTTCATATGCCCTTTCTATTATCTGAGGAGGAAAGTGGGGAGATAGAGTGGGGGCAGGGCTCAGTGTAACTCCTCACCAGGTTAAACACTATGAATTAGCTAGAGGTTGTAAATACTCCTATTATTCACAATAGCTTAGGTTGGATCCTCCTTATTAATTAGGACAAAGGTTGGGTATGCACTAGATAGGTATTTACCTAGAAAAGACAAATCAGTCAGTCTCCTCCACTAACTTGCTAAGAAAGGCTCCCCAAAAATGAGGATTTCAGTACACATCTAACACGTCAAATCTCAAACTCTGATCTCCCACCAAACCACCCCTTCCTTCTCAGTTGATGGCAATGCTATCCTTCTACTTGTGAAGGCCAAAAGCCTTGAGTCTTACCTGACTCCTTTCTCTCATGTTCTCCATCCAATCTATGAGGAAATCCTCTAGTTTCTGTCTTCAAATTATATCCAGGACCCTCCTACTTCTCTCTGCCTTTACCATGAAAACCCCGTACCTTATGTCTGGTAACCTCCAGTAACCTCCTGTCTGGCTGCTTCCTTCTGCTTCACCCCACAGGGCACATGTTACAGCTACATGGACCGCATTCCTCATCTGCTGGATCCATGAGTGAACACCGTGGCCACCAATTCACCTCTGCAACTCCATCTCTTTGACTCTCTTTGTTCATTCAGCTTCAGCCATGCTGTTCCTCAAACTTATTAGGCTTGCTCTCACCTCAGAACCTTTAAACATGCCATTCTTCCTGACTCAAGTATTTTCCCTTTGAGTTCTGCATGGTTTGCTCTTCAGATCTTTTGGCTTTCCCTTCAAATGTAGTCTCTCAATGAGGCTTTCCCTGACCACACAATTTATAACTGGACCCACTATCCCCCTTCCCTACTTTATTTTTCTCCATAGCACTTTCCACTTTGACAAACCATATATTTTACTTGTTTATTGTCACTGGAATGTAAGCACCATTGTTATGCAGGGTGTTATGCGGGGGTCTCAGCTCCTGCTCCCTGCATAAGGAAGCAGGTTATGATGAGGCCAAAAAGGAACACCCACAGAGCCATAGGTAGGGGAGTCATACCACTATATTCTCGCTGGTTTCTGGGCTAGACACAGGAAGCAGGAGCCATACGATGTTCAATCTGCCGTCTGCTTATCTGCCAACCAACCTCACTTGCTAGCTGCAATCCACGCTTGCTAGCTCAGCCACCATACACTGCTAGCGTAGCCACGACATTTATGTTAGTGGCCAATGGTTCACTGGTTACAACTGATGTCCATCTGATCACAGTTGATGGCCATTTACTACCTGAGCCAGCACCTTTTCACGTGAGGCCGGGAGCCTGGAAACTGCACTCCTGGCTCTGTCCCCACAACCATGAAGACCAAAGGCGCGCGCGCGCACGCGTGTGTGTGTGTGTGTGTGTGTGTGTGTGTGTGTGTGTGTGCTTCCCCCTCACTGTTCTAACAGCAATTCCTAGAGCAGTGACTGTCACAGAGTAGACACTCATTAGACACTTATTGAATAAATGAATGAAAGAGACACAGGGTCTGGGGAACAAAGCAGCCAGGAAACATTGCCCCCGCCTTACCTATAATAGCACCCCACCCTATCAGGGCTCATCTTCTGACCTCTTAACTTGCTTTATTTTCCCTCACTGCACCTATCACAATTTGAGACATTACATACTCTGTTTCCTGGGTGCCTTCCCTATTAGAAACTGAGTCCCATGAGAAAAAGAATTTTTTGTTTTCTGTTGTATCTGGTGCCCAGGGCCTCCATGTAGACATGTGGAATGAACAATGAAAACTTGAGTGTGTCCTTAGCTCCATAATCTCACAAATGGGCTTGATGACTTATTTTTTTGACCCAGATGTTTTCAATCACACTTTACAATGTTGACCCTGATAAGAATATACCTTACAAAAAGGACTCCTCATGGTTAATTTGGCTCAAATTCATAACCAGAATCTAGCAGCCATTATTTACAGAGGTCCCTCACACACACTGCATTTCAGGGAAAAGCCACAGACTGGGTTTCTAGCCTCCTGTACGGTGCTCCTACTGCATGAGTCAGCCCTTATGAAGGAGCTCCTAGAATCGAAATTCAACCAATAGGACTTAAACTTTCCCTGTCCAATCAGAGATACACAGCTATCGTCATTTGTATTTTCACTGAAGCATCAGAACTTCATTCTAACCAATCAAGACAGTGCTTTTTTGACCAATCACAATGTGAAGATTTGGAATCTTCATTTGCCTGAGAATAAACCAATGGGAGGGGGGCAGGAACTCTTCACTGAATAAATCAGCTTCCCTGCAGTCTCCTTGAAGTACACTCTGTTTCCATTGAAGACTGCTTTTTTCTGGGCTGCTGTCTCAGCAGACCAGAACAGAGCTGTAATGGAGCTGCCTGACAGGTCTGCTGTTTCACGATGGAGCTGTTTGCACTGAGTAGAGTCTGTCTCTCCTTCACTGCATGCATATTGGGGACTCCTGTTGGCATTGAATCAGCAAAGACAATCTTTTGTTTACAGTAGTGACCACAAACCCTTATGGAGAAACAAATGCAAGACCTTCACTATTTTGCACTCTTGGATGTTTAACGGTATCATCCCAAGGATTTCTGTGTTTGGACAAAGACTTCCAGGCCAAGGGACCCTTTTTGTGAAGTCCACTGTTCTCTATTCCTTATAGAGCAGTGATTCTCAAGCTGTGTGGGTGGGCGGGTGGGAGGGCTGGGGTAGACTAGGCTGGAGGGGGACATTGGAGACAGTTTCAGTTATCCTAGTCAGGGTTGTAGGGCTGTGGTGTGCTGGCACTTAGTAGGTACAGGCCAGGGGTGCTCAATATCCTACAATCAGCTTGCTAGCTTTGGCAAATAAAGATGCACCTGAGTAGGGTTGACCAAATTAAGTACATGACTCCTGGTTAAATTTGAATCAGGTTAGCACCATTGTCCATGTGACATTCACATTTAACTGGGCGCCCTGTATTTAATTTGGTGATTCTCTACCTACAGAGAACAGGACAGGCACCCCCACAACAAAGAATTATCTAGATGCAAACATCCAGAGTGTGGAGGTTGAGAGCAGTGGTTCTAGAACCCTGGTTTGCACAATTGCCTGAGGGCGGGGAAGGCTTGGACTGCTGGGAGTGTGATGCAGTAGGTGAGTAATGGCCCCCGCATTTGCGCATTTGCACATCTATCAGCTTCCCAGGTGAAGCCACTGTCTGAGACAGTGGAGAACCACCGTCCTGGAGAGAAAAAAAGCCTTTGTGCCTTCGCGAGCAGAAGCGAGCAATGTGTCCAGCATGCCACGCAGGGCAGCGGGGGGAGCGGAACGCGCCAGAGCGGCGACGTGCACCTCCTGGGAGCAGGCCGAGCCGCGCAGGCACTTCCGCGTTCTCTGCGGGCGCCGCAGAGGCCTACGCGTCTGCACGGTGGCCGGGGGCGGGGCCGTGGCCGGAGGCGGGGCCGTGGCCGGGGGCGGGGCCGTGGCCGGGGGCGGGGCCGTGGCCGGGGGCGGGGCCGTGGCCGGGGGCGGGGCCGGGGGCGGGGCCGGGGGCGGGGGCGGGGCCGTGGCGGGGCGCCGGGCGCGGGCGGAGGCGCAGCAAACGCTCTCGTGCCGGCCGTGGCGCGGACGCGACGCTCCCGGCCCCGCGTCGCCCGCCGTGTCCCGCGCAGTGCCGTGAGGCTCTGGCCCGGCCAGCGCAGGTACGCGTCACCCCCCTTGCACCGCCCACTGGGCCCCTCCTTGGGTGCGGGAGCGGCGGGCCCTGGCGGTACGTTTTCTCAACGGCGCCCCAGGGGTTGACTCTCGTTGCCACGCTCAGACTGTGGGCGGAGGGGACCGGGACAGGAACGACGGGCTTCTGGGCGCCGAACTCCAGGGCCGCAAGAGGGCGCTCCGGCTGCGGGGCGGGGCGGGATTGGCTGAGGGCCGGAGCGTGCGCATACCCGTTGCGGGGGCCAGGCTGCGGCGGGGCGCCTTGTGGGCGGATTTGGAGCCGGGGCGGCGGGGCCTACGCCGGTGGGCGGGGCCGTGGCGGAGGAGGCGGGGCTCTGCGCGAGGACGCGCTGGGTGCAGGGTGTTTGCGCTTCCGCCTGCGTCGGGGCTGCAGAGGTTGCGGAGGGTGTGCGTGCTCTACTTTTCCTCTTCGTCGTTTGGCATTGAGGCGGCGAGAATAAGGGAGGGGGCCCATATCTCACCAAGGCCTGTCCGGAGCCGTTTTGCACCTGGCTCAGGAGGCATTTGCTTTTATAAAGGGTCTGTCGTATTTAAGAAAATTAATTTTGAAATCATTTTAAGTTAAAAAACCATACAAAGAATTCCCACATTCTGTTCACATAGGTTCCCCAAACGTTAACATCTTACCTTACAGAGCAGTTAGCAAAACCAGAACACTAACTAACATCTACAACTTTTACTCAGATTTGTCTGTCTCAGCCATTTCCTTTCTTGGTGTAGGACCCAAGCCAGGATTTATTTACATTTAGTTGTGGTGTCTCGTTGGAAAAATCCACATTTTGAACAGTGGAAGTCCCTTCCCCCCAAGACCCGTCAGCGTGGTCCTGGGAGAGCCAGGTCTCAAATCCAAGAGCCTTTTCTTCCTGGGGGCCAGGGCCAGTTAACATACAGCTGGGCCTCTGGGCAGGTTGGCACAGGAAGGCCCCTGCGCTTTGACCCACCTCACCCTGGCTGCCCCTAGTCTCCTGGTTCTCCTCCTGTGGCTCAGGCTGACCTGCCCTCATAGCTCTGAAGACACCCTCCTCGGCCGTCTTTTCTTTCCCTGTGGTCTTTTGTAGTGTCAGGGATCCTGTGGCTTTGAACATTCCACAAATCCTCAGAAAACACTCATTTATGACTCAAGCCAAGGCCATTTCTCTGTCTCAGAGCTGCGGAGCCTGTGTGTGACCTTCCTGCTGGCTTTCTGGGCTATCTCAAAAGCATTTGCGTCTCAATATGGGTAAAACGCCACTGGAGGTCACCCACGTCTGGTTCCCTTCTGGTGCTCCCAGCCTCTGAGTGGCACCACTCCACCCCAGCCACACAGCTGGAACCACAAGAGGCCTCCCATCAGTGCAGCCCTTCCTCTCCTTTCTCCATTGGCACTGTCATCCTGCTTTTCTGTCTCCCTGCACCTGCTTTGGCTCCTCACTCAGTTGTCCGCACCATAGTCAGAATAAGCTTGATAAAATGCAAACCTGATTGTTGTCATGCTCTGCCTGTAATCATTTTTGATGCCCTTTGTTTTAGGATAAAGACAAGTCCGTGCATGGCTGGTCCAATCTGTTCATGTGCCCTTTCTCCCTCAGGTTCCCTACTCTGGTCTGACTCGCTTTGCTTTGTCCCTCATTTGCTGTTCCCTCTGCCTGGGAGTCTGTCCTTTGCCTACTCAGGGAATTCCTACTGCTCCTGAAGGGCTGCCTAGTCACCCCTTCCCTAGGGATATGTCCTGTGACCTCCCTGAGTAGGTTCAGTCCCTTTTTGCAGGCCCTAGTCTCTCTTAACTCCTCTCCTTGGTATCTCCGTCATAGTGGCAATTTTGTACATACAGGCTTGGCACCTAAGAGACACTTCTGTTTGCCAAGTGAATGAAGAAGTGATGGGATACTTAATGTGGCTGCCCCAGAATCTCTTCCTGGACATTACTGCCAGTGGGAGTCTCCATAGCCTGGAGGGGCACTGCTTACTCGTGGCCCATTCTCCTGTTGGTTTCGTCAGGCAGGACAAGAAGGATGCAGGGGCCATACAGGAGGGGAGGCAGGGTCTGGGGCACAGTCTGAGGACCTCTGAGAGGGAGAAGTGGTTTCTGTGGGTCTTCCTGCCTAGCTACACCTTCTGTCCTGGTTGAGCCCACTGCGTTGATGGACTCTTCATTGACAGACATGTCCTGTGCAGGGTTCCAGAGAACCTTTAGGAATGTATGTCGGTCAGGGTCAGTACATAGCAGGAGTTCCTGGTTCTGTTCTGAGAAGCACTGAAAGCAGAGCATGCGGATGGAGGTGCGGACTTGCTGTACGGTGACGTGGAGGGTGCCTGGTGGCGATTGGCTCTGCAGCATGACTTCCTCAGTTTAGTGAGTACTTACTGGGTGTCTGCTGCGTGCCAGGGATCACGCTGGCTTCTGTGGGTACAAGGGCAATACATCCTACCTCTGTGCTGCCATCAGGGCACGTGGGACATCAGCTGGCAGTAATCAGGGGAAAGCTGCCCTGGGGAAGCCTGGAGTTGGAGAGGGACATTGCAGGGCATGGGGGCGGGTCTGAGCCGAGGTGGGGGCTGGGGAGCAGGCTGTGAGTGGCCTCAACCTTACTCTGGGGATGTGACATTGTGACCTGGGGAGGTTCTCGGCAGGCCAAGAGGATGGGCTGATGTCAGCATGACTGGGTGGGGGCGGTCACTGAATGTGGATGTGGGGCCCAGGGCCGTCCCAGGGCACAACAGAGGAAACGATGATGTGATGAGCTGGTGAGGATCAGAGTCACTGTGAAATGGTAACACAGGTCACACTTCCTGACCCAAAACTGGCCAGACGTGGGTAAAAAGTCAGAATGTTAGAATTTCATTGAAATCATACTGAAGCACCCCTTAATCAAATATATTTCTGTAGCAAAATGGGTATTTAAAGTAAGTAAAAGAGCTAGAGATTATAAAGAACCTCAGATCGTTTGTTGCCAAATTTTGAAAAAAATGTTTTGTTTTCACAGTGTTTTGAATTTGAGACTTGTGGGTAGGGGTGTGCATCTGAAATGTGTGTGCTTCACACTGCCTGACTCTCAACAGTTCTACTGGGAACAGTGAAGACCTATTCTATAGGTGAAGGGCTGAGGGCACAGAGAGGGTGAGTGGTCTTCCTGTAGTCACACAGCTCATCACATTCTTACCATGTTGGTGGTGGGGAGTTGAAGGACCAGATCTTTCCCCAGTCTTCAGACACCTGGCGTCTGCAGCCAGTCTGCCTGAGTACCAAGGGAGCCCTGTACAGGTGCTGGTCCTTGATGTGCTGGTTTCCAAGATGTCTGGGACTTGGGGCCTGGTTGAGTGCTGAAGTCTCCTCACAGCTGTAGAGGAAATGATGTGCAGTGTCAGGTGGAGCTAAGGGATGGGAGTTCAGAGGAGGTGTGTACAAGCTGGCCTATGGGTTGGCCAGGCTGCAGGAAGTCTAGGTAAACAATTTCATAGGATTATCTGAGGGGCTTCTTCACAGGACTGCTTGTACAAGAGACGTGTGTTCTGGAAGCACAGTCGTGCCTTTTGCCTGCCACTCCATCATCACTGCAGGCAACTATCTCCAGGGGCATTGAGGGGTCACCTTGATAATGTTTGCTCTCGTGTGTGCAGGTGTCTCCTGTGCCTTTGTGAGTGTGCATTCAAAATACATAAAATGCACAGGAACAGTTTAAAGCATAACAGAACAGTTTTGAATATTGCACTCAAGAACTAGAGCCTTATTGAAACCTGGGAGCCCCATGTGTTGGCCCTGATTGCATCTTTTCTCTTCATAGGTAGCGCTGCCCTGAGGCCCCTCACTTTTAGGTGCAGTTTACCAGTGCATGTATGCACGTCCACATTACATTTGTGTGTTTTTTCCATTGCTGTTTAACTTTCGGTCCTTGTAAAGTGAAACGGTGTACCACGTCCCTGATGTTTGCTCAGTGTGTCTTAACTTGAGATCCCTGCAGGCTGTGTGTGGCTGAAGTGCTTCAGCTTTCTGTGTATCCCCGGTATCCTTTCCCTGGTGGTGATTTGTGCTGTCTCCAGTTTTTGCCACTGTGGAGAGACCCTGCAGTGGGTACTCTGGCTTATGTTCTCTGGTGCATGGGCATAGCAGTCCATCTAGGGCTGCTGGTTCTCGGGTGGGGAGCGGAGGGGACAGGGAGACACTTTGGGTGTCATGCTGGGTAGAAGCTAGGCTGGCTGCTAACCAGCCCAGTGTCCAGGACGGCCTCCCCCCTCCAGCCCTGTCACACCCCAAGGGGCTGGCTGGCCCAGTGCTGGTGCCTAATGAAAGCCCTTCTGGGGCAGACAGCAGATGCACTGCAGACGCTGCTTTCCTGACTGTGACCTCTTGCGTTCCTCATTCCCCCCCCCCCCGACACTAGGTAATGACGACCTTTAAAATTGTTGCCAACCTGGTATATGTGAAATGATATCTCCTGTGGTTTTAATTTTCATTTCTCAAATAGTAGTGAGATTGAACATCTTTTCATGTTTGTATTTCCTTTGAGATTTGCCTGCTGGTACACTTCTGCCCATTGTCCTGCTGTGCTATTTGTGTTTTTCTTAATTGTTCTGGGGATTTCTTGGTATGTCGTAGATACTAATCCCTCATATTTGTGGCAGATAACTTCTTATGAGTTTCTTCTGGTGAACAGACAAGTACTTAATTTAGATGTGGTGGGATGTAGCAGTCGCTCTCTCTGTGGTTGATGCTCTCTGGAGGCAGACCCCCAGGTGGCTGGGTCCACCTCCCGGACCACATCGAGCAGGCTGGAGCTGGTCACAGACGGCTTCAGGGTCCCCCGTTAGGACTCGGGGCCACAGGCCTGCCACTGGTTCCTGGAAAGGCACAGTGGTGCTGAAACCATGTGTCAGGTCGCTTCAGGACCACAGCTGGCCGAGGTCGGCAGGCCTGGGTGCTGCTGGGTCCCTAGGGGAACAGGGCTAGCGCAGGGTCTCGGCTGCCTCAGGATCCAGAGTCTGGTTCAAGGCTGGCAGGCCTGTTACTGTGGGTACCGATGGCGTGGCTCTTCCTTGGTCCCTTGGCAGAGGGGACTGGTTGCAGGACCATGGCCATACAGGCCTGCAGCTGAGCCTAAGGGAGTCGGGCTACTTTGACTTTGCAGTGGAACCACGTGTGGCGGGCTTCCCACCAGGGTGCAGGCTGTCCTCTTCAAAGCAGCTGTCTTTGAGCTCAGGGTTCACGGGTTTGCAGCCTCCTGCCTGGACCCCAAAGCTCCCACAGAGACACTTTGTCTGTGGCTGGCTGCCAAATCACGTTTGTGTGGGATCTGCAAGCTGGGCATTACCTGGTCCGCCATTGCTGACGTCACCTGTCTGTTTACTCAGGACCACTTATCAGGAGTGTGTCTGCTGATAGTTCCTCACAGAAAGAGGTGTGTTGACATTTCTCACTTATATGGTGGGTTTGTCAATTTCTATAATTCTGTTATTTTTTACTCTATTTTGAAATTATGTTATTAGATGCATAAAGTTTAAAGTTACTATGTATTTTTGGTGAGCTAAAACTTTTTTCCTGTGAAGTGATCTGATAATGCTTCTGTTTTATATTTTATCTTTCATTGTAAAAAAAACACAAAATTAAATTCACCATCTTACCCACTTTTTTTTTTTTCTAAGTTGAAGTATAAATACTTTAATACAGTATTGAGAACTCTTTGGGTGTTTCAGACTTTGACAATGATCTTACGCAGGCTGAGAGGAGTCAGGCAAAACCACAAACTGCATAGTCTGTTAAGGTGGGGCATTGGAATCATCACAGTTCAATGGAATATAAACAAAGACAACTTGTAGAGATGCTTTTCAGACTGAAGCACATCAAGGTTGGTGAACTTTGAGGATAATTTTCCTAAAAGCAGCACCTTCATTCCTTTGGCATGACCATCTTACCCATTTTTAAGGAGTGTTAGTTACACTCACATTGTCGTGCAACCAATCTCCAGAAATTTGTTATCTTGCAAAACCAAAACCCTACAACCATTCGATACGGACTCCCTATTTCCCCCTCAACACACCTCTCGTAACCACCATTCTACTTTCTGTTTCTATGAATTTAAATACTTTAAGTGCCGTATATAAGCCAAATCATATAGTATTTGTCTTGTGGCGGGTTTATTTCATTTAGCATAATGTCCTCAAAGTTCATCTGTGTTGTAGCACATGAAAAGATTCCCTTGTTTTTAAGGCTGAGTAATGGTCCACTGTAAGTATTCACCATGTTTTCTTCATTCATCTTTCGGTGGACATTTGAGTTGCTGCTGTCTCTTGGCTATTGTAAATCATGCTGCTATGAACATGAGTGTCTCTTTGAGACCCTGCTTTCAATTCTTTTGTTTGTATGACCAGAGGTGGGATTGCTGAATCATACAGTCATTCTATTTTTAATTTTTGAGGAATCTCCAGGTTGTTGTACATAGTAGTTGCACCATTTTACATTCTCATTAGCAGTGCAAAGGGTTTTAATTTCCTCACATCGTTGCCAACATTTCTTATTTTTTGTGTTTCTGATAGTTATCACCTTCATGGGTGTGAGGCAGTATCTCACAGCCTCATTGGATTTCTCTAATGATTCATGATGTTGAGCATCAGTACAGGCTTATTAGCCATTTGGCTTCTTTGTGGGAAACGATGTCTGTTCACGTTCTTTGTCCATTTTTTAATTGTGTTACTTGTGGTTTATTTTGTGTGTGTGTGTGTGTATGGTTATAAGAGTTACTTATATATTCTAGATATTAACTCTTATCAGTTGCAAACATTTTCTCCCGTTCCATAAATTGTCCTTTTTGTTGTGTATCCTTGATGCACTTTTAAGTTTGTTGTAGTCCCTTTTGTCTATATTTGCTTTTGTTCCCTGTGCTTTTGGTGTCATAGTCAATAAATCATTGTCACATCCAATGTTATCAGTCTTTTGCCCTGTGCTATTTCTTCGAGGAGTTACAATTTTAACGTTTATATGTAGGTCTTTGATACATTTTAAGTTAATTTTTGTATCTGGTGTAAAGTAAGGAGCAACGGTCCAACTTTATTCTTTTGCCTGTGGATATCAAATTTTTCCAACACAATTTGTTAAAGAGACTGTCCTATTTGTATTGGGTGGTCTTGGCATGCTTTTGGAAGACTACCTGACTATATACATAAAGGTTTATTTCTGGCTCTCTGTTCTAATGCATTGGTCTGTGTGTCTGCCTTTATGCTAATACCACACTGTTTTGATTTCTGTAGCTTTGTAATATGTGTTGAAATGAGGAAGTGTGAGTCTTCGAACTTTATTCTTCTTTTTCAAAATTGTTTTGGCTATTTGGAGTCTTTTGATATTCCATATGAGTTTTAGGGTGGATTTTTTTCTATTTCTGTGAAGAATGCCATTGGGATTTGATGGACATTGCATTGACTATGTGGATCGCTTTGGGTGGTGTGGCTGTATTAGGGATATTATGTTTCCTAGTCCATGAACATGTCTTTCCTTTTTTTGTTTTTTAACAATTGCTTTCATTAATGTTTTGTAGTTTTCAGTGTACAACTCTTTCACCTCCTTGGTTGGGATTCTTAAATATTTTATTCTTTTCAATGCTGTAGTAAATGGAGTTTTATTTCTTTTTTTTAAATTGAGGTAACATATGTTAACGTTAACGTTTTGGGTGTACATTATAATTTGATACATATACTGTTCTCACCAACAAAAGTCTAGTTTCTATTCGTCACAATAAATTTCATCCTGGTTCCCCATTTTGCCCTCCCCTGCCACTTTATTCCTTTCTGGTAACCACCAATCTGTTGTCTGTATAAGTTTGTTTCTGTTTTGTTTGTTCATTTGTTACTTTTTAAAAAAATACTCCACATATTAAGACATAAGGTTTTCGTCCTTTTCCATCTGACTTCACTTAACATAATACCCTTATGTAATACACTTAACATAATACAGGGTCCATCCATGTTGTCATAAATGGCAATATTTCATCTTTTTTTAAAAAACTTTTATTTATTTTTTAAAGGAGGGTGCAGCCCACAGTAGCCCATGCGGGGATCGAACCGGCAACCTTGGTGCTACCAGCACCATGCTCTAACCAACTGAGCTAACCGGGCACCCCAATATTTCATCTTTTCTTATGGCATAGTAGTATTCCATTGTGTATATACAAGTATCACAATTAAGTTCGTGAACGTGTTGCAAAAATGTTGCTAACCTTTTTTTGACATCAGATGGATTATTCGTTATGAATTTGTACCACCCAGACAAACAGTTAACCAAGTTTACTATTTGGAAGTGCTGAAAAAGGCTGCGTGAAAAAGATGAAAATGACCTGAACTTTTCACCAACAATTCATGGCTCTTGCGTCACGACACTGCACCAGCTCACAGGGCACTGTCTGTGAGGGAGTTTTTAGCCAGTAAACAAATAACTGTATTGGAACATCCTCCCTACTCACCTGATCTGGCCCCCAATCACTTCCTTCTTTACCCAAAGATAAAGGAAATATTGAAAGGAAGACATTTTGATGACATTCAGGACATCAAGGGTAATACAATGACATCTCTGATGGCCATTCCAGAAAAAGAGTTCCAAAATTGCTTTGACGGGGGGACTAGGCGCTGGTGTCAGTGCACAGCTTCCCAAGGGGAGGACTTCAAAGGTGACCGTAGTGATATTCAGCAAAGGGGTATGGAGCACTTTTTCTAGGATGAGTTCGTGAACTTAATTGTCCATGTACGATGCCCTTTATTTCTTGTCTAATTGCCGCGACTAGAACTTGCAGTATGATGCCGAACAACACTGGCAAGAGTAAGCGTCCTGGTCTTGTTCCTGATGTGAGAGGAAAGGCTTCCAGTTTTTCTCCACTGAGTATGATATTAGCTGAGGGTTTGGCATATAAATTTGTTGAGGTACTCTTCTTCTATACCCGTCATATTGAGCGTCTTAATGTTAAATGAATGTTTTATCTTGTCAAATACTTTTTCTGCATCTATTAAGATGATGTTCATACAATTTTTGTCCTTCATTTTGTTTATGTGGTGTATCATATTGATTGGTTTGCATATGCCGAACCCCACTTGATCGTGATGTATTATCTTTTTAATATAATATTGTATTCAGTTTGCTAATATTTTGTTGAGGATTTTTGCATCTGTGTTCATTAGAGATATTTGTCTGTAATTTTCTTTTTTTGTGTTGTCCTTGCCAGGTTTTGGTATCAGGGTAATGTTGCCTTCATAAAATGAGTTAGGAAGTATTTGTTTTCTTTAGTTTTTTGGAAGAGTTTGAGGAGGATAGGTATTAAATCTTTGAATGTTTGGTAGAATTCACCAGTGAAGCCATCTGGTCCTGGACTTCGCTAATTTGTGTCTGGGTTGCATGGATCTTGGAGCACTGCCACCATGGTGTGGGTATAAGGCAGGTAGGAGAGTAGCTGGGTTCCTGAGCTCTGCCACCACTGCTGCCTGTTTTCCTGCGGCTGGGCCCAGGCATTGCTGTGGCTGGAAGGCCAGCGTTGCTTGTGCTGTGTCTGCTGTTGCTATCAGGCAGTCTGGTGGTGTGAGCATTGCTGCAGCTGGGGAGGGAGCCATAGTCTGAGGCACAGACGTGCTGCTGCCTTTTTTTTTTCTTCTTCACCGTGGCTGTGGTGTAGGGGCTAGAGTTGTGACCCCGTGTCCTCTGCTGCTGCTGTGCTGGGGCTGTGCGCTCAGCCACAGCAGTCGAGGAACTAGTGTCATGGGCATCATTCCTGTCACTCTTCCCTTCCACTCCTGTTCATTCCAGTCTACCTACACATGTGTGACTCTCTCGGGTGTTGAGTGTGTCGAGTAGAGGAACCTCTGTTGGGTTGTAGATGTCCCACTGGTTGTAGATGTCAGGGGACAAAGGGATTGTTTTAGTCCACCATGATGCTGATGTCACTCTATTGTTTTAATTTCCACTTCAGATTGTTCATTGTCAGTGTATAGAAATGCAGCTGATTTTTGTGTGTAGAGTTTGATTTCTACAACCCTGTTGAATTTATTTTTTTTAAAAAAGATTTTATTGGGGAAGGGGAACAGGACTTTATTGGGGAACAGTGTGTGTTTCCAGGGGAACACTGTGTGTGTGTGTGTGTGTGTGTGTGTTTCCAGGACTTTTTATTAGGGAACAGTACTGTGTTTTTCCCAGGACTCTTCAACTCCATCCAAGTCAAGTTATTGTCCTTTCAATCTTAGTTGTGGAGGGCGCAGCTCAGCTCCAGGTCCAGTCGCTGTTGTTAGTTGCAGGGGGCACAGCCCACCATCCCTTGCGGGAGTTGAACCGGCAACCTTGTGGTTGAGAGGGTGCACTCCAATCAACTGAGCCATCCGGGAGCTCAGCGGCAGCTCAGCTCAAGGTGCCGTTTTTGATCTTAGTTGCAGGGGGCGCTGCCCACCATCCCCTGCAGGAGTCGAACTGGCAACCATGTGGTTGAGAGCCCACACTCCCGGGTTGAGAGCCACGCGGGAGCTGAGCGGCAGTTCATTGACCTCACTCTAGTTGCAGAGTGCACAGCTCACTGGCCCATGTGGGAACATGGACCAGAGCACGCTCTCTAACCAAGTGAGCCACCCGTCCGCCTCCTGAATTTGTTTAACAGGTTTTTTTTTTTCTTGAGTCCAGGGATTTCTATATATAAGATGATGTCATCTGCAAATGGAGGTAATTCTACTTCTTTCTTTCCAATTTAGGTGTTTTTTATTTCTTTCTCTTGCCTAATTTTTTGGCCAGGACTTCCAGTACTCTGTTGAACATAATGGCCAGAGGGGACATCCTTGCCTTGATCCTGATCTTATAAGGAAAGCTTTCTGCCTTTTACTATTGCATATGTTAGCTGTGACTTTTTACATATCTAACCTTTATTATTTTAAGGTGGCCTTTTATTCCTAATTTATTTATCATGAAAGAGTGTTGAATCTTGTTAAATGCTTTTTTCTGCAGCAATTGATAGGAACATATGGTTTTGTCTTTCATTCTGTTTATGTGATATATTACATTGGTTAGTTTTTTGTATGCTGAACTATACTTGCATTCCAGAAATAAATTCCACTGTATTTTGGTGTATTTTATGTGCTATTGAGTTCACTTTGCTGGTATTTTGTTTAGGATTTTTGTATCAATATTCATCAAGGGCATTCGTCTCTAGTTTTCTTATAGTATTTTTGGCTCTGGTTTCAGGGTAATGCTTGCTCGGTTATTGTATTTTTTAGTTCCAGAATTTCTGTGTGTTTTTTTTTTCTTAATAGTTTATTTTTGTTGATGTTCTCACTTTGTTCATATATTTTCTGATTTTGTTTAGTTGTCTGTGTTCTCTTTTAGCTCACTGAATATTTTAAAGAAGTTGTTTCAAATTCTTCATTAAGAAATTCAGTCTGCCTTTTTTTAGGATCCATTTATGGAGTTTTATAGGCATACCCTGTTTTAGTGTGCTTTGCTTTACTGTGCTTCACAGATTTTGCATTTTTTACAAATTGAAGGTTTGTGACAATCCTGCATTGAGCATATCTATTAGCATCATTTTTCCAACAGCATTTGCTCACTTCACATCTCTGTGTTACATGTTGGTAATCCTCACAATATTTCAAACTTTTTCATTATTATTGTATGTGTTGTGGTGATCAGTGGTCTTTGATGTTACTGTTGTAATTGTTTTGGGGTGCCACGAACTGTACCCGTATAAGACTGTGAACTTAATAGATACTGTGTGCTCTGATTGTTCCACTGACCAGCCATTCCTGTCTCTCCCCTTGTCCTCAGCCTCCCTATTCCCTGAGACACAAGAATATTGAAATCAGGACAGTTGCCCTACAGTGCAAGGTGAAGCAGCAAGTGTTGATGTGAAAGCTGCAGCAGATTATCTAGAAGATCTAGCAAGACAATTAATGAAGGTGGCTGTACTAAGCAACAGATTTTCACTATAGACAAAACAGCCTTCTGTTGGAAGAAGATGCCATGTAGACTTTCATAGCTTGAGAGGAGAGTCAGTGCCTGGCTTTAAAGCCTGGCTTTAAAGGACAGGCTGACTCTCTTGTTAGGGGCTAATGCAGCTGGTGACTTTAAGTTGAAGCCAATGCTTATCTTTCTGAAAATCCAAGGGATCTTAAGAATTATGCTAAATCTGCTCTGCCTGTGCTCTATACATGGAACCACAAAGCCTGGATGGCAGCACATCTGTTTACAACATGGTTTACTGAATATTGTAAGCCCACTGTTGAGACCTACTGCTTAGAAAAGATGCTTTTTAAAAATATTACTGCTCAGTGACAATGCATTTGGTCACCCAATGGACAACGAAATGAATGTTGTTTCCATGCCTGTGAACACAACATCCATTCTGCAGCCCACGGATCCAGGAGTCATTTGGACTTTCAAGTCTTATTATTTAAGAACTACATTTTACAAGGCTATCGCTGCCGTAAATATGATTCCTCTGATGGATGTGGTCAAAGTAAATTGAGGACTTCCTGGAAAGAAGTCACGATTCTAGATGCCATTGAGAACATTCTGATTCATGGCAAGAGGGCAAAATGTCAGCATCAACAGGAGTTTGGAAGAAGTTGATTCCAGTTCTCATGGATGGCTTTGAGGGATTCGAAACTTTAGTGGAGGAAGTAACTGCAGATGTGGTGGAAATAGCAAGAGAACTGGAACTAGAAGTGGAGCCTGAAGATGTAACTGAATTGCTACAATCTCATGATAAAACTTTAACGGATGAAAAGTTGCCTCTTATGGATGAGCAAAGAAGGCGGTTTCTTGAGATGAAAATCTACTGAAGACTGTTGAAATGACAATAAGGTATTTACAATCTTATAGTTGTATAAAGCAGCAGCAGAGTTTGAGAGGATTGACTCCAATTTTGAAGTAAGTTCTACTGTGAGTAAAATGCTGTCAAGCAGCATCACATGCTAGGGAGGAATCATTCATGAAAAGAAGAGTCAATGGATGCGGCATATTTCATTATTGTCTTATTTGAAATTTCCACAGCTACCCAACCTTAAGCAACCACCGCTCTAATCAGTCAGCAACCTTCACCGCTAAGGCAAGACCTCCTCAACAGCAGAAGGATTATGACTCGCTGAAGGCTCAGATGGTTAACATTTTTTTTTTTTTAGCAAAGAAGTGTTTTTAAATTAAAGTATGTACTTTTTTTTTTAGACATAATGCTATTGCACATCTGATAGTCTACAGTACAGTGTAAATAACTTTTATACACACTGGGAAATTAAACAATTAGTGATTTTCTGTATTGTGATAGTTGGTTTATTGCGGAGGTCTGGAACCAAATGCGCAATCTCTGTGTGTGTTTTCTTTGATTGTTTCTTCTGTTTCTTTGTATGCTTTGTGATTGTTGAGAGTTGGCCATTTGTAAAAACAAGTTTCTCTCCCAGTCTTTATGGGTGGGCTTTGTCCTGGGGAGTACCTGCACGCATCACCCCTTAGAAGTTTGGGACCTCTAGTGTTTTCTGTGATGTTTCTTCTCTGGACTTGGCATGAGTACTTTTAACTGCCTCAGTTTGCATAAGGTGCATGCCCTAGTTCTTTTTGGGAGCTCATAACCTCTTGCTGTTCCTGCTGTCTGCCTGTAGGACTGCAGAATCTCTACACCTCCAGAGTGCTTTGGTACGTGCCTTTATTTTCAGTAACTTTGGAACTACGTGGCCATTCCTGTCAGTGTTCGGAGTATGATGAGACAGAAACTTGCCCCTCGGGAGACCCCCCAGACACGCCAGGATGTTGGCTACATGGTCTGCTCCTGTTTGCACTCTGAGGGAGGAGCCCCGGAGGGAAGGTTTACCCCAGCCATGGCCCACCCTCACTGTGCTGAGCACGAGGACTCACGTGTGCACACAGTGCCATGAGCTTTCCCCACTTTCCACCCTTTTCAGTGGAATCCTTGTTGATTTTCTGTTGGATTGGGTATATGCTGTCTCATGTGGTCCCCAGAGTGCTCACAAAGACATTCTGGTCCATATATGATTGTTAACTTGCATTTACATGGGAGTTGAGGGCCTGGCACTGCCTTGTCCATCTACGTATAGCACCCCTCAGATCTGCCTTTTGGTTGGATAATTCAATGTATTTACATGTAAAATTATTACTGATAAGGACTCATTTTTATCACTTTGCTATTTGTTTTCTTATAGCTTTTTTTTTCTCAATTCCTCCATTACTACCTAATTTTCTATTTAGTTGATTTTTTTTGTAGTGACATGTTTTGATTTTATTTCTTTTCATGAATATACTTTAGATATTTTTTGTGGGTTACCATGGGATTACATAGAATATCCTAATGTAACTAATTTCAGTTAATGCCAACTTTACTTCAGTTGCAAACATAAGACTTCTCTTACAAAGTTCTGCCCTCTTTATATTTACTGATGTCACAAATTACATTTTAAATTTGATAATTTTATACTTTTATTTTTTAAATCATATAGAAATAAAAAGTTGATAAAAATGAATAAAGAATACTGTATTTTGCCATGTATAAGGTACTCACATGTGTAATCCGCACCCATGTTTTTGGCCCAAACTTTCAGGGAAAATATCTTTTATTTCAAATTTTTGTTTGCATTTATGTACTTGTTTTTTGTATTATAAAGGAATTTTTGCATTTATTTTAAAACATATTATGGTACAAATTTTAGAAAATAATTACAAAATACAAGAACAGATAAAAGGTACAAGAAATTTTATGTGCCGGTAACACATTTGCAATATTTACGCATTGTAGAAGGCCAAGAACTCTTCACCATTGCAAGTTTGTCGTAAGTTCAACAAAACCAATTATCATATTCCAGGGTATTATTTTGCATACAGATATAGTTATTAATTTATAGACTTACACTTTTGACTCCTAAGCATAAATAAAAGAATTAATAACATTTATATAGGTATGGAATTAGTACTACCCATGTATAATTCGCATTCTTATTTTACCCTCACAAATTTGGGCAAAAATTTGTGCATTATGCATGACAAAATATGGCAAGTAAAATAGAAGTAAATCAAAATGACAATTACAGTGTTTTTTTATATTGGCTTGTATATTTACCTTTATTGGTGAACTTGATATTTTCTTCAGTATGGCTTTGAGTTACTGTCTAGCATCTTTTTATTTTAATTTGAAGGATTTTCTTGAGCACATCTGACATTGTAGGTCTAGTGGTAATGAATTCCTTCGACTTCTGTGTGTCTGGGAATGTCTAAATTTCTCCCTCATTTTTGAAGAACTGTATTGCTTAATGTAGAAATCTTGGTTGGCAGTATTTTTTTTTCTTTCTTTCAGAACTTTAAAGATAGCATCACACTACATTCTTGCCTCAAGGTTTCTGATGAAAAATTGGCTCATGGTGTTATTGCAGATCCCTTGTATGTATTGAGTTACTTCTCTCTGCCTGCTTTCAAGAGTCTTTCTTTGGCTTTTGATAGTTTGATTATAATGTGTCTTTAAATGGGTGTTTTTGAGTTTCTCCTAGTTCAGGTTTGTTGAGTTTCTTGGATTTGTAGATATGTATCTTCTCTGAAATTTGGGAAATTTTTGGCTATTATTTTCTCAAATAATCTTTGTGCTCTTTTCGTTCTCTTTCCCTCTGAGATTTCCAAAATGTGTACGTTGGTCCACTTGATCGTCTCCCACAAGGCTTTAGACTCTTTTCACTTTTCCTCAATTTTTTGTTTTTCAGAGTTGATAACTTTAATAGTTCTGTATTCAGTTCTTTTCTCTACCTGCTGAACTCTGCTGTTCTCTTTTTGTGAGTTTTCATTTAAGACTTTTCATATAGTTTTTTTCCGGTTTCTATCAGTTCTTTGTCCATTTTTTTCCTATTAGTTTCTTGAGCATACTCAACACAACTATTTTAAAGTGGTTGTCTAATGAACCTGATGTTTAGGCTTCCTCAGACATGGTTCTGTGAACTTCTTTTGTTTCCTTGAATGCACCATACTTGTTTATTTTTATGCCTTGTAAGTTTTTTGTTTGTTTGTTGTTGTTTTTGTCATTGAAAATTGGACATTTTCTATAATGTGGTAACTTTGACGATTAGATTTTCACTTTTCCTCAGGCTTTTCTTTTTTTTCCTTTCTTATTATTTTTTGTTGTTGTTGTTGAAAATTATAGTAGTCCATTTGTTTTGAGACTTTTCCAAACTTTTTTCAAACATTATATCTTGTCATATGTGATCACTGAAGTCTCCGTTCCTATAGTTTGTGTGTAGCTAATGTTTTTTTTGACAGAGATTTCCTTGAATGCCATGAACTTAAACAAACAAAAAACACTGAAAAAAACAAAAAAGAGATTACAGCTACCTCTCCCAGTCTTCGCATATTTCCTCTTTGCTGGAGCACTCCATCACTTAGCTAGGACATTTAATTTTGGGATTAGCCCAAGATGAAAGTTTAGGTTTTTCGCAGGAGTTTTCTTTTTATTTTTTAATTTGGGTGACAATGGTTAGTAAAATTGTATAGGTTTCATGTGTACATTTCTATGATACATCACCTATGAGGTGTGATCAAACAATATAAATAAAAATATTATTACAGTAAAAGACACATTACCACTAATTTCCCCCAAAATACTCCCCCTTACTTTGAACATACTTATCCCATCATTCTTGCCACTTTTTGAAGCAGTTCTGGAAGTCCTCTTTCATGAACGTCTTTAGTTGCACTGTCATGGATACTTCAATGTCCTGAATCATTTTCACTTTGGGGAAGAGCCAGAAGTCACATGGTGTCAGATCTGATGAATTAGGTGGATGAGGACACACCGTAATGTTTTTATTTGACAGAAATTGCTCTATACCAGAAGCAATGTGTGACACGAAGCCTTGTCATGTTGAGGATGATTTACGGCACACTTTGAAACACACCTTCTCTCAATCGTAGCTAAGATGGGACTGACTGCACTGAACGAGTTGACACTTGTCACACATGTTTACTAAGGTCCATTGTGCCGCTTCCCATATTGAAAATCCCTTCCTTTCCATTCGATTGCACTTAGCATCAGCATTCACTGTATGTTTTGATCACAACAGAAAGACTCCGTGTCACACATCGCTTCTGGTACTGCAATTTCTGTCAAATAAAAACATGGTGATGGAAGGAGAACTGACTCTGGGTGGTGAACACACAATGGGATTTATTGATGATGTAATACGGAATTGTACACCTGAAATTATGTAATTTCATTAACAATTGTCACCCCAATAAATAAATTTAAAAAAAAAAGAATAAAAAACATGGTATGGGGTGGCTGGTTACAGCATGGTGCTGATAACACCAATGTTGCTGGTTCAATCCCTGCATGGGCCACTGTGAGATGCGCCCTCCTTAAAAACAAAACAAAGCAAAAGCAGGATTTCTTAAAAAAACAAAAACAAAAACATTGTGGTGTGTCCTCATCCACCTTATTCACTGGATCTGGCACTGTGTGACTTCTGGCTCTTCCCCAAAGTCAAAATGACCATGGAAGGTAAATGTTTTGAATTGATTCAGGACATGGAGGCAGCCACGACAGCACAGCTAGACACTCACAAAAGAAAACTCCCAGGACTGCTTCAGAAAGTGGCGAGAACATTGGAGTAAGTGTGTTAGAAGTGAGAGGGAGTATTTTGAGGGGGATTAACAGCAATGTGTCTTTTATTGTAATAAATTTTTTAAAATTTAAACATTCGCTGTATTTTTTTTTATCATACCTCGTCATATATGTCACATTGTGTGTTCGCCACCCAGAGTCTGTTTTATCTCAGGAGTTTTCTGAGCATGTGTTTTGCCTGGGTTTGTGGGTGACTAAATTCCCCCATATACATGGCTGGTTTTGAATGTCCTATGTTTCCGAGTATCACCTTAGTTTTTCCTTTGGGCCTTCGGTGTTCTATTATATCTGTCTGCCATACTCTGCAGCTCCAGGCATCTGTGGACTTGTATTTTGCCTCATAGCTTTTAGTGTTAGAACCTGCCGCTTTTCCTGTGTGTGTTCCCAGTTTTGTAAAATAGAGATGAGTGGCTGTTTTCAGTCTTTCAGGTATACCCAAGAGAGGTTAGAACAGAAATAGACAATAATTTGCAAACATGATTTGTCCTGTTCCCCTTAGTTTGAGGAGAAAACTGGGAACTGGGCTTCTGCCTGACTAAGACTAACGTGGCTGCAGTACTGGATAGGGGTTAGGTCAAGGGTGAGTAAGAACTCCACAAAATTTTCCTGTTGTTTTAAAGATGGCTATTTTTATTCATTTATTTTTATTTTGTGATATAATTGGCATTCAGTTCTGTGTAAGTTCAAGGTGTACCACATAACTTGACATACACATATTTCAAATTGATTACTACAGTGTTTAGTTAACACCTTTTATAGTTACAACGAAAACAACTGTTTCCCTTGTAATGAGAAC
Organism: Rhinolophus hipposideros; assembly: GCF_964194185.1. NCBI lineage: Eukaryota > Metazoa > Chordata > Mammalia > Chiroptera > Rhinolophidae > Rhinolophus > Rhinolophus hipposideros. The sequence continues at coordinate 217,388 of NC_138069.1, read as the reverse complement.
TTTTGGGTTTTACTGTCTTGGCATCTTTCAAATACGCCGTGCAGCAGGGCTAACTGTAGTCATCACATTGTACAGTACTTCCCCAGTACTTATTTATCTTTAAACTGGGACTTTGTACCTCTTGACCACCTTCCTCTAATTCCCTCTCCCCAACCCACCACTTCTGGTGATGACAAATCTTTTTTCTATGAGGTTTTTTTGGTCTATTCATGTTGCAAATGGCAGGATTTCCTTCGTTTTTATGGCTGAGTAATATTCCATTGTATATATACCACACATATACCACACTTTATCCTTTTCTTTTAAAATTTTATTGGGGAACAGTGTGTTTCTCCAGGGCCCATCAGCTCCAAGTTGTTGTCTTTAATCTAGTTGTGGAGGGTGCAGCTCAGCTCCAAGTCCTGTCGCCATTTTCAGTCTTTAGTTGGAGGGGTTGCTGCACACCATCCCATGTGTGAATTGAACTGGCAACCTTGTTGTTGAGAGCCCAGTGCTCTAAACAAACTGAGCCATTGGGCCACCCCTCCAGAAGCTCTACAGCAGCTCCACAGCAGCTCGTTATCTTCAGTCTAGTTGTGGAGGGCTCAGCTCACTGGACCATGTGGGAATCGAACCGGCAGCCCTGTTGTTGAGAGCTCGTGTTCTAACCAGCTAAGCCATCCAGCCGCCCCTATCCATTCATTTGTTGATGGACATTTAGGTTGTTTCCATGTCTTGGCTATTGTAAATAATGCTGTTGTTAACGTGGGAATATAGAAATTTCTTTGACACAGTGTTTTTGTTTCCTTCACATAAATACCCAGAAGTAGAATTGCTGGGTCATAAGACAGTTCTGTTTTTAAATTTTCAAGGAACCTTCATATTGTTTTCCATAGTGGCTCTCAGCCATTTATAATCCTGCCAACAGCATGCCAGATTTCTTTCTTCTCCCCATCCTTGCCAGCATTTGTTTTCTGTCTCTCTCTCTCTCTTTCTCTCTCTCTGTCTCTGCCTCTCTCCCTCTCCCCCTCCCTCCTTTTCTCTCTCTCTCCCTCTTTTCAATTCTAACAGGTGTGAGATGGTATCTTGTGATTTTGATTTGTATTTTCTTCATGTTTAGTGATGTTAAGCATGTTTTCACGTACCTGTTTGTCATTTGAGTGTCTTTGAGAAAATGTCTATTCGGGTCCTTTGCCCACTTTTAAAACTGATTATTTGTTTTTTTGGCTACTGAGTTGTATGAGTTCTTTATATATTTTGGACATTAACCCTTTATCAGATATATGATTTGCAAATGTTTTCTCTCATTCCACAGGTTGCCTTTTGTGGGTCATTTCATTTGCTATACAGAATCTTTTAGTTACATGATTTCCCACTTGTTGACTTTTGCTTTTGTCGCCTGTGCTTTAGGTGTCACGTCCAAAATATAATTGCCAAGACCTACGGCAAGGGGCTTTCCCTGTGTTTTTTTCCTGAGTATTATGGTTTCTGGTCTAACATTTAAGTCTTTAATCTCTTTTGAGTTCATTTTTGTGAGTGGTGTAAGGGGTCTAGTTTCATACTTTTACATGAGAATTTTTCTCACCACCATTTATTGAAAACTGTCTTTTCTCCATTGAGTGTTTTTGGCTCCCTTGTCAAATATTCATTGATTGTCTTTGCATGTATTTATTTCTGGCTTCTGAATTCTGTATTGAAAATTTTTGCTTTAATATTTATCAGGGGTATTCTGTAGTTTTCTTACAATGTCCTTATTGTCTTTGGTATCAGGGTAATGCTGATCTTATAAAATGAGTTTGAGAATGTTTCCTTCTCTGATTTTTTGCAAGAGTTTGACATGGACTGGTATTAATTCTTCTTTAAATGTCTGGTAAAATTTACTAGTGAATCCATCTGGTTGTGTGCTTTCCTTTTGCTGGGAGATTTTAGACTAGTGATTTAATCTCCATGCTAGTAATTGGACTGTTCAAAATTTTCTGTTTCTCCTGATTCAGTCTTAGTAGTTTGTATGTTTCTAAGAGTTACCCAGTTCTTGCAGGTTGTCCTTTTTGTTGGCATATATTGTCATATTGTTCATGATCGTTTGTGTTTCTCTAGTATCGTTTATTTTTGTTTATTTGGGTGCTCTTGCTAGAGATTGGTTAATTTTTATCTTTTCAAAAACCAATTTTTAGTTGTTTTTTTTTTTTTTTTGCTTCCTTTCTTCCGCCTCAAACCCCCCCGCCTCCACCACCACTCCAGTTCAAGCCATTATTTCTCAATCTAGTTATGTAGACCACAACTCTCTGGTACATGCTGGTATGATGAGCCTTGCGCTCCGACCCCCCACCCCATCCCCCCTATACCTCCCCCCCCCCGCCACTCACAGCTGGCATTTGGTTGCCAGCTGGTCACATTGGCTACCGGCCACTCACATTGGCTGCCAGTCACGCTGGCCACCAGCCACTCCTGGCAGCACATGGCAGCTCCTGGAAGCACACTGCCGGTTACGCCGACCTCCACCTGCTCATGGCAGCCCAGCTCCAGAGAGAGCTGTTGTTCACAATCTCATGTGAAGAGGGCGCAGCTCACTGGCCCATGTGGGAATTGAACCAACTACCTTGGCATTAGGAGCACAGCGGTACAATCACCTGAGCCGCTGGGCTGGCCCAATTGTTTGTTTTTAAAATCTTTTTTCAAATTCTCAGTTCTCAATTTCACTTGGTTTTGCTGCAATCTTTTATTTCCTTTCTTCTGACTTTGGGCTTAGTTTACTCTTTTTCTAGTTTCTTAAGGCACAAAGTTGGGATTTTTATTTGAGATCTTTCTATTTTAATGTATATGTATATAGCTGTGAACTTCCCTCTTAGAACAGCTTTTTCTTCATCGCATATGTTTTTGTAGGTTCTGTTTCATTTTCATCTGTCTCAATGTACTTTTTAATTTTCCCTTTAATTTCTTCTTTGATCCATTGGTTGTTCAGGAGAGTGCTACTTGATTTCTATGTCTTCTTGAGTTTTTCAGTTATCCTCCTGTTAATTGATTTCTCTTTCATGCCATTTTGACCAGAAAAGATGTTTGGTATGATTTCAGTGTTCTTAAAATTGCTAAGACTTGTTTTTTTGGCCTAGCATATTATGTGTCCTAGAAATGTTCTGTGTGTGCTTCAGAAGATTGTGTATTCTGCTGTTGTCAAATGGAATGTACTGTATATATCTGTTATATCTATTTGCCCTATAATGTTTTTTAAATATACGTACCGTGTTTCCATATTGATTGTCTTGTCTGAGTGAGCTATCCATTGTAGAGAGTGGGGTGTTAAATTCTCCACTGTTGTTATATTGCTGTTTATGTCTTTTTGTTCCGTTAGCATTTGCTTCATATATTTAGGTACTCTTATGTGGGGTGCGTAAATTTTTACAGTTGACGTAAGTTTTGACAGATTGATAACTTTATCATTATATAATGGTCTTGTTTTTCTTTTTGTTAAATAAAACTTATGGGGTGACAGTGGTTAGTAAAATTACATAGCTTTCAAGTGATACATTCTGTGATACATCATCTGTATATCACATTGTGTGTTCACCACCCAGAGTCAGTTCTCCTTCCATTACCACATATTTTATCCCTTTACCCTCGTGTACCACCCCTCCACCCTAACCCTCTGATAACCACTGAACTATTGTCTATGTCTATGAGTTTTTGTTTTTTTATTTGTCTTGTTTCTTTGTTGCTTTCATTTTTATATCCCACATATGAGTGAAGTCATAAGGTTCTCGAATTTCTCTGTGTGACTTATTTCACTTAGCATAATAATCTCAAGACCCGTCCATGTTATCCCAAGTGGTACTACTTCATATTTTTTTACCACCAAGTGGTATACCATTGTGTATATATACCACATCGTCTTTATCCAATTATCTATTGAAGGACACTTTGGTTTCCATGTATTGGCCATCGTAAATAAAGCTGCAATGAACATCAGAGCACATATATCTTTACGGGTGTTTTCAGATTTTTTTGGTAGATACCCAGGAGAGGGATTGCTGGGTAATATGGTAATTCTATTCTTAGTATTTTGAGAAACTTCCACACTGCCTTCCACAGAGGCTGCACCAGTCTGCATTCCCACCATCAGTGTATGAGGGTTCCTTTTTCTCCACAGCCTCTCCAACACTTGATATTATTTGTCTTGTTGATGATAGCCATTCTGAATGGGGTGAGGTGATATCTCATTGTGGTTTTTATTTGCATTTCTCTGAGATTAGTGATGTTGAGCATTTTTTGATATGTCTATTGGCCATCTGTATGTCCTCTTTGGAAAAATGTCTATTCAGGTTCTCTGCCCATTAATAAATTAGATTGTTTGCTTTTTTTTGCTGTTGAGTTATATGAGTTCCTTATATATTTTAGATATTAACCCCTTATCTGAGGCGTTCTTTGCAAATATCTTCTCCCATTCAGGTGGTTGCCTGTTTATTTTTTCGATAGTTTCTTTTACTATGCAGAAGTATTTTAGTTTGATATAGTCTCAATCATTTATTTAAGCTTTTACTTCCATTGCCTTTGGAGTCAAATTCATAAAATGCTCTTTGAACCCAAGGTCCATAGGTTTAGTACCTATGATTTCTTCTTTGCAGTTTATTGTGTCAGGTCTTATGCTTAAGTCTTTGATCCATTTTCAATTAATTTTGGTACATGGTGACAGATAGCAGTCCAGTTTCATTCTTTTGCATGTGGCTATCCAGTTCTCCCAGCACCATTTATCGAAGAGGCTGTCTTTCCTCCATTGTATGTTTTTAGCTTCTTTGTCAAAAACTGTCCATATTTATGTGGGTTTATTTCTGGGTTCTCAGTTCTATTCCATTGGTCTATGTGTTTGTTTTTCTGCCAATACCAAGCTGTTCTGATTATTGTAGCCCTGTAGTACAGCTGAAGTCAGGGAGTGTGATACCTCCAGCCTTCATCTTTTTTTTTTAGGATTATTTTGGCTATTCGGGGTCTTTTGTGGTTCCCTACAAATTTGATGATTTTTTTGTTCTATTTCTTTAAAAAATGCCATTGGGATTTTGATGGAGATTGTGTTAAATCTGTATATTGCTTTGGGTAATGTGGCCATTTTAACCATGTTGATTCTTCCAATCCATGAGCACAGAATGTTTTTCCATTTCTTTGTGTCTTTTTCAATTTTGAAAATGTCTTATAGTTTTCAGCATATAGGTTCTTCACATCCTTGATTAAGTTTATTCCTAGGTATTTTATTCTTTTTGCTGCAATTACAAAAGGAATTGTTTTTTTAATTTCTTTTTATGAAATTTATTTGTTAGTATATAGGAATGCAGTGGATTTTTGTACGTTGATTTTGTAGCCAGCAACTTTACTGTATTCGTTTATTGTTTCTAATAGCTTTTTGGAGGAGTCTTTAGGGTTTTCTATATATAGCATCATGTCATCTGCAAAGAGTGACAGTTTAACTTCTTCATTCCCAATTTGGATGCCTTTTATTTCTTTCTCTTGTCTGACTGCTCTGGCGAGGACTTCCAACACTATGTTGAAAAGCAGAGGTGATAGGGGACAACCCTGTCGTGTTCCTGAACGTAGAGCAAAGGGCTTCAGTTTTTCACCATTAATTATGACATTAGCTGAGAGTTTGTCATATATGACCTTTATTATGTTAAGGTATTTTCCTTCTATACCTATTTTATTAAGTGTTTTAATCATAAATGGATGTTGTATCTTGTCAAATGCTTTTTCTGCATCTATGATATAATCAGATGAATTTTGTCGTTTATTTTGTTTATGTGATGTATCACATTGATGGATTTATGGATGTTGAACCATCCTTGTGCCCCTGAAATGAACTCCACTTGGTCATGATTTATAATCTTTCTAATGCATTGTTGTATTCGATTTGCTAGAATTTTGTTTAGGATTTTTGCATCAGTATTCATCAGAGATATTGGTCTGTAGTTTTCTTTTTTTGTGTTGTCCTTACCAGGTTTTGGTATCAGGGTAATGTTGGCCTCATAAAACAAGGTAGGGAATATTGTCTCTTCTTCAATTTTTTTGGAAGAGTTTGAGTAGGACAGGTATTAGATCCTCTCTGAATGTTTGGTAGAATTCACTAGTGAAGCCATCTTGTCCTGGACTTCTGCTTTTGGGAAGGTGTATTGATAAATATTATCAATTGCTTTGTACAGACTTAATTTCAAGGCTCGATACGCAAGACACACCACCACAACCCATGATGGAGGAGTTAAAGTGCTTTATTACAAAGCGAAAGTAAATAAGACAAGATAGAGGTTAGGGGAATATATTATCATACCACTAACAAGCAAGGAGGCAATTCATTATGCCACCAGAGCCCAGTCAATTAGTCGCAGAAACAGCACCGGCCCGTCATCAGCACGGGCGAAATATCTTGCAGCAGCAGAGGCAGCCTGGGGAACAACCGTGCCTGCCTTTGTTCTTCTGGGGTTTTAAGGACTTCACTAACAACAGTGGTAAGGAGCCGATAAGCATACATGTCAGCAATACAGGGAACTGGTACAGGTCTGGCTAGGAGCCAGGGCCAGTCCTTAGTACGAGATTAGATGTGCCAGAGCCTGCGAAGGCCAGGCTCCCCATCCTGTACTTTTCTTGGTCCTTGGGACGGTAGCCAATCCTCCCAAAGCCAAGCACGAATCCAGGTCACTGTGAAAGTTTACATCCCCAAGTGTTCCCAGGCAGACCTTCATATATTATATCCTTTACAGAAGGTTTTACATGACTGATTTAATTTCCTTACTGTTGATTGGTCTATTTAGATTTCCCAGTTCTTCGTGATTGTGCCTAGGAGGGCTACATGTTTCTAAGAACTTGTCCATTTCTTCCAGGTTACTGAGTTTGGTGGCATATAGTCCTTTGCAGTATTTTTGGATGATCCTTTGTATTTCTGTGGCATTGGGGTAACTTCTCCACTTTCATTTCTGATTTTGTGTATTTGTGTCTTATTTTACCTTAGTGAGTTTAGCCAGGGGTTTGTCAATTTTATTAATCTTTTCAAAGAACCAGCTGTTTGTTGCATTAGCTTTTTCTGTATATATATGTTTTTTTGTTTGTTTTGTTCTCTTATTTCGTTTTGCTCACCTTTGATTTTTATTATTTCCTTCCTTCTGCTGACTTTGGGTTTCATTTGTTCTTCTTTTTCTATTTCTTTAAGGAGTAATGTGAGGCTGTTTGTCTGGAATTTTTCTTCTTTCTTGAGATAAGCTCGTAATGATATAAATTAACCTCTATTACTGCTTTCATCGCATCCCAAAAATTTTGATAGGACGTATTTTTATTCTCACTTGTTTCTATTAATATGTATCTTTTGATCTCTCCTCTAATTTCTTCTTTGACCTAGTCATTCTTTAAAAGTATGTTGTTTAATCTCCATGTATTTGTGTTTTTTCCTGCTTTCTTTTCGCAGTTGATATCCAATTTCAAAGCCTTGTGATCAGAGAATATGCTTGGTATGATTTCAATCTTCTTAAATTTGCTGAGGCTGATTTTATGTCCCAATAAATGGTCTATCCATGAGAATGTTCCATGTACACTCGAAAAGAATGTATAGTCTGATGTTTTAGGATGAATTGCTCTATAAGTATCAGTTATGTCCATTTCATCTAATGTGTCATTTAGGGCTGCTATTTCATTATTTATTTTCTGTTTGGACGATCTATCCATAGCTGTCAATGATGTATTTAAGTCCCCAGTATAATTGTGTTTTGGTCAATTTCTCCCTTTAGTTCTGTTAGTTGTTGCTTGGTATATTTGGGTGCTCCCTGATTGGGGGCATAAATATTGATGACTATTATGTCTTCTTGTTGTATATCTTGTTTATCATTATGAAATGTCCATCTTTGTCTCTTTACCTTTTGTATCCTGAAGTCTGTTTCATCTAATACTAGTATGGCCACACTTTTCTCTGAATACCATTTGCTTGGAGTGCTAATTTCCACTCTTTCACTTTGAGTCTATATTTGTTTTGTACCTGAGATGTGTCTCTTGGATACAGCATACGATTGGTTTAGTTTTTTGATCCAATCTGCTAGTCTGTGCTTTTTTTATTGGTGAGTTCAGTCCATTTATATATAGGGTGATTATTGATATATGAGGATTCCCTGTCAGTCTATCTGTTGTTTTCGGTTAGGTTGGTGTTTCCATTGTATTTTGACTTTTGTTGCTGTCTGTTATTTCAGTGTGGTAGTGTTCTATGAATTTTCCCTTTGTTTCTTCTTTTTTTATGTTGTATATTTCAGTTCTGGATTTTTTATGAATGATTTTTTATGAACGATTACCATTTATAATGGTAATGGTAACCAAGTTTATGTAAAAGAAAGTTTCCTAGTTATAATATTCCCTTTTCTTCAGCATGTTTCCTTTCTCCATTCCCCTTTGCCGGTTTAGACCTTTACTCTCTACCCTTTTTGTTTTTGTTGTCACAAATTATCCATATTTATGCTGTGAATTGATTTCTATGTTACAATAGCAAGTTATCTTTTTCCTCTTTTTTTAATGTTTTTTTTCCCCTTTACCTTGTATGTTATGTTTAAGTATATAGTGTCCTATTTGGTGTAGGCATTGCCATTTCCTGCTTCTGTCTGTTTGTAATACTATGCATGATTTTGTATTCTTTTGCTTTTTTGTTTTAGGTCGAATAGCTTCCTTCTATATTTCTTGTAATGCAGGTCGTGTGTTAGAAAATTCTCTCAGCTTCTGTACGTCTGGAAAGGCCTGTATTCCTCCTTTATATTTAAAGGATATCTTTGATGCATATATTATTCTTGGCTCATAATTTCTCTCTTTCAATAGTTTGAATATTTGAATCCATTACCTCCTGGACTGTAGAGTTTCTGCTGAAAAATCTGATGATAATCTAAAGGGCTTTCCTTTGTAGGTTACTGTTTTCTTTTGCCTGGCTGCCTTGAGGATTCTTTCTTTGTTGTTAATTTTTGACAATTTCAATACAATGTGCCTTGGAGAACGCCTGTTGGGATTAAGGTAATTAGGTGTCCTATTTTTTTCTTGGATTTTAGGATTCAACTCTTTCCACAAATTTGGGAAGTTCTCATCGACTGTTTGAATATACGTTCTTTTCCCTTTTCCCTTTCTTTCTCCTTCTGGTATACCCATTATTGTTGTGTTGCTCTTTCTGTTGGAGTCAGAAAGTCCTTGTAGAGTTCTTTCATTTAACTCTTAAGTCTCTCTCTTCTTCCATATGTGTCATTTCCAGATTTCTATCTTCGATGTTACTGATTCTTTCCTCATCTGATCAGCCCCATTACCTAAGTTGGCTATTTCATTCTTCATTTCTTTTATTGAGTTCTTAATCTCCCGAAATTCTATTTGGTTCTTTAAGATCTCGGAGCTGGCCTGGTGGCTCAGGTGGTTGGAGCGCCATTCTCCTAATGCCAAGGTCGCCAGTTCAATTCCCACATGGCCCAGTGAGCTGCGCCCTCTACAACAGCTCTCCCTGTAGTTGGGCTGCCCTGCGCTTCCGAGGGCTGTTGCCGGCTAACGTATACTGCCATGAGTGGCTGGTGGCCAGCGTGAGTGGCCTATAGGTGGCAAGAATTGCTGTGAGCGGCTGACAGATGACTGGCGACCCACTGCCTCAGCCGGGGGTGTAGTGCAAGGCTCATAACACCAGCCTGGGCCAGGGAGCTGTGTCCTACACAACTAGACTGAGAAACAACGGCTTGAACTGGAGTGGGGGGAGCGGAGGTGGAAGAAGGGGGAAAAAAGAAAAGATATCAATCTCTTTTGTAAAATGTTCATTTTGTTCTGTGATTATGTTTCTGTGTTCATTAAACTGCCCGTGTGTGTTTTCTTTCATATTGTTGAGTTTTTTAAGAACTACAATCTTGAGTGTTCTGTCATTTAAGTCACATATTTCTGTGTCTTCAAGTTCATTTTCGGCAGACTTTTCATTTTCTTTTTGAGCTGTTTTGTTACCTTGGTTATTCATGGCCATTAAAGAATTACCGTTTCTCTTCCTGGGCATCTACTGGAGTAAGTTCTGTAACATGTTGATAGGAAGGGGTCTTCTTTCTTGGTTTCCAATACATGTCGGTAGAATGTTTTATATTCTCTTCCGCTGCAGTCTTTATTATCTTTCATGCTGTAGAATTATATTTTGTCCTGCACTGTTACGACTACTCACATATGGAGGAGGGCAGTTCCCTGGAAAGAGGGTTTGTCCTCTGTGAGCAGGTTGTCCAGGTCTCAGAGCACTGCCTCTGTGGGGGGATGTCGAGAGCTTCTGAAGTCCCTAAGCTTTCCTACAACCAGATTCAGTGCCTGTGTATGTCAGCGGCTCTGGTTGCCCCTGCATGGATCCACCCAGATAGGTGGGCCAGGGGCTGGGTAGATTGTCATAGGTGGTTCTGAGCAATGGTGACTACCAACTCACAGTTCCTTCTTTTTCACTGGAATTAGTTGCTTTGTGAGTCTGTGGCTGCGGGGCTGCAGTGCTCAGAGCTGTAAATATTCTGTTCTTTAATCTTACATTGCTATCGTTTCTTCTGGAGTCCACTTCTATCGTGTTTCCCCGAAAATAAGACCTAGCCGGACAATCAGTTCTAATGCTTTTTTTGGAGCAAAAATTAATATAAGAATCTGTCTTATAGTAAAATAAGACCATGTCTTATATAAGACCAGGTCTTTTATTAATTTTTGCTCCAAAAGACGCATTAGAACTGATTATCCGGCTAGGTCTTATTTTGGGGGAAACACAGTAGCACTGGGAACGTGGGGGTGGGGCGAGCTCTGGGGTAGTAAGGCGGAATTAGCCAGGCTCCAGGTTATGTTTTCCATCCTCTGCTTGGCAGTGAGGGCTTAAAACACCATTCTTACCCTTCTTTCCTCAGTCTTTGCTCCGAGGTCACTGCCATGAGCGTTGGGTTCAGCTGTTATATGCTGATCCCTTAGGTGGGACTGTAGGTCATAAGGGGAGCACTAGCAGCCCAAATTCTTTCCTCTCCTGCAGTAAGTTCTGGAATGCAGGGAGTCCTGACCTCTGGTCTGGGGCCTGAGGCCCGTGTCTCTGCACTTCCTCCTTCCCCACTCCCCCACTTGCCTAATTTGCCCACCTTTGGATGCTTCGATTTGCAGGTCTGTCAGGTATGACTGTGTACTGTGCAGGGAGTCTTTTGCTGAATTATAACTGTTCGGTTTTTTATAAATTCCACAGGTGATTTCAAGAAGCACTGCTCACACCGCCTCTGTGTGATGTAATCCTTTGAAACGAAGTTGTAGTTTAAAGTCTATTTTTGCCTGATATAAGTAGAGCTACCCCTGTATTTTTTAAAAGTACCATTTGCTCAAAATTATATTTATCTTTAAAGTGTGTCTTTAAAGATCAAGTCAGTAGGCAGCATTTTTATCCATTCAGTCCTTCTATTAATATTTCTTTTTATTGGGGAATTAATCCATTTACGTTTAACATAATCATTGATATGGAAGGACCATTTCCATTTTGTTTATTGTTTCCTGTTTTATAGATCCTTTGTTTTTTGCTTTTTATCCTGCTGTCTTCCTTTGTGATGTGATGACTTTTTGTATCCTTATGTTTTGAGTTTTTAAAAAATCACGTTCTTTTGTGTAACTAGTTTTTTTTTTAATAGGTGTGGTTACCACGATGCTTACATAAAACATTTTAAAATTATAACTATTTTCAACTGATAACCACTTCCATAGTATTCTTTACACTTTTACTTTTCCCCCTCACATTTTAGATTACTGATGTTATAGTTTACTTATTTTTATACATGTATCCAATAACAGATTATTGTAATTACGGTTATTTTAATACATTTTAAAAATCTTTTAAGCTAGAGTTGTTAAGTGAATTATGTACCACTATACCATATTAGAGAATGTGGCTTTCACTATATATTTACCATTATAGTGAGTTTTACACTACCTTTATATATTTGTATGATGTTAATTAGCTCTTTTTACTTCTGCTTGAAGAAATTCCTTTAGTGTTTTTTATAAAGTGGGTCTAGTAGTGATGAATGCCCCCAGCTTTTGTTTGTTAGGTAGTCTTTATGTCTCTTTTATTTCTGTAGGACAGCTTTTCCAGATATAGTATTTTTGCTTGACAGTGTTTTTTCTTTCAATATTTTAAATATATCCCATTCTCTTCTAGCTTGGAAAGTTTCTGTTGAGAAATCTGGCATTAATCTTATGCGGTTCCCTTGTATGTAACTTACTTCTTGCTGCTTTCAAAATTCTTTCTTTGCCTTAAAGTCTTGACAGTTTAATGTGTCTCAGTCTAGATCTGTTTAGATTCAATACTTTGGAGAAAATTGGGTTTCATGAATCGAGATGTCCATTTCTGTCCCTATATCTTATAAGTTTTCAGCCATTGTTTCTTTGTTTTTCTTTTCCCTTCTTCCACCTCCCCCCGCCCACTCCAGTTCAAGCCGTTGTTTCTCAGTCTAGTTGTGTAGGACACAGCTCCCGGGCCCATGCTGGTGTTACGAGCCTTGAGCCCCCCACCCCCACCCCGGCAGAGGCAGTCGGTTGCCAATCGTCAGGTCAGCTGCTTACGGCAGCTCATGGCAGCTCTCGTGGGCTGCCTGCTGCTCACAATGGCTGCTGCCCACTCACGCTGGCTCCCTGCCATTCACGGCGGCCACTGGCCAGTCATGGCAGCACATGGTAGCCCATGGCAGCACACAGCAGCCCAGCTCCAGGGAGAGCCATTGTTCACAATCTTAGCTGTAGAGGGAGCAGCTCACTGGCCCATGTGGGAATCGAACTGGCAACCTCGGTGTTAGGAGCATGGTGCTCTAACTACGTGAGCCACCAGACCAGCTCCATTGTTTGTTTCATAAACTTTCTACCTCATTATCTCTCTCTTCTCCTACTGGAACTCCCATAATGTCTGCACACACACACATGCTCACATGTGTGTATGTGTGTGTGTATAGTGTCCTATAAGTCTCATGGGCTTTCTTACTCTTTTTTTTTTTCTTTTTCTCTTCTAGCTGGCCATTTTCAAATGACCAGTCTTTAAGTTCACTGATTTGTTCTTCTGCATGATAATGTCTGATGTTGAAAGTCTCTGTTGAGTTCTGCAATTATTGTACAGCGGTACCTCAGTTTTTGAACATAATCCGTTCCGGAAGACCTTTCGAGTTGTGAAACGTTTGAAAACCAAGGTGTGGTTTCCCCATAAATGTAATGCAAAATGGATTAATCCATTCCAGACCTTTAAAATCAACCCCTAAAACTGCAAATTTACCGTGAATTTTACTATCTAATGATACCATTGATCCATAAAATTTACGGCGTTTGTAAACCAAAATGTTCGTCAATGGAGACATTGGAAAAACGAGGTACCACTGTATTCTTTAGCTGTAGGGTTTTTTTGTTTGTTTTTTTGAATGGTTTCTATTTCTGTGTTGAACTTCTTTTGTTTATGCATTGTTTATTTAATTTTGTTTAGTTGTCCATTTGTGTGTCGTGCAGTTCATTAAACTTTTTAAAGAGGATTATTCTGAATTCTGGCATTTTACAAATCTCCATTTCTTTATAGTCAATTATCATAGCTTTATTGGTTTTCTTTGTCATGTTTACCTGATTCTTTATGACACTTGGTTCCTTACATTGGTGTCTGTGCATTTGTGTAATCAGTCTTTTCTTCCAGACTTCACTGGTTTGCTTTGGCAGAGACAGTTCTTTCCACTCAGGTTATTTTAGGGTTTTGGATATGTTAGCTGGTAGAATCCTTGGGCAGGTGGGGCTTGCTGTGAAGTCTAGTATTGGGTAAGGCCACTGCCTCAGCTCTGAAGTCAGATGATGGGGAGTGGTGCTGGCTGAGAACAGCTGGATAGGACTGCTGGCTTGGTTCCCTGTTTAAGCGAGGCTGTAGGATGGTCTACATGGTTGCCTGGATTTTCTGGTCAGGCTTCCTAGATGGTTGGGACTAGGTACTATACTCAGCAGTAAGCAGGGCTATGAATTAGGTTTCCTGCCTGAGCGAGGCACCAGAATGGGCCTGGAGGCCAGCACGGCTTGTCGTTTGGGGACCCAAACAGGTTGGACTATGCACTGAATTACATGGCCAGATGGGACCACCAGTTTTGCTGTACAGATGGTTATGTTCTGCTAAATGCCACTGTAAGTGCAACTGTAGGATGGGCTGTGAAGTTTACTGTGTGCATTGGTTAGGTTTTCTGGTCAAGCATGCTGAAGGCAGTATTTAGCAGTGGGTGGGGCTATGAATTAGTTTCCTTGCACAGACGTGGCAAAGATCGCTTTTTATTGATTGAACATTTACTTGGTTGCTATAAACCTTTGGGTGTTTTCAGAGGTCCTACAGAGTTGTTTTAGAGCTTCTGGGTGACTTGATTTTTTTTGTTGTGGTTCTGTTTTTAGGTCTTTGTTTATTTTCCTTCATGGTTTTTCTGGCTTGTTTTATTTGCTGCTAGGTTTTTTGTTTTTTAAAAATTTTTATTTGGTTCTTTTTAACTATAGTTTATTTATTTATTGCTTCTTATTCACACTGTTTCTTGTAACTTATTGAATATACTTACTTTATATTCTTGTTCTAGTATTTATAGTATCTAGAGTCTGTGGGTCTGATTCTGCTGTGTATTGTTTCTGCTGGCTCCCGTGGTGCCTTGTTTCCTTGTTTATTTTGTGACTTTCATTTTTTATCTCCTGATTATCAGTTTATGTTTTTTGGAACTGTTATCAGTGGAGTTCTCTCAAGTTTTGTTTGGGATATAGTCCTCCTGAGAGTTTTGTTTGTCTCTACTGTTCCCCTGAGGGGCACTACCAGTAAAGGTCATTTTCCATTAAAATTTTCCCTTGAGGTTATTGGGACCACTGAGAACTGTGACTTGACCTCATAAATCTTCATTGTTAAAAATTTTTAGTATTCCCCCCCACACATACACTTGCAGTGGTAAGGTTAAGTCAGCATGTTTACTGGCTGGCCACTTGTGTGCAGTGGGATTATTTGTTGTTCACCCTTCTATCCTGGTGCAGCATTTTGCAGGGTCTTTATGCAGTCCTGTTTATTATCAGCCCTTCATGTAGGTCTGTTTCTAGTCTCCTCTAGTCTCTACGTTCTGTGTCGTCCTCAGAATGGAAGCTCAGTATCACCAGGGTTTATGAGAGCTCCTCAGGGTGAATGCTGGCTAACAAACTTGCCTGTTAGGGTTCTTTATCTTTTCCTCATTGTTTTGTAGGAATTCTCTATATGTTCTGGATACTGGTGACAGCTATAGCTTTGACTGTTGTTTTTGGTGCTTTGTTCTATAGATGTTACATTAATTACCTTTTGCTGCATCACAAATTACCCCGCAATTTAGAAGCTTAAAACAATAAACACTTGTTATCGCTCAGTTTCTGCCAGATAGGAATCCAGTTGTGACTTAGCAGAGTTCCAGTGGCTCAGTGTCTGTTGAGGTTGCGAACTGTCAGCCGGGTCTGTGGTCTCCTCTGGGGGTGTGACTGGGAAGGAGTGTTCCTCAGGCTTCAATTCATTGTGAGTTGTTAGACTGAGGGCTCAGTGCCCTCTGGCTCCTGGCCAGGGACCTCTCCAGCCTCTTACCAATGGGCCTTTCCCTTGAATGGTTCACAGCATTGTAGCTGGCTTTCCTTACCGTCAGTGAAAGAGGGGGCAGGAGAGCTAGTGCGCACAAGATACAAGTCCCTGTCTATTTGTAGCCTAATCTCAGAAGAGACATCTCATCACTTTCTCCATATTTGTTTGTTAGAAATAAGTCACGAGGTCCAGTTTACTCCAGGGAAAAAGATTACACAGGGCATAAGTACTAGGAGGTCAGGAGCTTTGAGGGCCATCTTAGGGACTACCTGCAACAGACTTGCTGGAAGTTTGATGTAGTTAAATATATCCATTGTCAAGTCCTTACGTTATCTACAAGAAGGGCTTCTTTATTCTGTGGTCGTTAATATGAGCTGTGATAAAAAAAAATAATGGTGAATGTTTAGAAAGATTATTACAGTAAAGCACACATTGCCCTTAATCCCCCTCAAAATACTCCCCTTTCTTCAAATACTTCCATCTCTCCTGCCACTTTCTGAAGCAGTTCTGGAAGTCCTCTTTTGTGAGTGTCTTTAGTTACGCTGTCATGGCTGCCTCGATGTCCGGAATCGATTCAAAACATTTACCTTTCTTGATCATTTTGACTTTGGGGAAGAGCCAGAAGTCATACGGTGTCAAATCTGGTGAATAAGATGGATGAGGACACATCATAATGTTTTTATTTGACAGAAATTATCATACTGAAGTAGGAATATTTTTCTGTGAGTCCCCAAATTATATAAATGATGTTGGATCTGTCGACCGGTTTCTGGATGTGGGCCAGGATTGTATCTTGTGAAACCGAAGAACGGACATACTGATCAGGGAGAGGCAAGGAGTTGTAAAGGAAGATAGTTTATTAGAGGCAGGAGAAGAGGTTGCAGCTCTCGAGGAGGAGGGGGTCCTGAATGGAGGTGCCTAGTGACTGAGGCAAAAGCTCTTACTTTTATACCTTCCGTTCCCTGCTTGGGGAAAGGGGCTGGAGCCTTCTAATGGAATTCATCTATTAGGTTTGTCCTGTTTGCCCATTCTGAAGGGATTAATGAATCAAACCATTCCTATCTATTAGATCTGCTCCTTTGTCTGGAAGGAGACATTTCAGGACCTGAAGTTTCAGGATATGGCTGCTTTTTTGTTTTTTCCACCAGGGAACCCCTGTCTACCTAGCAACCATACTAACTAACCTGTCTCAATACCAGAAGTGATGTGTAACATGGAGCCTTTCTGTTGTGATCAAAACATATGGTGAATGCTGCTGCTGTGTGCCATCCAGTGCAAAGGCAGGGATTTTCAATATGGGAAGTGGCACCTCGAACCTTAGTAACAGTGTGTGACAAGTTTCAGTTTGTTCGGTGCAGTCAGTCAGGTGTGAGCTATGGTTGAAAAGTGTTTTAAAGTGTGCTGTAAATTATCCTCCATCATGACAGTGCTCTGTGTCACGCATCGCTGCTGGTATATGGCAATTTCTGTCAAATAAAAACATTTGGTGTGTCCTCATCCACCTTATTCACTGGATCTGGCACTGTACGACTTCTGGCTCTTCCCCCAAATCAAAATGACCATGAAAGGTAAATATTTTGAATGGATTCATGACACTGAGGCAGCCACGACAGCACAACTAAAGACACTACAGAGGACTTCCAGAACTGCTTCAGAAAGTGGCAAGAATGATGGGAAAAGTGTGTTTGAAGTGAGAGGGAATATTTTGGGGGGATTAATGGCAATGTGTCTTTTACAGTAATATATTTTTTTTTAAGTTTAAACATTCACTGTATCTTTTTATCACAATCTGTATACTTTAAAAGTTTAATAGTTCTGCTTTTTCACAGTAGGTTCTTAATACATCTAGGACTTCACTGTCTAATACAGTAGCCACCAGCCAGCCACATGTCACTATTTAAATTAAAGTTAATTGAAGTTACATAAAATTAAACATTCAGTTTGTCAGTCACATTGGTCATGTACCAAGTGCTTAATAACCATGGTGGCAGGTGGCAGCCATACTGGACAGTGTTGGTGTGGAACATTTTTCTTGTCAGGAAGTTCTATTGGACCACTGATCTGGAGCAGTAGTTGTCAACCAGGTTGTGTTTTGTCCCCACGGGACAATCGGCCATGCCTGGAAACATTTTTGGTTTTCATAGTGAGGGAGGTGAGTGTTCTTTTGGTATTAGTGGTAGAGGCCTGGGGTACTGTTACACATCTCGTAACACACAGCCTGCTACAGCAAACACTCATCCAGCCCCAAATGCCAGTTCTGGTGGTGGAAACCCTGCTCTGGAATGTATTCTGTGGTGAGGTGTGACATGAAGGATCTTGTCCTTCTTCCTTCTCATTAGCCAGTCAACTAGACACCATTTCTTGTGTGTCATCGATTCATTTCCCTCTGGTTGGAGGTGAACCTTAAGCTAGAGATGTTGCCCCTTAAATGGTAGAGAAGATCTTACTGCCTTGCTAATAAACGTACAATTTTTAAAAATCGTCTTCTGTTGTCTTCCAGATTCCTAGACTTTGTTATCAAGACAAACCAGGGTTCCCAGCTCATCATGGCTTCATCATCAAGGTAGGAGTGCTGTTTGATGGGAGGCTTCATGCAGGCATTTAAGCCTTGTTTCTGAAAGGCCATGCCCATGATGCTTTCAGCCCTTTATCCTACCAGCCTCACTAAGTTCTTTGTGTCTTGGAAGCAAAAAGAAGGAAGAAAGAGCAGGGAAGGGAGATGATTAAAGAAAAGACGAGGTAGACAGGGAGTATGTGGCAGGGGCATAGCTGTGAAGCTGCTGTGTATACACTTGATCAGAAATGTGTTTTACTTTTAAAACAGAAGCCAGTGCCCAAGGGCCACCTCAGTCCCTGCGTGCTCTCCCACCCTATGTGCAGAGGTTTGGAGGCCACGGGACGAGCAGCAGCTCTGATAGTGACATTGGCAGGTTCTGGCTGGGCAGCCCTGGACCTGCTGCTGGGAAGTGGGCAAGGCTGGAGGAGGCGTGAAGGTGCTGCTACTCTGAGAATCAATCTCAGTGCAAGTGACCCATGGGAGGATTTCAGGTTTCCTCTCCTGAGGGCTGGCCCTCTTCCTGGCCATGCAGAACCTGAAGAACACCTTTCTGCCCCAGAGGTCAGACCTGGGCCATGCCTCCAGCATGGGGACTGATGGAGCCAGTGTCCGGGAAGTAAGTTTGGAGGGGATCTTTAATGTGACCTGAACTCCAGAGGCTCAGCCTCTGTGCTAAAGCCTCATTCTCCCTCTGCTTGCACATGGAAATCAGGCTGGAAGTACGAGTATGCACAGGGCAGCAGTATGCCAACCTTCCCCGTCCAGCCCATTCTCTCTGCCAGAGTGAGTATGTGACCCCCTACATCCCTGCAGGCTCCCT
This sequence comes from Rhinolophus hipposideros, assembly GCF_964194185.1. Taxonomy (NCBI): domain Eukaryota; kingdom Metazoa; phylum Chordata; class Mammalia; order Chiroptera; family Rhinolophidae; genus Rhinolophus; species Rhinolophus hipposideros. The sequence continues at coordinate 198,461 of NC_138069.1, read as the reverse complement.
GTGATCGCTGCGTACAACCAGTGTACTGATGAGGACCTCTGGAGCCCTGTGGGCCCAGCTGGCTGCCTCAGCTCTGCTTCCCTCACTGCACCTGTGCCTCACTGGCGTTCTTTCTGTTCATGGATTTCAAGTCCTCTCAGGCTCAGGGCCTTGTGCCTATAGTTCTTTGTTCTGTTTGCAATACCCTGTCCCCAGCTATCTGCTAGGCCACTCCCTTACTTTCAGGCCATCTGCCCCTTGAGCTTCACTTACCATCTTCGTGCAGTAGCACCCCCAGTCCTGCTCCTTGGCTGTGTTCTCCATCCCTGTCCAGGGTGGACCTCATCAGCACCTGATGCCACTCTTCAGGGCCACTAGCTTGTCGATCTGTCACTGTCTCCTGCAGTTAGAACAGACCCTGAGCAGGTAGGAGTGCAGGGAGCCCACTGCCAGTTTCTGGGTGGTGCCTGCCCATGAAATAGCTCCTGCCGTTCATTTAGTTACCATGTGCCCAAGGTTTCCATGGGTCCCAAATGTGTTAGATTCTGAATCGCAGTCAGTATGCCTCCATACCTCGTATTGGAGAGCCATCTGAAGGTCTGCCTGGGACTGCTCAGGTCCTGAGTGTGGCTGCTGACAGTGTTTCAGAATTTGGGAAGCGAGTCAACTTTTTGCCAAATGAGTAAGAGAAAGGGAAGGGACAGGTAAGACAGAGCAAGAAGCAGGCCTCTGGGGCCACTGAGTCAGGTGGCCCAGGCTTCCTGTAAGTGGTTACTGTTATTTGGGTGATGACGGTGGCACCTGGGTTCACTTCTGGAGGGGATTCTCTATTCAGGAGGAAAGGAAGTATGGAATGCCTCTTTAGAATGCTTCCCATCATTAAAATAGTTTTAATCTGTGTTTGGGTGGAAAATTCACTTGCCTGGCATTGCTTGGGGATGCCGTTTGATATGCTGTTGAAGCGCAGGTGCTTTGCAACGGGAGACCCACCTCACTGAAGCATCACCTCTCCTACATGACTTCTCCCTGTTCTGTTTGCTGTCTTGCAGTGGCCTCACTGCTGTGAGAGGCACCGGCTCCAAGCTGAAGTCCACAAAGCTGCTGGAGCTTCTCAAGGCTCTGGAGGAGGGGTCCGACCCTGGCAGGGAGGAGATCTTTATTGCCCCACCTGACAGTGCGACCGGTGACTTCACTGACGAGGACTCGGGGGATGAGGATGGCCAGCGAGGTGGTCCGCTGCCTGGCAGCGTACTGCATGCCTCTGTGGTGCCCGAGGATGATGGCCCTGGGCCAGATGATGACGTGCAGCCTCGGGCAGCCACGAGGAAGGAGGCAGCAGTGGCAGCGTTGCCACTCTGGACCAAGAGGGACATCCACCCGGACTTCAGAAGTTGGACAGCGTCAGACCCCCATATGGATGATCTCAAGAGCCAGGAACTGAGTCCTGTAGGCCTGTTTGAGTTGTTTTTTGATGAAGGAATGATTAATTTTATTGTTAATGAAACCAATCGTTATGCCCAGCAGAAAAACGTGAGTCTGGGTGTCACGGCCCAGGAACTGAAGTGTGTTTTGGGCGTTTTGATTCTGAGTGGGTATGTGTCCTACCCAAGGAGAAGGATGTTCTGGGAAACGTCTCCAGACTCACATCACCGTTGTGGCTGATGCAATTAGAAGGGACCGATTTGAACTGATCTTCTCATACCTGCATTTTTTAGACAACCATGAGCTGGATGCCAGCGTCAGGTTCTCCAAAGTGCGGCCTCTCATCGACCGAATGAATCAAAATTTCCGACAGCACGCGCCCTTGGAGGAGTTCTACAGCTTTGGCGAGTCACTGTGTGAGTACTTCGGGCCTCGGGGGCCCAGGCTACCTGCGGCCAAGTCAGCGCCACTTGGTTGCAAGGTGTGGTGCGGCACCACCAGCAATGGCTACCTGGTATGGTTCGAGCTGTCACAGGCCACTCTGTTCACGAGGCCGGCACGTGGCCTGGATCTGGGCGCCAGCATGCTGCTCAAGTTTGCGGATGCTCTGCGGGAGCGCGGCTGTCTACCCTACCACATAGTTTTTGACAAGGTTTTCACGAGTGTAAAACTGATGTCCATCTTGAGGAAAAAGGGGGTGAAGGCCACAGGAACTACATGAATACAGAACTGAGCAATGTCCCCTTAAAGAGCCGAGAGAGCTGAAGAAAATGAGGAGGGGCTCGTTTGACTACAAAGTGGACGAGCGTGAGGAGGTCATTGTATGCCGCTGGCACGACGGCAGCGTGCTGGACATCTGCTCCAACGCCGCGGGCATAGCGCCCATGGGAGCACGCGGCCAGGCCCGCCAGCCATCCCTGCCGAGGCTGTACCAAGACAAGGCAGGCGGCGTGGGCCGCCTGGATCACAACATGGCCAGGTACAAAGTGAAGGTGCGAGGCACGAAGTGGTACTCTAGCTTCATGGCCTACGTGCTGGATGCGGCCCTCAACAACGCGTGGCAGCTGCACAGGATCTGTTGCCGCGAAGCGCACGTGGACCTCCTGGCCTTCCGCAGGTACGTGGCCTGCGTGTACCTGGAGAGCAACGCCCACACGTTGTCCCAGGGCAGGCGGAACCGGCGGCTGGACACCGAGAGCCGCTTCGACATGGTGGGCCACTGGATCGTGCACCAGGACAGGAGGACGCGCTGCGCCCTCTGCCACTCGCAGACCAACACCCGCTGCGACAAGTGCCAGAAGTGCGTGCATGCCAAGTTCTTCCGGGAGTACCATGTCCGGTGACACGTAGGCGAGAGGCCCCGGTGCCACTTCTGTTTGAAAAAAGACCTGAACCCCTGACGAATCACCAGTCGTTTTCTCCCCACCTAACGACAGTCACCTTTCTGTTGTCTTCTATTATACCTACATGTAATTAATGTTTGTTAGTAATCGTGTTTGTAAATCTGTATTTTATACTCTTATTTATTTCAACTTATGGGCCCCTTTTTACTTAAAAAAAAATCTTGCTTTGGGGTATAGCTGAGTTCTGGTAAGGACAATCCAGAGTAACCAACTCCTTTAGAGAAACTTTCATGAATAGTGAAAAGGTTCTACAATTGTGTGCTGTTGGTTATAATCTCAGACATAAGCAGTAGTACGTATTATGTATTGTTGTATCAATATAATGAAGGATATCTTAATCATATTTATTTTACTTTAACCCAATGCTAGCAAACTGTCCAGGCATACATAAGCTGCCTTGTTTATCCAGATGCCTAGATTTGTAGTTTGCATTTTCTTGATAAAAATATCTTCCCAACATACATATATTGATGTCGAATCCATTTTATAAGTAGTGTGAGGTAAGGATCTATTTTTTTACCTCCAAATGGATGATTTCCATTACTTACTAAAAATTATATATATATGTGTATTTTTAATTTAAATTCTACGTTTGTAAGTTCCTGAAGTTTGGGGGAAAGTGTTGAAATATAGAAAATATTTTATGTTGGAAAACCTAGTGGAATATATTTCAGAATAATAAAATAAATACATGTAAAAATTTGGACCTATCAGAAATCAAAGAAAGCATGTTGAATATCTTTATTTGGGAAAGGATTTTCTGTAACAGCACAGATTAAAAAGGAGCATTGGCCTCACAACAATTTGTTTGAATATATTCTCTGTTCCCTTCTCTCTTTCTTCTCCTTCTGGTATGCCCATTATTCTTATATTGCTCTTTCTGATGGAGTCAGAAAGTTCTTGTAGAGTTCTTTCATTTCTTTTACGCCTCAAGTCTCTTTCTTCTCCCATCTGTGTATTTTCCAGGTTTCTATCTTCGATGTCACTGATTCTGTCTTCCATCGGTCAACTCTACTACCTAAGCTGGTATTTCATTCTTAATTTCTTCTATTGAGTTCTGAATCTCCAGAAATTCCATTTAGTTCTTTTTTTAGAATTTCAATCTCAGGAGTGACGTCATAGGAATGGCGGCAGCGGGGCACATTTTCTGAGTTCTCCTCCGGATCTTATTACAAACGGGACATATAACCCATCAAACAACTCTTTGCTCATCACGCATAACAGCTAAGAGACTCCTAAGAGACTCGTGGAAGGATTACTTGAAGAACAGCGGGGAGACTCGTGGAGGAATTACCTGAAGGTGAGCGCTGATTGCAAGCAGGGAAGGAGGCAGGACAGCGAAGTGGAAGCACGCTCCCCCCCCACGGCCGGCCGGTGACCGCCTGAGCGGCGCCCAGGACGGAGCGCAGACTCGTGGAAGAGCCCGGGCCTGACGGCAACCGCTGCGCGAATCTCAGGACGGAGCGGAGACTCGAGGAAGGTTTGCTTTGGGGTGCGCTAGTTGGGCAAGCAGGGGAGGAGCGAGGAGGGCAAGAGGAAATGCGCTGCGCTCTCCCCACCCCCCACGGTAGAGCCGCAGCCCTGCAACGTGCCCACAGCAGCAGCGGCAGGCAGCACCCGGGGCTCTAGAGTCCCACGGGAGCCCAGGGTGCAGCGGAGAGGGCAGGGTCCAGGAAGTGGGCTCTTTCCCTGCGTCCCACAGCTGATCGCTCCCGCCGGAGCGGGCAGCTCGTGGGCCCCAGGGCAGACAAAGAACTCAGACGCCACACCTGAGCCCCTCACCGCGCTTTTCGAATCCTCCCCTTGCCCTTCCAGAGACTTAAACTGACTCCTGAACTGAGGAGTAGTGTCAGATTACAGAGGGGCGTCTGTGCTCAGGCGCTGGGAAGGTTGGCAGCCAGCTCTGACCTTCGGAAGAGGCTGGGAGGAGGGGATTTTTGCTGGACAAGGAGAGAGGAGACTCCCACACCCCCAGCCACCACCTTTTCGGGCCTGCGGGAGGAGTGTGACGTGGCTGGCCTGGGAGAGAGAAGACCCCTCTATCCCCAGCCCCCACCCTCTCTGGCTGGCCTGGGGCGGGGCAAGGGCAACCGCGGAAGCAATCCCTGAGTTCAGCAGTAAGTGGCAGACGTACCTCTCAGCTTTCAGCAACTTAGAGCCCGCCCCCTACCACACACCCACGGAAGGAGGGCCCTAAGACTCAGGAGTACTGGGCACAGGGCTGGTGGAGCTACTCTCAGCGTGCATTTGTGCAGGAAAGGACAGAAACTGCACGGTCTCTCTGAAAACTGTCATCCAGACCCCTCGGCCCCTCGCATTTAAATCTACACTCCCAAATTCACTCTGGGCACCAGGTGACCAGCGCTGCCTGCGCAATAGGCAGGGAACTCTTTGGCACAGCGGAGGACAACCTGGAGATTACTTGGTGGGCTTAAGCCAAGACTGGTGCTGCTTTCTGTTTTGCTTTGCTTGGTGTTTTTTTTTTTTTTCTGCTTGTTGTGATTTGCTTTGTTCTGCCTTTATTCCTTTGATATCTTTGCCTATGTTGAGTGGGGATTGTCGGTTGTATTTTACATGTGAATGTACTTGATTTGTTTTCTTTGTTGTTGTTGTTGTTGTTGTACTTGGTAACTTGATTTGTGCTGAAACTGCCCTAACAGGGCCCAGCTTAAGAGGCACAAGATTCAACATATCCAGAAGCCAACTCTGGACCAACCAGAGTACTACTGGGTTTGACCAACAAGTCACACACCCAGAGGGAATTCTCTGAAGGCACAAGAGCCCATAGAGGCCAAACCTCATTTAAGTGGCCAACCCTCACCCAGCAGAACACCCTGCGGTGGGCAGAGCTCCTAGGCCAACTAGACGGCCTAGGAGTTAAACCCACTTACTCACAAGCAAAAAGCAATTAAAGTTCTTCTTGAACAGGACAATATACTAAACACACGAACCACCTGTGGAGCACATGCAGAGGAGAAGAACGAAGTAGTCCAAGTCAAATATAAAGGAAACATAATACATAAGATAACCCAGCAAGAACTAAGAGCTCTAGGGGATCTTCCTACTACATCAAAGCAAACACAGAGAGTCAGTCGGAATGGGAAGACAAAGAAACATGTCCCAATTAAAAGAACAGAAGAAACCTCCACAACTGGAACCAAATGAAGCAGAGGTAACCAACCTGTCAGAGACAGAGTTCAGAACACTGGTGATAAAAATGTTTAAGGAGCTTAGAGAAGACATAAAGAAGGATATAGAAATCATAAAGAACAACCAGTTAGAACTAAAAAAGGATGTAGAAATCTTAACGAACAACCAGCTAGAACTAAAGAACACAATTACCGAAATTAAGAACTCACTTGAAGGAATGACCAGCAGGTTAGATGAAGCAGAGGATCGAATCAGTGACTTAGAAGACAAGTTAGAAGAGATCACTCAAACTGAACAACAGAAAGAAAAAAGAATAAAAAAACAATGAAGATGGGTTAAGAGACTTCTGGGATAACATCAAGCGCAACAACATGTGCATCATAGGAATACCAGAAGGCGAAGAGAGGAAGCAAGGGATTGAGAACATATTTGAGGTAATAATGTCCAAAAACTTCCCTAACCTGATGAAGGAAACTAACATACAAGCCCAGGAAGTGCAGAGAGTTCCAACCAGGATAAACCCAAACAGGCCCACACCAAGACACATTACAGTTAAAATGGCAAAGCTTAAAGACAAAGAGAGAATCTTAAAAGCAGCAAGAGAAAGGCAGAAGATTACGTACAAGGGAACTCCCATAAGGCTATCAAATGACTTTTCTACAGAAACATTGAAGGCCAGGAGGGAGTGGCAGGAGATACTCAAAGTGATGGAACACAAAGGCCTACAACCTAGATTGCTTTATCCAGCAAGGCTATCATTTAAAGTTGATGGAGAGATAAAGAGCTTCCCAGAAAAGAACAAACTGAAAGAATTTATTACAACCAAGCCAGCATTGCAAGAAATACTAAAAGGACTTCTGTAAATAGAAGAAAGTTGAAAACAATTTACTACAAATTTAAAAATGGCAATAACTATGTACCTATCAACAATCACTTTAAATGTAAACGGATTAAATGCTCCAATTAAGAGACATAGGGTGGCTGAGTGGATAAGGAAGCAAGACCCTTGTATATGCTGCATACAAGAGACTCATCTCAGATCAAAAGACACACACAGGCTGAAAGTGAAAGGTTGGAGTAAGATATTTCATGCAAATGGAAGCGAGAAAAAAGCTGGAGTTGCAATACTTATATCTGACAAAATAGACTTTAAAATGAAGAACGTATTAAAAGACAAAGATGGGCACTATATAATAATAAAGGGATCAATCCGACAAGAGGACATAACCCTAGTAAACATCTATGCACCTAACATAGGCGCACCTAAATATATAAAGCAGGTACTGATGGACATAAAGACAGAGATCAACAGCACACTATCATAGTAGGGGACTTCAACACACCTCTGACAACAAGGGACAGGTCCTCCAGACAGAAAATCAATATGGAAACAACAGCCTTAAATGATACTTTGGAGCAGTTGGATTTAATTGATATTTTCAGAGCATTTCACCCCAATGCTGCAGAATACACGTTCTTCCCAAGTGCACATGGAACATTTTCCAAGATAGATCATATGTTAGGACACAAAACAAGCCTTGATAAATTTAAGAAAATTGAAATCATGCCTATTGTCTTCTCTGATCACAGTGCTATGAAATTAGAAATGAACTACAGGGAAAAAAAAACAGGAAAACACACCAATTCATGGAAGCTGAATAACATGTTACTAAATAATGAATGGGTCAAGCAGCAGATCAAAGAAGAAATCAAAAGATATCTCGAGACAAATGAGAATGAGAACACGACGACTCAAAATCTATGGGATGCTGCGAAAGCAGTTCTAAGAGGGAAGTTCATAGCACTGCAGGCATACCTAAAGAAACAAGAAACATCACTAATTGACAGTTTATCTTCACACTTAAGGGATCTGGAAAAAGAACAGCAAAATAAGCCCAAAGGGAGCACAAGGAAGGAGATAATAAGGATCAGAGCAGAAAAAATCCAGAAGGAAGGAAGACTCCCAAACACTTTTTACGAAGCCACTATCACCCTGATCCCAAAAGCAGACAAAGACACCACAAAAAAAGAAAACTACAGGCCGATATCTCTAATGAAGATAGATGCAAAAATTCTCAACAAAATATTAGCGAACAGAATTCAGCAATACATTAAAAAGATCATACACCAAGATCAAGTGGGATTCATCCCTGGTATGCAGGGTGGTTCAACATCCGCAAATCAATTAATGTGATACAGCACATTAACAAAATGAAAAATAAAAATCACATGATCATATCAATAGATGCAGAAAAAGCATTTGATAAAATACAGCAACCTTTTATGATAAAAACCCTTAAGAAAGTGGGAATAGAGGGATCATATCTTAACATAATAAAGGCCATATATGACAAACCCACAGCTAACATCATACTCAATGGGGAAAAGCTAAAACCATTCCCCCTAAGATCAGGAACAAGACAAGGTTGCCCACTTTCTCCACTTCTATTCAACATAGTGCTGGAAGTTCTAGCCACAGCAATCAAACAAGAGAAAGAAATAAAAGGCATCCAAATTGGTAAGGAGGAAGTAAAATTATCACTATATGCAGATGATATGATACTATGTAGAGAGAACCCTACAGACTCCACCAAGAAACTATTAAAACTGATAGATGAATTTAGTAAAGTAGCAGGATATAAAATTAATATTCGGAAATCAGTTGCATTTGTATATACCAATGATAAAATATGAGAAGGAGAAATTAAAAAAAACAATTCCATTTACAATTGCTCCAAAGACTATAAAATATCTGGGAATAAATCTAACCAATAATGTAAAAGATCTGTACTCAGAAAATTATACGACACTGAAGAAAGAAATCAAAGAAGACATAAATAGATGGAAACACATTCCATGTTCATGGATAGGAAGAATTAATATAGTTCAAATGTCCATACTGCCTAAGGCAATATACATATTCAACGCAATTCCTATCAAACTACCAACGACGTTTTTAACAGAAATAGAACATATAATCCTAAAATTTATATGGGACCATAAAAGACCCCGGATTAGCCTCAGCAATCTTGAGAAATAAGAACAAAGTGGGAGGTATAACGATACCTGATTTCAAACTATACTACAAGGCTACAGTAATCAAAACAGCATGGTACTGGCATAAAAATAGACACATAGATCAAGGGAACAGAATAGAGAGTCCAGAAGTAAATCCATGCCTATATGCCCATCTAATCTACGACAATGGAAGCAAGAATGTACGATGGGGTAAAGACAGTCTGTTCAATAAGTGGTGTTGGGAAACCTGGACAGACACATGCAAGAAAATGAAGCTGGACCACCTCCTTACACCATATACAAAAATAAATTCAAAATGGCTTAAAGACTTAAATGTAAGATCTGAAACCATGAAATATCTAGAAGAAAATATAGGAAGAAACTTCATGGACATTACCCGGAGTAAGATTTTCACTGATATATCCCCTCGCGCGAGGGAAGTAAGAGAAAAAATAAACATGTGGGATTACATCAAACTAAAAAGCTTTTTCACAGCAAAGGAAACCATCAATAAAACAAAAAGGGATCCTACTGAATGGGAAAAGATATTTGCCAATGATATATCTGATAAGGGATTAATATCACAAATCTATAAAAAACTTACTCAACTCAACTCCAAAAAAACAAACAACCCAATTAAAAAATGGGCAGAGGACTTGAGGAGACATTTTTCTATAAAGGACGTACAGAAGGCATGAAGACATATGAAGAAATGCTCAACCTCACTAACCATCAGAGAAATGCAAATAAAAACCACAATGAGATACCACCTCACTCCAGTCAAAATGGCTATCATCAATAAATCAACAAACAACAAATGCTGGCGCGGATGTGGAGAAAAGGGAACGCTAGTGCACTGTTGGTGGGATTGCAGATTAGTGCAGCCACTATGGAAAACAGTATGGAGGTACCTCAGCAATCTGAAAATGGAACTACCCTATGATCCAGTAATTCCACTCCTAGGCAACTACCCAGAGAAATCCAAAACTCCAATTCAAAAATCAGTATGCAGTCCTATGTTTATTGCAGCACTTTACACAATAGCCAAGACATGGAAACAACCGAAATGCCCATCGGTAGATGACTGGATTAAGAAGCTGTGGTACATTTATACAATGGAGTATTACGCAGCCATAAAGAAGAAAGAAATCTTATCATTTGCAACAACATGGATGGATCTAGAGAACATTATGTTAAGTGAAATAAGTCAGAAAGAGAAAGACAAGTACCATATGATCTCACTTATATGCGGAATCTAAAGAAAAGAACATGTGAATGAACTGATCAGAGACAGTTTTGAGGACACAAAGAAAAAACCGAGAGTTGTTAGATGGGCGAGGGCGGCGGGGGGCGGGGAATTGGGGATAAGGGGAAAGGTGAAGGGATTGGGAGGCGGCTGGTGGCCGCAAGATAGCCTCAGGGTTTTCTGGAAATTAATTTGGGGAACTTATTCAATAATGTTGTAGGGGTTTTGTTGGGTATCCGATGGGCATGCGTCCTATTTGGGAGACCACCTCAGGGATGGTGTGGATGCCTGATCTTGGCGTTGTGCACCAGAGGCTAAACATTAATGAATGCCAACTATGATTTTATGTGTGTGATGTGATGGCTGCGTGTGAGGTCGGAGGGATGGTGGGTGGGGGGAGGGGGGTTCAGAGTGTGAGGGATGTAGATGGTGGGCGTCTAAGTATTACCTTGTCTTGTACACCTGAAACTAATAAAAAATAATAATAATAATAAAAAAAAATTTCAATCTCATTCGTAAAATGCTCATGATGTTCTTTGATTGTGTTTCTGAGTTCATTAAATTGCCTTTCTGTGTTTTCTTGCACCTCGTTTTTTTCAGAACTGCAATCTTGAATTCTCTGTCATTTAAGTAACATATTTCCATATCTTTAAGTTCCTTATCTGGAGAGTTTTCACTTTCTTTCTGAGCTGTCTTGTTGCCTTGGTTATTCATGGCAATTACTGATTTATTATTTCTCTTCCTAGACATCTAGAAGAGTGGCTTCTGCAACAGGTTGATAGGAAGAGGTCTTTTTTTTTGTTTTCCAATACTTGTTGGTAGAATGTTTTATTTTCTCTCCAACTGCAGCCTCTTTTTTCCTCTCTCACACAGTAGTGCTATGTTTTCTCTGCACTATTCCAGCTTCTCACCCAATGGGGGGATTCCCTGGGAAACAGGCTTCTCCTCTGTTAACAGTTCACCTGGGTCATAGGGCGCCATGTCCCTGTGGGGATGTGGAGAGCTTTTGAAGATCCAAAGCTCTTTCTGCACCAGATTCAGAGCCCGTATGTTTCAGCAGTTCTGTTTACTCCTGCAGGGATCTGCTCAGAGAGGTGGGGCTAGGGGCGGGGTGAGTTGTGAGAGGTGGCCCAGAGCAATGGCGGCGACCACCACTACAGCCAGTCCAGCTTCCACAGCTCCCTCCCCTTTGCCGGAACTAGTTGGGCTGCGAATCTGTGTCTGCGGTCCACTGTTCTCAGAACAGCAAATATTCTGTTCTTTTGATCTGACCCTGTCACTGTTCTGCTTCTAGCACCGGGCAGGTAGGGGCAGGACAATCTCTGGGAGGGTAGGAAGGGGGCAGCTAGTCTCAGTGCCTAAGGCTTCCTTTCTCCGCTCGGCAGTGAGGGATTTAAACCACCGTTTTCAGCCTTCTTCCCTCAGTCTTTTCTCTGAGGTCTCTGCCGTGAGCCTTGGGTTCAGCTGTGTTATATGCTGCCCCCTCAGCCCTGTGGGCCGTAAGTGGAGCCCTAGCAGTCCGAGTTCTTCCCTCTCCCGCAGCAGCTGCGGAAGATCCGGGATGCAGCGAGCTCGGAGCACTGAGCTAGGTCTGCGTCCTGCGCCCGAGTGGCTCCGTCTCCGCACTTCTCCCTTTCCTCCTCCCCTGGTCACACAATTTGCCCACCTTTAGGTATATTCAGTAGTGGGCCTCTTCATCTTGCCTGTCTGCTGTGCAGGGAGTCCTTTGTGGAGTTATTGTTGTTCGATTAGTTGTAAATTCCAGGGGAGCTTTACAGAGGCTCACCTCACACCGCCATTTTGATGACCTCATTCCTATTATTTTAAATCTGCGAAATACTGAACCATTGGTATTTCTCTATATGTTTTCTCAGACATTCTGCCTTGTAGTTTACTTGTTTTTCTTGTCTGATTCAGTTACTCAAACCAATTTTCATTTTACTCCAGGCTACCTGATTATGTTTGTAATGATTATAATTTAGTTGGTAAAACCTTGAAACCTATTTTAAGTGTTTAATTAACTTTTTTAACCGAAATTTTCAGGTAATAAAAACAGACATATTACATCTCATGTTGACAAATTGCCTGGTCTTCTCCACCTACCCTGTTTCATCGAACAGTGGTTTGCAAGCTACTACTGTAAGAAGACTGTTAATTTAAAAATAATAATAATAATAATAATAATAATAATAATACATTGAAGAAAACATCATCACTTGCATAATAACATTGAAACAGTTCATTTTCTTTTTGAAAATATTCTAGGATCTAAATATGACTCTTCCATGCACAATTTGCATGTTTGTTTTAGAACTCAAAGAAGGAAGTCTCAGAGAAGACTTCAGTCTGAAATATTGCTTGATTTTTGTATACTTTTAGGAAGCACGTAGATATAAGCATCAGTATGTAAGCTGTTCATAAATTGGGGAAAAGTCTGAGTTCTACACATGCCATTATACTGGTCTACTCATGATAATTTAACAATTCAAGTAAGTAATTTTGTTCCATACATACTACTATATATTGTTGAGTTTACAGATACAGCTGGAAACTGCTCTCTGGGGCTGTGTCCCTACAGGGTGGTTGTAAGGTGCTCTGATGGTGGTGATCTGTTATAAAGCAGTGGAAAACTAATGCATTAATAAAGGACAACTCTTTGGTAAAATGCCACTATTGACATAATTATTGAAAGATAGCCTGTTTCTCCTTTACTATTTCAACAAGACGTATAAACCCAGTATCCCCACTTCTAGTCAACAGCATGCTTGCAGTAAGAAAGAGAAAGAAATGAAATCTCTAGGAATCGGAAATAAATAAATTTGTCAGGATTTGTAGATTACATGTCTGTACATGTAGAAAGCCAAAAGGATCTGCAAATGAAACAATCAAGAAGAACTATGATGTCACGCCGGGGGTACTGCGGGATCTTCAGTGCCGCTCCCCGCATACGAACGCAGGACATGGTAAGGCCAAAGAGCCTCAGATAGGGGAGCCACAGATAGGGCAGTCACACCACTGTATTCTCGCTGGTGGCTGGGCTGGAGACACAGGAGGCAGGAGCCACACGATCTGCCACCTGCCATCCTCTTGTCTCTGCCAACCCACCCCACTTGCTAACTGCAATCCGCCGTGCTAACTGCAAGCCACTCTGGCTAGCTCAGTCACCATCTACTTGCTAGCCCCCATTTTTCTGTTAGTTGTGGGAAACCGTGCTGAAGTGCTAGCAGGTGTTGTTTTGTGAAATGTTGAACCTTTGACTTCCTTGAGTGGTTTGTGCTCCCAGCAAGGCAAAACTTGCTACTTTGAGAACACAGAAACTGACAAGGTCAGGAAGTGAGGAGCTGGCCAGGAAACACCTCCTTGTTTATCTAAACATTGTAACTACTAGATTGCAGACAGTTCTGTTACTTTTTGATGCCCAGAGTATATAAGCTGCAAAAATAAACTTGGGGTGAGGCATTCTACTTAGAACTGAGGTATTCTACTTAGAACTGCGGAAGTCTACTTAGAATTGCCTGCCCTCCCAATCCCATCTTTGTCTCTCTTCTTTTTTCTCAATCCTTACTCCCCACTTCAGGGACTGTTCCTCTCGTGGGCAGGCACCGACAAGTGGCGCCCGAACAGGGACCTGAATACTGGGGATAAAGTGAAGGACACCGCACGGAGCTGAGACGCGTTGCATAAGGTAAGCGGTGCGGTGAGATACCACAGTCGGGAGTAAGAAATCATGGGACAGGGTAACAGCAGAATGTCGTTTACTCAAATGTTAAAAAGTGTGCTAAACGGACTGGACCCCCAAGATGAGGAGGGCCTAGATGAGCAGGTCCTAGATGGGGAGGGGCTAGTGAGGGTGGCAGATGGTGCAGTGACAAGAGAGCAGAGTGGGGCTGAGACAACTATGGCAGAGGGGCCGGATGAGGCCCGAAGCCGCCCTCCTGGGCAGGGCGACGGTGGAGGAGACCAAGAGCCAGTCGCTTCTCTGACGGGCCCTCCTGCCGCCACCCCGCATCCCTGGGACGAGCCACGGGCCAAACCACGGTCCCCGGGCCAGCCCCTAGCCACGGGCCTTGCCTCCAGCACGGCCGCCGCCTAGGAGTTGGAGCCACAGTGCGAGCCTGTGAAGCGCGGGGACGCGATATCCAGCTACGGGCTGCCCGAGCCGGCGGGCTGCGAGACGCCGGAGGCCGCGGCGCCGCGGGCGAAACCCGCGCGGCTCAGCACCCGCGAGGACTCCCAGCAGGTGCACGCGTGGTTGTGACAGTCTTATTGCGGCCACCTCACCTGGCACAGCAGTCTGGCCGCCTTCCCAGCTTACTGTGGCCCCGCAACAATGTTATGGGGCGCTGCCGCAGTTGGTCCCCCACCAGGGAAATCCATTCAGGAACTCTTCCCAGCAACCCCGGGCAGCGCAGGATTGGACCTCAGTAGCGCCGCCTACACAGTACTAACACCTGAGATGGGAATGCGAGCTATTCCTACAGGGGTCTTTGGGCCTCTGCCTCCACAGACTGTGGGACTAACCCTAGGAAGGAGTAGTATTACCATGAAAGGGATATTGGTTGCTCCGGGAGTTGTGGATATGGATTATACAGGAGAGATCAAGATTATGACACATTCGCCTGGAGGCATTTCAGTGATCGATAAGGGCCCACGCATAGCACAATCATTGTTAATTCCACATGTCAAACCGGGTAAAACAGCAGGCCGTAAATCCCGCGGCGACACGGGCCTTGGTTCATCAGATGCTTATTGGGTCCAGGCCATTCAACACCAGGCCAGAATTACCACTATCCATTAACGGCCGTTCCTTCATGGGCCTTTTAGACACGGGGGCCGATGTCTCTATTTCAACTGCAGATCAGTGGCCTAGCCACTGGCCAAAGCAGCAAACAGTAACCCAATTACAAGGCATAGGACAATCTCAGTCACCACAACAGAGCAGTGATATATTGTTGTGGAAAGATCAAGAGGGACATGAAGGATCCTTTCAACCATACATAGTGGCAGGATTGCCTGTCAATCTATGGGGCAGAGATGTCATGAGTCAGATGGAGGTTACCTGTACAGCCCTAATCAACAGGTCACTATGATGATGTTCGATCAGGGACTTCTGCCTAGAGATGGCTTAGGTCCTTCTGGACAAGGGAGAAAAGAGCCTATCTTTCCCTCGCCCTTACCACAAAGAGCTGGCTTGGGATATTTTTAACGGGGGTCACTACTCCTCCTGTACCCCATGCAGATGCTATCACTTGGAAAAGCGACACACCTGTTTGGGTAGAACAGTGGCCCCTATCATCAGAAAAGATACAGGCTGCAAGGTTGCTGGAACAGGAGCAACTCGATAAGGGACATACAGCACTTTCTAACTCTCCATGGAACTCTCCCATATTTGTAATTAAGAAAAAATCAGGTAAATGGAGGTTGTTACAAGATTTGAGAAAAATAAATGAGACTATGGAGCTCATGGGGGCTTTACAACCAGGATTGCCTAATCCTTCTGCTATACCCCAAAACACATATAACAGAATCCTGGCTTTAAAGGATTGTTTTTATACCATACCATTGTGCCCCAAGGACTGTAAAAGGTTTGCTTCAACTAACTTACAAGAACCTATGAGTACAGATCCTTTACATCTTTGGTTAGATTTATTCCCAGATATTTTATAGTCTTTGGAGCAATTGTAAATGGAATTGTTTTTTTAATTTCTCCTTCTGCTATTTTATCACTGGTATATACAAATGCAACTGATTTCCGAATATTAATTTTATATCCTGCTACTTTACTGAATTCATCTATCAGTTCTAATAGTTTCTTGGTGGAGTCTTTAGGGTTCTCTATATATAGTATCATATCATCTGCATATAATGATAATTTTACTTCCTCCTTACCAATTTGGATGCCTTTTATTTCTTTCTCTTGTCTGATTGCTGTGGCTAGAACTTCCAGCACTATGTTGAATAGAAGTGGAGAAAGTGGGCAACCTTGTCTTGTTCCTGATCTTAGGGGGAATGGTTTTAGCTTTTCCCCATTGAGTATGATGTTAGCTGTGGGTTTGTCATATATGGCCTTTATTATGTTAAGGTATGATCCCTCTGTTCCCACTTTCTTAAGGGTTTTTATCATAAAAGGTTGCTGTATTTTATCAAATGCTTTTTCTGCATCTATTGATATGATCATGTGATTTTTATTTTTCATTTTGTTAACGTGGTGTATCACACTAATTGATTTGCGGATGTTGAACCACCCCTGCATACCAGGGATGAATCCCACTTGATCATGGTGTATGATCTTTTTAATGTATTGCTGAATTCTGTTTGCTAATAATTTGTTGAGAATTTTTGCATCTATGTTCATTAGAGATATCGGCCTGTAGTTCACAGTATGAGGGATATAAATGATGAACGTCTAAGTATTACCTTGTTTTGTACACCTGAAACTAATAAATAAATAAATTAATTAAAAAAAAAAGAACCTATGAAGAGATATCAATGGCTGGTGCTGCCTCAAGGTATGGCTAATAGCCCTACTCTATGTCAAAAATGTGTGGCAGCAGTGTTAGAGTCTACCCCGTCTCCACATATACAATCCTTAATCACACTCTTTGTTCTAAATTTTTTAAACCTGGATGCGCGTGGCAGATCTGCCGCAGATCGCTTCTGGCATCCTAACACTCAACAAGATTATGCCCAAGTGAGATGGCAGGATCCAGTTACTAACCAGTGGCATGGGCCAGACCCAGTCCTAATTTGGGGACGAGGGCATGTTTGTGTTTATTCACAGGACAATGGAGGTGCGCGGTGGCTGCCTGAGAGGTTGGTGCGGCTTGCTGATGAGCGTCTTCAAGATCCTGCTGGTTGCGCAGATGCCTCAGGGTGAGACATACTGGGCATATGTTCCTGACCCTCCCATGCTACACCCCACTGTGTGGAACGGGCCTGAAGTCATTGGTGGGACAAATGACACTAGGCTATTAGGACATCCATTTGCTCCTGCCGTCCTACAAGCTGTTGGATTCAATCATAGCAGCTTGGGCATAGGACTCCTCATATGCTTCGCAAAGACTGTCGTTACCGGATGTTTCCGTGTGGGCAGCCAGACAATTCACGGAGACAACCAAGGACAGAGTGTCACATTCCATCAGCCAGCAGGATGGAAAAACATCAGGGATAAAAACCCACCTCCACCACAAGCCCATGGTCCTTGCGGTGAGGAGAACAGAAAAAACAACAGATCCATCCTTTGGAGACAGTATACCTCCCGGCCCCCAAGACATATTTGGAAACTAGTGGGAGCAGTGGATACAGTGACTATGAGTATGGACGAGGGACGAGGCAAGGTAGAAGGCAATGCCACTGCTTGTGTCAAGGCTCCGTATGTGCTTATGATTGGTAATTCTAACATCACCCCTATTGACGGGGTCCAGTTTAATGTATCTTGTATACAGTGTAACCTAAGTAATAGCATCAATTGGTCAAATGACAAAACCAGAGCTGTAGTTCTCCACCGACCATCTTTCATTATGGTACCTGTTAACATTTCAGGTCCTTGGTACTCGGACCTCAGAGGAGAATTCCCCTCCTTTCTAGCTCTGTTCCATTTGCTACTGCCTTTTGTAATAATCTTTGTTGGTGTTCCTCTATTCATGTGGTTTACTCCGTTGCTCACAAAGGTAATACTCAAGGGCTTCATCGATCTCCAAACAAAGGTTCATGAGTTGAGATTATCTGCCCAGGTTCACCGTGTCACTGACACCTGTGTATAAAGCCCCTACAATGGGTCGGCAGCCAAAGACGGGTAAGGATTTGGTAAGAATGTACATAACCTAAGACAGGAACCGTTCGCTAGAGGGATGGTCTCCTATGATGGGTAAATGGACATATCTGTACCAACCAGCTAAGCCAGGCGCGACCCTTGTGTTAATTTTATATATATATATAACAAAAAAGGGGGACCTGTGGGAAACCGTGCTGAAGTGCTAGCAGGTGTTGTTTTGTGAAATGTTGAGCCTTTGACTTCCTTGAGTGGTTTGTGCTCCCAGCAAGGCAAAACTTGCTACTTTGAGAACACAGAACTAGACAAGGTCAGGAAGTGTGGAGCTGGCCGAAAAACAGGCCCTTGTGTATTACCTTTATTGTAACTACTAGATTGCAGACAGTTCTGTTACTTTTTGATGCCCAGAGTATATAAGCTGCAAAAATAAACTTGGGCTGAGGCATTCTACTTAGAACTGCAGCAGTCAACTTCGTCTCGTCGGCAGGCACCGACAGGGGAAGACAAATTTGTTTTCCAATATTTGCATAACACTTTTTTTTGTGAATGGCCTGATAGAAAGGGCTTATAACGTGAATAATGTGACAACAACATCACCAGACAGGCCGTGTAAAATCAGTAACTAAATACCATAGGAAGGGAAAAGACTTTCATGAAACAGTTTTAAGTTATTGTTAATCAACAATATAAAATGTAAATCACATTTTTACACGACTTGAATTGAGGAACTACCAACGTAGCATTATTATTATTTTCCCCCAAAACAGCTGTTTTCTTAAATATTTACTTCAGCACTTTCTATCGTGTTTCCCCGAAAATAAGATATAGCTGGACCATCAGCTCTAATGCGACCTTTGGAGCAAAAATTAATATAAGACCCGGTCTTATTTTAACATAATATAAGAACGGGTCTTATGTAATATAAAATAATATCAGACCAGGTCTTATACTAATTTTTGCTCCAAAAGACACATTAGAGATGATGGTCCAGCTATGTCTTATTTTCGGGGAAACACGGTATGTTTATTTCTAGGTGAGGAGTGTGTTCAGATGGTGGAAGTAGCTTGAAGTCCAACATTAATAAGGACAACATTTCTGCAGTCTTATTTATACTTTCCATTTATCAAATATATAGAAAGGTGAGAAAATTATACACAAAAAATGTATCAGCAAACTTTAATTCAAAGGATTTCAACTAGAAGGATTTTCTCATTACTGGCATTTCTCACTAGACTACGTCTCGGAGAAAGCTCAGGTTCCACTGGGGACACCCACGGGATAGCACAGCTTAGGAGTCTGCATCCCTCCTTTAGCTAGGTAGCTCTACACGTCTCTGCTTTGGTTTGTTTTGTGTTAATTGGGGACTACTGAGGAACAGTTTGCGTTTCCCGGATGTCAAATTGTTCTTTTTTTCAATCTAGTTGTGGATTGTACATCTCACTGGCCAATGTGGGACTTGAACCGGTTACCTTGGTGTTATGGGCACCTCGCTCCAACCACTGAGCCAACAGGCTCCCCACCAGCAGCCCAATTCCAAGCTCAACCCATTGCTTCTCACGGGTCTATGTGGGAATCGAACTGTCAACCTTGGTGTTATGAGCACAGTGCTCCAACCACTGGGCCAACCGGCTGCCCACCATGGTTCATCTCCAAGTTCAAGCCATTGTTTTCAATCTAGCGGTGGAGGGCGCAGTTCACTGGCTCATGTGGGAATCGAACCCACAACCTTGTTGTTAAGAACTTGGACTCTAACCAACTGAGGCAACTGGCCACCCTTGGTCTCTGTTTTTATATACCGAGTTTCCCCGAAAATAAGACCTAGCTAGACAATCAGCTCTAATGCATTTTGGAACAAAAATTAATTAAGACCCAGTCTTATTTTACTATGATATAAGACCGCGTATGATATATGATATGATGTGACGTGATGTGACCGGATCTTACATTAATTTTTGTTCCAAAAGACACATTAGAGCTGATTGTCCGGCTAGGTCTTATTTTTGGGTAAACAGAGTCATTAAACACAAAAAATTTTCTCAAAGAACGGTACTATTCTTTGATAAAAAGAATATTTTTCAGGTCTGAAAGTCACTGATTTAGTGAAAGTCCCTAATTTTGCATAAGAGGCAACCAAGACTCACAGAGATTATATAGGTCACCTGAGGTCACCAAACCAAGGAGCTGCGGGCCAGGAATGGGATAAGTCTCCCTATTGAGGCTAGCGTGCTATGCCAGCTACTACCTCATATTCCGGAAAATTCCATCAATTTCTGAGTACAACTCAAAGAAAATGAATATGTAAAACTTTGTCATGTAGCTCAATAATGTTAAAGCATGAGAAACAAAATAGTAGCTTTCTAACTCAAGTATTATCTTTAAAGTCATTAATAAAAATAAAGACAGATTAATATCACAAGTCCTATTAACAGAAGTCAAACACACTCAATTTATAAAACATAAACATTTCTAAACACAGAAAAGGGAACTTGAAGGAGAAAATCATGAGTTAAAGAAAGCAAACTCAAGTTGAGGAAATTCTTCCTTAAAATGACTTGTCTTTCCCTCAGAATCAAATTTGGCTGACCAATATAAACCAACACAGGTATTATTCATGGTGGGGGTTAAGTATAGCGAAATGGGAAACACAAAACAGATTTCTCTTTACCATCTAGTGCACTTGTGTCCAACCTCACATCATCACAACTGCATCATCAGTCTTTCCAGTGTTCCCTAGTGATTTGGGACACTTATCTCTGAATCTTGACAGAGTGGGGCTTTTCCATCTCTTATTCAGCCTTGCATGATTGGGCAACCCAACGCCTCACAAGGGAACAACGTTGGCCTTGGAATGAGGGCATTGACTTTAACATAAACAATTTTCCAATTTATGAGGAAATACTGAAAACTAAACACCTCTTTCCTACCAAAAAATAATTAAAGGAAAAATGTCCACAAGCATATTCTCTCTCATTGCTTCTGCCTTTACACTCTTTCATCTTCTGATTTCTGTGGTGAAACCACTGAGAACATTTTAATTGTGCATCATGCTTAAGAATTTACAGAAGCGTTGGCCATTCACTTTCTTTTTGTACCCAGTCCTTCCTCCAGGTTCACCTCTTTGAAGGACTTGGACTCCATTTAGCCGAAGGGCTGTCCGAAAATCCTTGGCTTTGTTCTCCTATGATTTATTAAGGGGAAGCTAAATGAAAACACAAGGTTGGAGCCCCATTTAGCACAGGCCTGTGCTATGTTTCTCTGCATTAAGAAGGCCACAGTTGTTAGATGGGTGGGGAGGAGGGGGTTGGAGATGGGGGGAAGGGTGAAGGGATTGGGGGGCGGTTGGAGACCACAGGATGGCCTCAGGGTCTTTTGAGAATTACTTTGGGGAACTTACTCAATAGTGTTTGGGGATTTTGTTGGGTGTCCGATGGACATGTTTCCTGTTTGGGAGACCACCTCAGGGATGCGGTGGATGCTTGGTCATGGCATTGTACACCAGAGACTGGACATTAATGAATGCCAACTATAATTTTATGTGTATAATGTGATGGCTCGGTGTGAGGTCGGGGTGGTGGTGGATGGGGGGAGGGGGGTTCACATTGTGAGGGATGTAAAAATAAAATAAAACTAAAAAAAAAAAAAAGGAGGCCACAAAACACCATCAAAACCACAAACCACCCTGCATTGATCAAAATGGATATTCTTTGGAATGATGTAAACATCATGTCAAGAGAGACAACCCCTTTCTATCTCCACGATATCTACAACTCATCGGGCATCTATAGCCCAAGAAAGGATCTTCTGCTCAACACACTACGATTCCTTAAAAGACCACGCATCTGTAAAAGGGAAGGAGGGTGCACTGGATGTGAAAGGGAGGCAGGATGGAGGAAAGCACAGGGACAGCCCACAGCTGCAGTTCCAGGGGGACAAGGCTGAGCCTGAAGCCCCAGCAAAGGCAGTGGCGGTGGAGGGGACGGGGTGCAGCTCCCACATCACTGCCCAGGGGAGGCTAAGCGGGGCAGCAGCAGCATCCCCCCACCCCTCTCCAGATGCAGCAGTGCTGGCACCACCAGGGACCAGTAGCAGCAGCAGAAACAATTCTCCAGGCTCACAACCACACACAGTGCTACCAGTAGACATAGGGAACCAGGTAGCAGCTCAGCGGGCTCAAGAACACGCTCCCCTCAACCACCCACTTCCCCCACCTGCGTGGTGGTGGTGGTGACCAGAGACCCTGGAGACCTGGATGCAGTTGCAACACCCATCTCCCTGGTCACCCAGGCTTGGACTCCCACACCCACAGCTAAGCCCCCGCCCCTGGACCTCCCATACTCAAGGAGCACCTGTGGGAGAAAACAGAAACTACACTCTTGTACCATCTACTGAAAACAAAAGAAAGACCTCTAACTATATACCTGTTTAATTGTTCAAATCGAAATGTACCTACATAAGAAAGTATTCACTACTTCAAATGTGCCTGTAGAGGAACAAGCCACTCAGCAGCATGAAGAAGCAAGGTGACATGGTTAACACTGAGAGAAGGTGACACTTCTCCAGAAACCAAGTCAAAGTTACGGAAGATTGTGATCTCTGTGACCGAGATTTCAAAACAGCAGTCATGCTCTCTGCTCATCACACAGAACAGCTAAGAGACTTGTAGGAGGATGACTTGAAGGTGGGCAAACTGGGCGAGCAGGGGAAGTGGGAAGGGAGACGTGGCCCGCATCCATGGCTGCGGAGGTGCAGGTGGTCCCAGGACAGAACAGAGACCACAAGAGCCAGGAGGTGGGCTCTGTCCCTGTGTCCCACAGCTCATCTCCCTGCCCAGAGAGCAGCATATCCAGAGTTTGAGGCAGTCACCTCAGCTGAGACCCCCAGCTGGGCCCTAGGTGGGACAAAGGAAGTAAGCACCATACCTGGGCCCCTCCCCCGACTCTCCCAATCCTACCCCCACCCTTCCAGAGACTCACGCTGGCCCCTGATCTGAGGAGTAGTGTCAGATTACAGAGGACCCATAGTGCTCAGGATCTGGGAGGACCCGGTTTGTAGCTACTGCGACCCAGGGAAGAAGCTTGGAAGTGTGTGACACTGCTGGGCTGAGAGAGAGAAGACTCCTCCATCCCCAGTCCCCACCTTCTCTGACTGCCCAGGGCAGGGCAATTACAACTGTGGAGACATGCCCAGGGGTTAGCAGTAGGCAGCAGTCGCAGCTCTGGGCTTTCAGCAGCTCAGAAATCTCCCACCACACACGCACACATGCACGCACGCACACACACGCGGAAGGAGTGACCTAAGACTCAGGAGACCTGGGCACAGGGCTGGTTGTGTTACTCTCAGTGCGCATATGTGCAGGTAAGAGCAGAAACTGCACTGACTTTGTAGAAACTACCATCCAGACCCGATAGCCCCACTCGTCTACAACTGCCGTCCCAGGGTCACTCTGGGCACCAGGTGACCGGCTCTGCCCGAACAATACACAGAGAACTCTCTGGTACAGCAGAGGACGGCCTGGAGATTACTTGGTGGGCTTAAGCCAAGACTGGCGCTGCGTTTTTTGTTTTGTTTTGTTTTTGTATCTTTGATATTTTTGCCTGTGCTGAGTGTGGGTTACTGGTTGTTTTCACACGTGAGTGTATTTGGTTTTGACTTTGTTGTTGCTGTTGTGCTTGGTGATTGGCTTTGTTCTGAAATTGCCCTACACCAGGGCCCAGCCCAAGAGTCACAAGATTCGACACCTCCTGGCACCAACTCCAGACCCAACCAGAGTATTATTGGGTTTGACCTACAAGTGACACACCCAGAGGGAATTCTCTACAGGCACAAGAGCCCATAGAGGCCAAGTCTAATTGGAGTGGTCAACCCTCACGCAGCAGATCATCCACCGAGGGCAGAGCTAAGTCTCACAACTAGGCGGCCTAGGATCAACCCCACCTACTGAGCAGCCAAAAGCAATGAAAGTTCAACTTTACACAGGACAATATACACAACACCAGGGTCACCTTTGGAGCACACGCACAGGAGAATAGGGAAGTGGTGCAAGTCAGATATAAAGGACACACACTACGTAAGATAACCCAGCAAAGACCGAGAATCCTAGGGGATCTACCTAATACATCGAAGCAAACACGGAGAGTCAACCAGAATGGGGAAACAAAGAAACATGTCCCAAATAAAAGAACAGAAGAAACCTCCAGAATTGGAACCAAATGAAATAGAGGTAACCAATCTATCAGAGACAGAGTTCAGAACACTGACGATAAGAATGTTTAAAGAGCTTAGTGACACCATAAAGAAGGATAGAGAAATCATAATGAACAACCAGTTAGAACTAAAGAATACAACAAGTGAAATAAAGCACACGCTTGAAGGAATTACCAGTGGGTTAGATGAGTCAGAGAATCGAATCAGCGACTTAGAAGACAAGTTAACAGTGAACACACAAGCAGAACAAAAATAAATCCACGCCTATATGGCCATTTAATCTACGACAATGGAAGCAAGAATTTATGGTGAGGTAAAGACAGTCATTTCAATAAATGGTGCTGGGAAACCTGGACAGACACATGCAAAAAGATGAAGCTGTACCACCTCCTTACACCATATACAAGAATAAATTGAAAATGGGTTAAAAACTTAAATGTAACACCTGATACCATAAAACTCCTAGAAGAAAATATAGGAAGCAACTTTACATATATTACCCGGAGTAAGATTTTTACTGATACATCCCCTTGGGCAAGGGAAGTAACAGAAAAAATAAACATATGGGATTACATCAAACTAAACGTCTTTTTCACAGTAAAGGAAACCATCATTAAAACAAAAAAGGGTCCTACTGAATGGGAGAAGATATCTGCCATTGATGTATCCAAACTTTATTAAAAAACTCACTCAACTCAGCTCCAAAAAAACAATCAACCCAATTAAAAAATGGGCAGAGGACATGAAGAGACATTTTTCTAAAGAGGACATACAGATGGCAAACAGACATATGAAGAAATGCTCAACCTCACTAACCATCAGAGAAATGCAAATAAAAACCACAATGAGATACCACCTCACCCCAGTCAAAATGGCTATCATCAATAAATCAACAAACAACAAGTGCTGGCGAGGATGTGGAGAAAAGGGAACCCTTGTGCACTGTTGGTGGGATTGCAGATTGGTGCAGCCACTATGGAAAACAGTATGGAGGTATCTCAAAAATCTGAGACTGGAACTACCTTATGACCCAGCAATTCCACTCCTAGGCATCGATCCGGAGAAATCCAAAACTCTAATTCAAAAAAATGTATGCATCCCTATGTTTATTGCAGCACTATACACAATAGCCAAGACATGGAAACAATCAAAATGCCCATCGGTAGACGACTGGATTAAGAAACTGTGCTACATTTATACAATGGAGTATTACGCAGCCATAAAGAAGAAGGAAATCTTACCATTTGCAACAATATGGATGGACCTAGAGAACATTATGTTAAGTGAAATAAGTCAGACAGAGAAAGACAAATACCTTATGATCTCACTTATATATGGAATCTAAAGAAAACAATAAATGAGTGAACTAATCAGAAACAGTCTCAGAGACACAGAGGAAAAACTGAAGGTTGCTAGATGGGAGGGGGGTGGGGATAAGGGGGAAGGTGAGGGGATTACAAAGCACAATCGATAACCCCAAGATTGCTATGGGGATACGAAAGTCAATTTGGTGAATGTAATCAATAATGTAAAGATTTTGTAGGGTATCTGATTACACTTGTCTCATTAGGGAGAGCACCTCAGAGATGATGTAGGTGCCTGACAACTGCACTGTACACCTGAAGCTGAAGCTGAACAATAATGAAT
Source organism: Rhinolophus hipposideros (assembly GCF_964194185.1). Classification (NCBI taxonomy): domain Eukaryota; kingdom Metazoa; phylum Chordata; class Mammalia; order Chiroptera; family Rhinolophidae; genus Rhinolophus; species Rhinolophus hipposideros. The sequence goes on along the minus strand of NC_138069.1, from coordinate 172,621 downwards.
GTTAATGTTAACTACAATTGTTATACACACACACACATACATGTATGTATATATATGTTTACAAGAAGTAGAGTACAGCCTGAGGGATAGAGGCAGTGGAAATGTAATGGCTGTATGTGATGTCAGAGGGGTCGTTGATGAGGGGAGAGGGGTCATCATTATGTGAGGCATACAAATTATAAATGTGTAACTATTACATTGTTTTGTACACCTGAAACTAATAATAAAAAGAGTTAAAAATAATAATACTCATTCACTGAAAAAAAAAGAAGACACCCAGAACTAATTTCTGCACAGTAAAACAAACAAACAAACAAACAAAAAATAGCACTTCTTGATGACTTTCAGGCACATATATAACACCTGTCAATCAGCAATCTGGCCCTCAGCTTAAAATAACCCAGTTCAACACAGTGGAGTCATGGCCAAAGAGAAACAGGGCTGAGCTATTTTCAGCTGTAGCCCCAGCAAGAAGCTGAGTATATTATATACTATATTATATAAAATACTATATGTCAATAGTCAAAAGACATACAGTATTTACTTCTAGGGCCAAAGATTAGCACGAACCAGGAAAAGCTTGTTCACCTGAAACTAACGACATACATTATACTTCACTTAATTTTTCAAATACAAAGGAGATAACAGACTCTCTGCCACATATTATATACTCCCCCATGAAAGAATTATTATTTCATTATCCTTTTTATGCCTACTGCTGCCTAGAGAAAAAAAAATCAAACTCACTTAAAGCCCTCCTCAATTTGACCTCTACTAACCGTTTTAAACTGATTTTCTATATTGTATGCTGCATATAAATTAGACCAATTGTTCCGAGCAGATGATTTGTGCTTTCCTTCCTGTATTCTCCATGTTGCTTAAATGGAATAAACATTTTGGAGGGTAAAACAAAACAAAGTAACAGCATGAAGAATGTCACTGAGATATAACAACACTCACAGGCAGTTCAATGAGTTCAGGAGTAAAATTAATGACCCGGAGGAGAACTTTATCAAAGAGATGGAAACTATGAAACAGAGCCGAACAGAACTCCTGCTGGTCAAGAACTCAAGAATGAGTATTTTTAACAACCACGTCACACGAAGAAAACGAGTTGTGATTTAAAGACTCCCTCGCACTGCCACCTTACTCATCAATTACCCAAATGTTGTCAAGACATATAGACATAAGTGAACTTCATTTTAAAAATTCAATTATTTGCTTAATGTCCCTATTTAGAATATGTACAACTGTGAAGCAACTCATTTTAAAACACTGAAATAGATAGTGCTACGAATAAAATAAAAATTAAGGATATACTCTCTTGTTAGAAGATAACTTTAACCATAAAAACAGAGACTAATCTTTCTTCAGTATTATAAGTTTGCCGAATTAATAAAAAGGATTATATCTGTTTCATTTAATAATAAACATCCATTTGTGGTTAGGTGTTTGGCCGGCCATCATTCACTTACGCTTAGGGGAAGAAAAACTGGGATGCACAAAACTTTAAAATTTTTATGAATCATCTCCAACTAAAACCAATTAAGAAGCCAAAGCATCTCAAAGCATACCATTGGTTATTAGGCAATGATATTTAACATCTGTAATAAAATTTAAAGGCAAATTTTCAAGCATTTTAAATGTATCACTTTAGTTACATTTATTAAATAATAATAAATAACTCTTAACACATGAGAGCTCTGGGACTTAAAAAAAGATTGTAAAATTTCTGTCTCCTTTCTATGCATATTAGCACACATAATTATGCCTTTTACCTCGTGTGCATTAGTCAATGAAACAACTCAAAATTTCATCAACGACAAACAAAGAAACAAAAACTCATAGACACAGACAACACTTAGTGGGTGAGGGGGGAGAGAGAGAGGTAGAAGAGGGAAAAGGGGGTCAAATACATGGCGATGGAAGGAGAAATGACTCGGGATGGTGAACACACAGTGAAATATATACATGATGTATTATGGAAATGTACACTTGAAACCCATATGATTTCACTAACCAATATCACCCCAATGAATATATAAGACAAAACAAAACAATATTATATCAAAGAAATAAAAAAGAAAGAAATCTGAAACCCAAGGGAAAGAAGCTAATATAACTAACCTTGGTACAGTAACACCCCATGCTGTCATTTGAAGCCCATGCGGTTGACTTAGGAATCACCAAGTTTTCTCTTGGAGCAGGATTTCCACTGAGGAGTAACTCAGTATTCAAACTTCCAACACAAGGTGGCTCAAGGTCTCGCCTCCTAAGAGCAGTGCTGAGAAACTCGTTCTGCTGTTCCTTTGCGCAAAGATCGGTTCTGGCCTCTGCCAGTCTTTCATTAGCAATGTGCAGATTGTAAAACACAAAGCTTTGAATTTTATTTTTCCTGAATGACTTGCATTTTTTTCAAGTTGCCATAATAAACAGTAAAAGAAATTTCCCATTAAATAGCATTTTAACATTGAAAATGCGTCAGGGCAGACCTACCATGCACAAGGATAGGTTTCAAATTATCCTAAACAAGCACATATGTTTCTATGGGGACGCCAGACTAAGAAGAAATTCAAAGTAGGGAGGGGAGGAAACGGGCTATCAGTGACATCCACGGCTTCACAGATAATACTTGCTGCCTTCTGCAATGGCTGAACCAATAAGATTCTTGCGGATTGCCATGAGACATACATAGCAAAGGAATTTAGAATTTTTTTAAAATCCCACCAAGATATTTTCAAGCCTTTGCTGTCCCCGCCCTTGGGTAACGCCCTCATTACCCTGAGGACTGAGGTGTCATGTAGAACAACAGCCTCTGGGGGAGAAGGAGGGAGCCTGGTGGGTGACCCTACTGAACTGAAACCTCTCCGCAGGCGTGTAGCTTATAATATAACACTGTGACCAAGGCGCTGGGCGTGGGCTCTGCGCTTTCTGTCTTCCACACACCCCCTCAGGCTCACCACCTTATCTTTTTAGCCACTTCTTGGGTTATACTACCCTCACCCCTACGTTGTTAACCCTCTGCTATATTTCACATATATGCCTTTGTGGACATCAGAAAGACTAGAAAGAAGAGCTTGTCTGAAAGCGACCTCTAGAGATAATAACACAGAGCACAATGGAGACAGTACATGTACCAAGTGCCAGAATATGCAGAGTACTTAACCCTTTGGGTTTAAGTTGTTATCTTATAATAAATAGTTACCTCATTAAAAACTATTTAGGGGAATTCTGACAAGCAATTTTATAATAAATAGCGTTGTCTAAATCATAAAACTTCAAAAACACTTTGCTTAAAGACTGGTAGATCAGATTAACTCTATGAAAACCACGAGAAGGAAAAATACAATCATCTAAAACCAAAAATGGGGAGAGATGCAAATGTCCTGAACTAACTAACATTTTAAAAGTAATTTATTCACTAACATCATTTTCCAAAATTATACTATTTAGTAAGCTTTCATTTCCTATCAATCTCGGGAATCTACCTGGATAAAAATTATACTTTAGAGGCAAATTAATGAGCTCGATTGATTTTCTCTGATTTTGTTTGGACTTACTTGTTTAGATTGTTTTCCAATGATGTTCTAAGTTTTAATTCCTCTAGGTAGAAGTGTTTACATTCTTCCAATTCTATTTTACGAGAAGTTTTCACTTTGGAGAGTTCAGATTCCAGACGTTTAATTCTAAGCTCCATGTCACTTACGGAAGCGCCATCATGGACATTTAACGGGTGTACGTTTTTTTGAGATGCTGCTTGTTCCTAAAGCCAACAGAAAGGATACATTTTAAAAATAATTATAAACTGAATAATTACAGTCTATTTGTATTCTTTAGTTTTAAGTCAATGATTTGGAGGGCAATTTAAATGTAAAAAAAGCTGAAGTTTAAAATATTTATCATCAATACAGAATGAAATAAATCTGAATCATGAAAATATTTTGAATCATCTCATCTGACTATTCCAATAAGAGAATCAATTTTAAATTTTAAAAATTGAACAATATGACTTAATAATCTAAGAATATGGTGCATTTTATTTTCTTTATTTCCTAATAGTCTCGTTTTATATCAATTGGCCTTAAAAATCAAATGATTATCCAGAAAGAACAAATCTCAAAGATCAACTGACTGACAATAATGATGGGAACTGAAATATTAAAAAGGAGAAGCAAATACCACCTTAGTTCCAGAAATCTAAAAAAAAAAAATAAAAACAACTGCCATTAAGGGGAGTAGAAGAATCACATACACTATGCATATTGAAAACGTAATTTGCAGCAAAATGAATTTAGGCGTGTTAAAAATCAATGAATTAACCTGTAAAAATAGATTTAAAAAATTTTTTCTACTACATCCTGTCTTGCTCAGTCTTCAATATCCCAGAATTTACTGTGTTCTGCTTCACTCTTTTCTACCACATTCGTGACTATATGAATTTTGAGGTTTAATAATTTTTATCTCCACTCTTTTTATTCTCTACTTTTTCACATGACTTTTGTACTCCTTTCATAGATAATAACTCCTGTTTAAGATTGATTTTCTTCAACAAGATATAGATATCTTTTTATAAAAAAACTTTTTAAAACAAATTTTTTTTTAATAATTGGGGAACACTGTTTTTTCCAGGACCCATCAGCTCCCTGTCAAGTAATAGTTTCCAATGTAGTTGTGGGATACGCAGCTCAGCTCCAAGTCAAATTGTTCTCTTCAATCTACTAGTTATGGAGGGTACAGCTCACTGACCCATGCGGGAATCGAACCGGCAACCTTGGTGTTATGAGCACTGAGCTCTAACCACTGAACCAACTGGCCGGCCGCCCACTGGGGGCTCAGCTCCAAGCTCCAGCCATTGTTTTCAACCTAGTTGTGGAGGGTGTAGCTAACTGGTCCATGTGGGAATCGAACCAGCGACCTTGGTTACCAAGGATTGGAACCAGCACGATGCTCTAACCATGGAGCCAACTGGCCACCCCACAGATGGAGACATTCTGAAGATGCAGTTTCCAGTTTTGCTTTGAGAGCATCATTCTGAATGAGTAAGATAGTATGATTTGGTTACGAAGGAAGTTGACTGAGAATAGTCTAACCCCAAACCAGTATCAACTTGTGAAATAAACTCAGTTGCCATAAAATGTCATCGATACTGTAGTAGAGTCTTAGAATGTGGAAACTTGAATTACTCAGAATGAAGAACAAAGAGAAAAGCACCAGGAGACTCAAAAATGTATCCTTTATTGTCATCGACTTTGCCACACAACATCTGTACTTGATTTTCTACGATTTCCTGAATGATTGGTTCATGTTTTTCTTCTATAAAATGACTAAGTCACCTCTGAGTTGATAGTCTCTCACCTGTTCCCCATTTTAACTCTCCGTAATTTCTTACGAAGTTGTAGGGAGTTACGAGTAACTCATCTTGAGATAGTTAGGCCTCCGTCAGCTACAAATGTTTCATGGTAATTTGAATTGCTTTCAAGAAGAAATGATTCCCAAGGTTAAGGAGAAATCACATCTCACACTGTGAATGTTTAGTGAGATGATCGCTACATTTTTTTCAAAAACAAAAAAGTGTCTTAATTCGATAATGCTATCTTGTAATCCTCTCTTTCCACAATATACAAGAACATCCTAAACAGCAATAATAACAACAAATCTGCTGGAATTTCAGTGATACTGAGTTGGGTAGAACTACTTTCCTTAGATACAATGCTTATTTGGTAAGATGAGGTGAGTGTATGGATGTAGTGTTTTTAAAACATGGCTACAAATTCTTGACATTTCTTCATGAAATTCCCTCCCTTTTAATATGTGCTGGCCTTAGGATGTAACTGGATTCTAGTGCATGGAATAGGGCAGAACTGCTGTGAGAATGCTATGCCTGCGGCAGAAAATGTGATACAGCTTCCATCTGACTTTCTCTCGGGAAGCTCGCCCTGAGAACCCAGCCACCATGTTGTGCAGATGAAGAAGCCCAGGACACACAGTGAGGCCTCCTACAGATGTTCGCGCTGAGACGGCCCCAGTGGGCGTCCTGGCCAAAACCCCGCTTCAACTGCTACACGTGAGTGTAACAGCCTTTAGATGATTCTCATTCGCAGCTTCATGGCAACGCAGCTGATGCCAAGTGGAACAGAAACGAGCTAGTCTCACTGAGCTTCACTCAACTGCATTACTGGTGAACAAAACAGATGCTGTTTTGAGCCACTAGCTTTTGAGTTGGTTTCTTGAGCAGCAATGAACAACTGGCATTGATACTGATATTCAAAATGGTGTGAGGCCACAAAGAAAAGCAATCTAAAACCTGTAGGAGTGCTTTTCCACCAGGAGGTAGGTGGAACCCGAAAGGATGTGGAGAAGAATGAGAACGACACCCACAAGAGCCTCCAAGAGACGCTTGCGGGCCCCTAAAGAGGCTGGCCACAAAGACTTCTCAGTTAGTGAAGAAAATGAGTCTGAAATCCGGATAAAAGGGGACTCTTGCTGTGAAGTCACCAAGTAAAATCCATGAGATACATGAGCTAACGAAAGACTGTGAACTGTAAAGGAACCAGGACTTATTGTGTTCAAATGTGTTTCCCATTTACAGCGTCTCCCACATGCCCTGTTGTGAAATCATGCTAAAATAAAGAAATGGCTTCTGAGTGAAGATCAAATTCGCTGTGCTCCCAGGAAGACATGATCTACGGATGAGGACAAGACTGTAAAGCCTTCCTCAAGACTTCGAAAGGGTTAAGGTGGGGCCTTAAATTCCTGGAAGGCTCTTCAGAGGAAAAGAATTTTACAGGCATGGTCCTACAACAGCTACAGGAAGCCCAAGAGCTTATCTCAAAACGATTTATGACGGTGGCTTTTCTAATGGCACAAACCCCAATAAACTCTCACGTAACTCCAAGTTTTTAGGATAATCAAGTAGCAAAAAACCACCTTGTTACCTTGGACTAATAAAAACCAAGAGAGTGAAAAATAAGAGGAGGCCTGTGGGTCTTAGACATTTGGGTGGAGTAATGACGCTGAGGGAAGAGCTGCAAGCACAGGTCATTTCTTATGAAAAGGACAGAACAAAGAGCTCACAGGGGACAGCAAAGGGCCATGGAGAAGCATTGGCATGATTAGGACTAAGTCCTAATCAAAGAACGGACAGCACACATCAGGCTGTATTTCAGAATTGCTATGGACTAACGTGCCTTCCACTTTCTATTTCTGCAGGGGAAACTTCAGCAGTCGAGCAGAATGTTGGGTATGTGGGTGGTAGATAACTTGTCTCTTCCTTTCTCATGTTTTCATATTGAAAGGAATTGTCCTCAAGGGGCTTTATCCTAGAAACCAAAACCCAGGCCCTTCATCCCCATTTGCACCAGACTAAGATGGTAAAATCTTAGATTCGAACCTGAGCCTGATGCCATTAAATTGAGACTTGTGGCGAGTATTGTGTAGGGATGAGTGTATTTTCCATGTGGGGGGAATATAAAGAATTGTGGCCAGTGGACAGATCAAGGTGGTTTTTAAATGTGTCCGTAAATTTTGAAATATTCATTGCATAAAACCACTAGAATATGGGTCAACATTAGTGACTGGCTCCTAATGAACAGAATATGTTGAAAGACATTCTGTGTGAATTCCAAGCCTCCTTCACAAAGGGCAACACAGCTCCTGTTGGTTATGTCTCTGAGGATCTGAACCTTGGAATCCAGCCCCGTGTTGTGGGGAGGCTCGGGCCACAATGCGAGCCGGGTGTTCAGGTGTAGGTGTTCCTGCTGTCTGCTCCAGCTAGAGAGCCGACCAACAGTAGGCACCAACAACCGGACACATTGCTGTACAAACTTTCAAATGATTCCAGCCTCCAGCCATCGAGCTGCCCCAATTGAAGCTGAGGGGAACGGAGACAGATGGCCCTGGCCACACTCTTCTTAAGTATGGATCTGTGAGTCAAATAACTGTTGTTTATTTCAACCACTCCATTGGAGAGTTAAGGAAAAAATAGCTACACCTTCTGGATTAAAAAAAGAGATAATAGTAAACGTAACTTTTAAGTTATTAATTACAGATATCTTCTTTTATTGCACTTTGCTGTATTGTGTTTTGCAACTATGTTTTACAAATTGAAAGCTTTGGACAATCATGCATTTAGCAAGTGTATGAATACCACTTTTCCGACAAAGTTGGATTATGTTTGGCAGTTTAGCAATGAAGTACTTTTTAATTAAGGTATGTACACTGTTTATTTCGACATGATGTTACCACACACTTAATAGACCTCAGACTAGTGTAAAATAAATTTATATGCACAATTCTTGTGATTCACTTTATTGGGTTACTAGTGTATTGCTGTGGTTGGAACCAAATCTGCAATATCTCCGAGGTATGCCTTTAGTCTCCTTTATAGTGTAATCTAAGTAATGTGGAGATTGACTTATTAATGACACACAATGCTAAAGAGAAGAAGCAGTGAATACAAGGAAGACACAAGAAGTATCTCAAGGGTTCCCTTCAACGACAGGTAGGCAGGTAGGCATCTTTAGAAGCTTCCCTCAACATACAGGATAAGGAAGGCTGGCAAGGAGACATATGATTTCTAGTATGATAGTTGTAAAACTAGAAATAGCCAGTTAATAACCAAAATCAAACCTTTTTCCTGATTTCCATTCCCTAAAATTCTAAAAGAGATAGGCAGCTTTCAATATTTATTCATCAACCTAGTACTCAATCTTCACTTCCTTTTCCTCGGTGAGGAAATAGAGAGCATTATGGAATCATTTTTAATCTCAGTAGTAAAACAATCATAGTGTCCTCTGGCACTATTTAAATACAATCTCTCCTTTACCGTACTTCAAGCTTGTTTATATGGGAAGGGAAGACCATGTCTTCTGTATCTTATACCGAAATGCTTCTCCGTATCACACAAAAAGGCTTTGACATTTTATAATTCACATCACGAATCTATTATTTGTTTCTGATTGATTAATTACTTCCTGAATTTTAACAGCTGTACTCTTGACATGTTTTCTTTGGATGGGATGAAATATTTATTCCATTAATTATATATGAAGCTAAAGGTACAACTATGCATCTCAATGTGTTTCTGAGAATGTAGGATCTATGCCAAGAACAAGATTGGCACCAGTGTTTCAGAAAAGAACCGGGTCAAACAGAATCTACTTTTCAATTGCAAGATGATGGATTAGAGAGATTTCTAAAGAGGAAAGCAGATGGTCCAAGTTTCATCTTCTCCTTCCTAGACAGTGAAATCTATGGAAGAGGCTATGGATTAGGAGATAGACAAAATGAAGAAAGTTGTCCACCAAGTATCAGATCCTATTACCGACATTTGATGGAAATGGGAGGGAAAGGGAGGCACTGGGTTAAAGATTAATGTTTTGAATGAAGAAAACAAAAGGAATGAGTCGACTTTGTAAGCCTAATATCCCATCATGTCATAAGGTCACCAAGGTCTGCAGGCCACAGGCTCCATCCAGAAGCAAAACATCTCCACAGAAGTGGAATTAAAGATATTCCCCTACATTGACATTTTATTATTCCATAAGGCATCTGGTAATATGCAAGATGACTGGGGAAGCGTTCTCATAACATTTGATTTGGTAATGGCGTAAGGACAGATCTATAGATCAATGAATCAAAATTAAGGATCCGGAAATTAACCTCATATGTAGAGCCGAGTGATTTTTGACAAGGGTGCTAAAAAATCCAATTGGATGTGAATAGTCTTTTGAGCAAATGATACTGGATCAACTGGATATGCACATGCAAAAGAAAAAATTAGAGCTCTACATCATACCAGATATAAAAATTATCTCAAAATGTAAAAGCTAAAATTATAAAAGCTTAGAAGAAAGCATAGGTATACGTCTTCATGAAAGAGTTCGTAATTGAGTGTTTAAAAAAATAGATTAACTGGACTCCATTAAAATGAAATGCTTCTGTGCTTTAAAGGATACCATTGAAAGACTAAAAAGGCAAGCTAATGAAAGGGAGAAATATTTGAAAATCCTATATCTGATAAGCGATTTGTATCCAGGATATATAAAGAACTCTTACAATTCAACAAGAAAGAGACAGTGCAATTTTAAAAGGGCAAAGGAATTGAAACAACAGTTTTTCAAAGAAGTTATACAAATGGATAATAAGCATGGGAAAAGATTGCTCAGCATCATTAGTCATCAGAAAAAACTACATCAAAACCACAATATGGAGCAGAGAGTTCACTAGTGGTTCCTTAGGGCTAGGAAGAGTGGGAAGGGCAGACTGGCACACGGTGAAGGCTAACAGTACACAGATACTTTCCAGGGTGATGAAAATGTTGTAAAACTGATTGTGATGATGACTGCATAAAGCTTTGAATACACTAAAAGCCACTGCACTGCATACTTTAAATGATGGAACTGCATGCTATGTTCATTATATCTCAATGAAGATTGGAGCCAGTGCTTTGGGGTCATGCAACGGTGTCCTTCTTGGCTTTAGATCACTAGCCAGGGTTGAGACATAGGAGAGGTAACAGTATGCCCTTTTATAGAAAAATGATATAGAAAATAAGCTATCTTTTTCACTGCTTGAGTCTGTAAAATTAAGAGAGAAATCAATATTGTACTGCTCAAAGCATTGAGTGGTTCATATTTCCCCAAATTAAGTGATTTCTGGGTCCCAAACGGATTACAAATTACCTGCTATTTTAACCTAGTCATCTGAATATCCATTTCAGATTGATTGGGTTCTAAATCTCCAAGAAAACTAACCTCTCCATTTTGACTGTCATGTAGCATCCTTGTATTCTGAAAGAGGGTCTTCAGTCTGCAGAATTGTAGAAAACGAGTAAGTCAAATTCTTTAAGAGTAAATGTTTAGTAATTATTTAAAGAGATGATATGTCTATCATACAAAATAAACAAATCTATAAATTATGATCCTCTCCTATTTGTTCCAGTATAAGAGTTTGAAAGCATACTAATTAAATTATAATCTTAGGTAAGTAACATAAAACAATTGTGATACATATGATACAGACTTCATATTGTAACAATGTAAGGTTCTTATAATTAAAGTATTATTAATATCTACTTGAGATTGTTAGTATCAAACATTAACCTATTATTAAATATCAGCTATAAACCAGAGATCAGTATCCAAGGTGAAGAAGGAAAGTATAATACATGTGGGTGTTTTGAAAAGACACAAAAATACCATTCGGTGCCTACTGACCGCAGTCTACCAGAAGAAAAGAAAGTACGTACCAACAAGAGATCATTCAAAATAGAAAGAGAAACCGGAAAGAAAAATCTGAAGTCTGAGTGGAGGGGAAAGGAAAGGGGCAGGGCTTTAGAAGAAAGGAAATTGGACAGATAATGTGTAACAGTGTCTTCGAGTCTGTTTTACGAAGAGATCTTTGCTAGCACAAAGTTAACAAAATGAGAAGAATACAAAACAATGCAGAGAAAGACAGTGACATAGGAGAAAAAACACTGAGGAGAATCAGAGAAAAAACTTCATTCAGTAAGCAGCAAGTAAACAGAAAGCAAGCCACGCGTGGGCTTCCCAGACGTTGGGAAAGATTCCATTATTATCTGAGTGAGATGATTACTCATCTCATTCTTCTTTACGTTATACATATGGTTTGGTATGTATGACATATTTTATAACTGAAAAAACTAGAAAGAACATAGAAGCCAAATCAATAACAATTCTGATGTTGTTACACAATACCACAGATAGGTTTTTAGACATTAAACTGTTAGAATGCTGAAGGGAAGAACACTACCAAAAGAAGGAAAGATTACCAAAGAGAGCACAGACATCCTGCAGAAATAAAGATTCAAGGGAGACCAGGAAGAGTGCAGTTGACAGTATATGCAAAAGACACTGTCATTATAGTTTTAGGAATCATTCAAGAGTAGGTATAATATTTTGGCATTCACACAAGTTTGTGCTGTGAGTTTCTGATGTAAATTCTTAAGTAGGACAGCTTGTTTAATTATGAAAATTACAGGTATGAAATACATTTGTACTTAGGTTTTCATAAAGTAAGAATTATAATTAAATAGTAATTAATGGTTGACATGATCTGAAATATTAAAACCTTACCTGGTAACCTCTGTCTCTAATTCATCATTTTTCTTCTTTTGTTGATTCAAATTATATTGCAGAGATTCTAACTTCTCATAGTACTTTAATTGTTCCTTTTCATCCTCAGACTTTGAAAAACATTTTTAAAGAAAGTTAATTTTAAAAATCTAGAGACTCACTCTTCTTTCTTTAAAATATGATTCCTCATGAGCTCACGAGTAATATGTGTACACAGGTGTATAAAATGTGGTTGTAGACCTGATGCCAATAAGGACAGAGTTCAAAAACAATGACATTTCTTAAAACAGCTGAAATGGATTTTACAGTGTCATCACTGGTTTCCTGGAATTTAAATTGCCAAACTTTCTTAAAACAGAGGCTTTTACATGTAAAAATACTAAGTGTTAAAGAATAGATTTAAATAGTGGTTCTATTTACATTTTAGTTTCAAGAAATGCTCCCAGAGACATTTTCATCAACATTTCAAGATTTTACAGGGTTTATGGAATCACATTTTCGTATGATAATCTTTGAAAACTTCCTGTGCAGTCCCCCTTACATTGTGATAATCTGATATGAGCATCAGAGGAAGACTCTCATTCTCTGTGAGCGTTCTTCCATAGGTTTCAATTTCTCCTTTTCTAGTAAATATTTTTCTCTTTAAAGTTTATCTTCTCTATATTATATAAAAACATAACTTTTTCTTGATTCCTGTAACTTTTTCTGTCATCCTGTTTTTCTCCTTAGACTCTAACCCTCTTTAATATGTGGTCTCATCCCCAGGTCCATATTTTCGCCACTTATTCTCTTCTTTTACATAAGAATCAGACTTTCTGTCCTTATAAGTGCACTAAAACATTTTTTCAGGGGCATCTCTTTCTTTAGTCCTTATCCTGCTTTACTTCTTAGCAGCAACTGATAAGGATGCCCACACCCTTTCTATGATCTTCTCAGCCCAACTCATTTCTAAACAGCAGCCCTGATGGTCAGTACTTGACCCTTTTCTATTCCTCTTTTTAAATGCTCTCAGTTCCTTACATCCCAGTGCTTCAAACCACATTCCCTCATCTACAGTGGCAGCCTTGACCCCTTTACTGAGGTCATCTGTACTTTCCTTTTTCCCCTGGAGCTCCTCATAGACAGTGTCCCTCAACCACACACTCACAAACCATGACTTGCTGTGGATCAGCTCATCTTGTACATTTTATGGGGATTCTTATCACTGTGACTGTGAGCATAGTGTTAGTTTTGGATCTTGGCAGCTCCTCACCCTTAGGATGTTGACCAGCATACTTTGTCCTGTTTTTCTCTCAGAATGCATAAGTTTTTCATAAGCTTCACATTATCCACTATTCGCCTTTCCATTTTTGTTTGCTCTATTGAATAACTTCCTATTCCTTGGGACCTGACCTGACCTATGGAAGTGTTCTGAAATTCCTTTCACAAGTACACTCCACTATCTTGTTTGAAGGCTTAAGTCAGTTGCAGCTATCCTTTCTTCCCAGTCCAGATGCTTCCTCTCAACATTGTGTGAATCAAATATCTTAACTCAGGTAATATCTCACGTGGGGGGAATCATGAGACGAGAGTCTTCTAGAGAAGTGAGGGCTATTGATTGAATTCGTTGAAACCTGTCATTATTAATCTTTTGATTTACAGGGTAGACCTTATGGTGGCTGATAATTCTGTTGAGATCTAACTACTTCCCCTAGGAATCTATAGTCCTTCATTATTTTGGTATAAGCTTAATCAGTTTTAGGTGTGCTTACAAATTTTTCAATTTTTTGACATTCAATATTATTTTATATTAATTTATATAAAATGTTATTTTATAGTATTTTATATTAATTTCAGGTGTACAGCATACTAATTAGAATTTACGTAATTTAAGAAGTGATCCCCCTGACTCATTTAGTACCCACTTGGCACTATAGTTAGTTATTGTCATAGTATTAACTATATTCCCTATGCTTTACATTACATCCCCGTGACTATTTAGTAACTACCAATTTGTGCTTTTTATCCCTTCACCTTTTTCCCCCTGCTCCGAACTCCCCTCCCATCTAGTACTCACCTGACACCATGCATCGTGATTACAATATTATTGACTATATTCCTTATTCTATACCCTACATCCCCATGACCACTTTGTAAAAACCAATTTGTACTTCTTAGTCCCTCCCCTTTTCACCCATTTCCCAAACCCCCTTCCAGCTGGCAACCAACAAAATGTTCTTTGTATCTATGAGTTTGTTTTAGTTTGTTTCTTTTGTTCTTAAATTCCACGTATAAGCAAAATCACATTGCATATTTGTCTGTCTGACACACTTCACTCAGCACAATTCCCTCCTAGTCCATCTATGCCGCAGCAGATGGCAAGAACCCATTTCCTTCCATGGAATATTCCCCGAGCAATATTCCATTGTAAACACATACCATCTCTCCTTTTCCATTTATCCATTAATAGACATCCAAGCATCATGCGCATGTTGGTCATTGTAAAGAATGCTACAGTGAACATATGGATGTACAAGTCACCTCGAATTGGCGTTTTTTGGTTTCTTTGGATAAATACTCTGAAATGGGATATCTGGATCATTCTTTGACTCTTGTGATAGCCTTTGTTTAAAAGTCTATATTGTATGATATAAGTATTGCTCCCACAGCTTTTTAAATTTTATTTTATTTTCATGAAATATCTGTTTCCATCCCTTTATTTTCAGTCTCTGTGTCTTTTGATCTGAAGCGAGTCTCTTGTATGGAGCATATGTAAAGATCTTATTTTCTTATCCTTTGAGCCACCCCGTGTTTTGATTGGAGCATTTTTATTTATTTATTTATTTATTTTAATAGTTTTATTTTATTTTATTTTATTTTTCCATCCCTCACACCGTGAACCCCCGTCCCCCCATTGATTGGAGCATTTGATCCATTTACACATAAAGTAATTATTGATAGATATGTAGTTACCCGCATGTTATTAATGATATTTTTGCTCTTTCCTTTTTGTGTATTTTAAAGAAGTCCCCCTAATATTCCTTGTAATACTGGTTTGGTGCTGATGAATTCCTTTAGTTTTTGTTCTCCAGGAAGTTCTTTATCTGTCCTATGATACTAAATGATAGCTTTGATGGGTAGAGAAATCTTAGCTGTAGGAGAGTCTTTCATCACTTTGAATGTTTCGTGCCCTCCCGTCTGGCCTGCAAAATTATTGTTGAGAAATCAGCTGATAGTCTTATGGGTGCTCCCTTTTAGATTACTAACTGCTTTTTTCTTGTTGGGTGCTCTCTTATAGGTTACTAACTGTTTTTTTTTCTTGCTGTTTTTAAAATTCTTTATTTACTTATAAACTTTGGCATTTTAATTATGTTGTATCTTGGTATGGGCCTGTTTGGGCTCATCTTTGAGACTCTGTGATTTCTCGGCTTATATGTCCATTTCCTTCACCAATTTAGGGAAGTTTTCAGTCATTATACCTTCAAGTACAGGTTGAATTCCTTCATATCTTTTTTCTTCTTGTAGTACCCCATATGATGAGAATGTTGGTATGCTTGACATTGTCCCCGAGGTCCCTTAAACGATCCTCATTTTTTGAATTATTTTTGCTGTTCTGATTGGGTATTCTCTGCTACCATATCTTTTAAATCATTGATTCGAGCCTCTATTTTATCTAATCAGCTTTTCATTCCCTTTAAGACATTTGCTTTTTCAGTTATTTTATTCTTTACTTATGACTGGTTCATTTTTATGTTTTCTATTTTCATTTTTATGTTTCCTATATCTTAGTTGAAGTTCTCCTTGAGATCACTGAGCATCCTTATAACCAGTGTTTTGAACTCTGCATCTGATAGATTGCTTGTCTCTATCTTGCTCAATATTTTTCTGGAAGTTTGTTCTGTTCTTTTATTTGGCATGTTTCTTTGACTCCCCATGTTGGCTTCTTCCTTGTGATCGTTTCTGTGTATGAGGTAGAACGGCTGTGTCTCCCAGGACTATTTGAGTGGCCTTAGATAGTAGGTGTCCTGTGGGGCCCCGTGGCACAGTCTACTTGTTACCCAGAGCCGGGGGCGGCAGCTCTGCCCCTTGTGTGAGTTCTCTGTGCTCTCCTGTTGTAGTTCAGCCTCTGTTGCTCTTTGTATGTCAATGGGAGGTATTGATCCTCAGGCTGATTGGTTGTGAGGACTGACCATGACTACAGTGGAGGAGCTGTTTTGGCATGGCTGCCTCTATACAGCAGGATTTGCTTTAGCAGGGCACTGGTGTCTGCCCTGTGTGCACTTTGGTTGTGTCTTCCTTGATGGCATCCAGGTGATGCTCCAGCTCTGTTCAAGGATGATCACCAGTTGTGTCAGCCCTAGGGACTCCTGTCAGTGGCCCAGCTACAGGCCAAGATCAGCCACAGCCTGTGTCCTGTCTGGGGCCAACTAACTTGACCACAAAGCAGGATACAGATGGCTGCCACCTGCACTGGGTTCAGAGGTACCTCAAGAGTTCCAGTTGCGAACCACAGCCAGCTGCCACTAGTGCCATCTTGGGTCTGCACAGCAAGAAGTAAAGGACAGCTGAAGCCACATAACGCTTGTTTGAGTTTTGTGAACCATTGAGAGATTTTAGGTAAGCCTGCAGCATGAGCCAAGACAGGATTTTTTTTTTGGAAAAGGCACTGAAAGCAGCTTGGGTTGGCTCTCAAGTTGGGTGGGGCAGGTTCTCAGGGAATCACCAGGGTGGGGTGGACAGTGTTAGCCAGGTTGATGTAGACTCAAGAGATGGCGGCCATCTATGTCTCACACTGCGATGGGTGATGGAGCAGTACAGAAACAAAGGATTCTACAAGCACCTCTGTGTGGGAGAAAGCTCCCTTCCAGCCATCACCCTAAAACCAGAAAACTTAGTTCCTCCCCTTATATCCCTGACATCTTTTGAACTACTGCCCAGTGTTGGAGTTCGGGGCAAATGAATCTGTCAGTTAGTAAGCCCATTCCAAGCTCTATAAGAGAATCAACTGGGACTCTAGCCACGCTTCATCTCTCCCAGCCAGAATGACCAGTGGTTTCCACAGCCAGAAGCTATGGGGACATCTCTCTCTAGCACTAGAATCCTGGGTTAGGATGCCTGGTGTGGAGCTGGGTCCCCTCGCACCCCAGGTGGACCTCCACAGCCAAGATATCCCTCTAGACTTTTAACAGTCACACAGGGGTCTGGCGTCAGCTTGTTCTGTTTTTCTGCCCCTCCTACCAGTCTCGAGGTGACTTCTTCTATATGTCCTTAGAAGTAGGACGACTTTGGTTGAGCTAGACTTCAGGTGATGCTCAGTGATGATTGTTCTGTAGTTTAGTTGTAATTTTGATGTGGTCGTGAGAGGAGGCAAGCATGGCATTTACTTACTCTGCCATCTTGACCACAAATCCCCAATTTTTCAATTTTTGATACCTTAATATAATAGATTTCTCTATAAAACTGTGATGTGACAACTCATGGAACTCACATTCATGTAAGACTCCTTATCAACACATTATCATGTCACTCATATGAAAAGTAACATGATGTGACTTAATTGACAAGAAGTCTAGACAAAACTTTTTTTCAAAGTTTCTTTGGCCACAAGAAGGACCATCAGCACAATCTTCTGTTTCCCTTGATGGGCATGTCTGTTTAATGAAATTGCTTAGACCTGGCTACTGTGACTGAAAGACACCAGCTGGAAGGTACATCTACGTCATTGGTCCACCTCGGGTCACAATGCGATCTTATGATGGGAAATCCTAGGGAGCCTCTCCTACAGAGGACAGGAGGATGGCAGAGGAATGTTGTTCTGCTTAGGAAATAGTGATATGGTTTTCACTGTCCATCAGGAAATTGTCATCCTGGATGACACATCAATCTTTTCTGACATCAAACTCTTAAATCTTTAAAGGCGTATGATTAACTCAAGTGAAGGGAAAAAGATTAGTTTCTAAACTTGTAAAGCTAGAAGCACTATGTTACTATGTAAGGCCTTACTTGGGCATTCATTTCTACTTTTACACTGGCATCTCTTTTCTTTTTCAAAATCCAACAAAGAGAAAAGTATATTCTTTTCGGGAAACATTTGCACAATGATCCAGTATTCGTTAATGACGAAGAAAACAAATTAGAACATTAAAAGTAATTCATTCATGAGACCGAAAAAAATGGCGGCGTGAGGTGAGCCTCTGTAACGCTCCCCTGGAATTTACAACGAATCAGACAACAATAACTCCACAAAGGACTCCTTGCACAGCAGACAGGCAAGACGAAGAGGCCCACTACTGAATTCACCTCCAGGTGGGTGAATCGCGCGAGCGGGGGAGGAGGGAGAGGAGAAGTGCGGAGACGGAGCCGCGCGGGCACAGGACGCAGACCTAGCTCAGTGCTCGGAGCCCGCTGCTCCCGGATCTTCCGCAACTGCGGGAGAGGGAAGGACTCGGACTGCTAGGGCTCCGCTTACGGCCCACAGGGGTGAGGGGGCAGCTTATAGCACAGCTGAACCCAACGCTCCTGGCAGCAAAGACTGAGGGAAGAGGGCTGAAATCCGTGGTTTAAGCCCTCACTGCCGAGCGGAGAACGGAAGCCCTAGGCACGGAGACTAGCCGCCCCCTCCCTACCCTCCCAGAGCTCGCCCTGCCCCCACCTGCCTGGTGCTAAAGCGATAAAGTAGCAGTGTCGGATCAAAGGACAGAATATTTGCTGCTCTGAGAACTGTGGACCGCAGACACAGATTCGCAGCCCAACTAGTTCCGGCAAAGGGGAGGGAGCTGTGGAAGCAGGACTGGCTGTGGTGGTGGTCGCCGCCATTGCTCTGGGCCACCTCTCACAACTCACCCCGCCCCTGGCCCCACCTATCTGGGCGGATCCCTGCAGGAGTAAACAGAACTGCTGAAACATACGGGCTCTGAATCTGGTGCAGAAAGAGCTTTGGAACTTCAAAAGCTCTTCGCATACCTATCAACCTGTTGCAAAAGCCACTCCTGTAGATGTCTAGGAAGAAAATAGTAAATCAGTGATTGCCATGAATAACCAAGGCAACAAGATAGCTCAGAAAGAAAGTGAAAAGTCTCCAGAAAAGGAACTTAGAGATATGGACCTTTGTCATTTAAATGACAGAGAATTCAAGATTGCAATTCTGAAAAAACTGAACAAGATGCGAGAAAACACAGAAAGGCAATTTAATGAACTCAGAAACACAATCAAAGAACACCATGAGCATTTTACAAAAGAGATTGAAATCTTGAAAAAGAACCAAATAGAATTTCTGGAGATTAAGAACTCAATAGAAGAAATTAACAATAAAATATCCAGCTTAGGTAGTAGATTTGACCAGATAAAGGAAAGAATCAGTGACATCGAAGATAGGAACCTGGAATTTACACAGAAGGAAGAAAAAGAGACTTGAGACTTAAAAGAAATGAAAGAACTCTACAAGAACTTTCTGACTCCATCAGAAAGAGCAATATAAGAATAATGGGCATACCAGAAGGAGAAGAAAGAGGGAAGGGAACAGAGAATATATTCAAACAAATCGTCGATGAGAACTTCCCAAACTTGTGGAAAGAATTGGATCCTCGAATCCAAGAAGCAAATAGAACACCTAATTACCTCAATCCCAACAGGCCTTCACCAAGGCACATTGTATTGAAGTTGTCTAAAATCGATGACAAAGAAAGAATCCTCAAGGCAGCCAGGGAAAAGAAGACGGTAACTTACAAAGGAAAGCCCATTAGATTATCATCAGATTTTTCAGCAGAAACTCTACAAGCTAGGAGGGAATGGAACCAAATATTCAAAATATCGAAAGAGAAATCATGAGCCAAGAATAATATATCCAGCAAAGATCTCCTTTAGATATGAAGGAGGAATAAAGACCTTTCCAGATATCCAGAAGCTGAGGGAATTTTCTAATACACGACCTGCACTACAAGAAATACTAAAGGAGGCTATTAGACCACCATCAACAGGGACAACTTGTGGCAACCGAAACATAAAAAGGGGGAGCGTAAAGGCCTGAACTGGAATATGGGAATAGAGAAAGTAAGCGTACTGAAGAAACTGAAATACTCTACATATCAAACTTTCTTTTACATAAACTCAAGGGTAACCACTCAAAAAATATCCAAATCTGAAATATATACTGTAATAAAAGAAGAAACAGAGGGAAACATCATAGAATACCACCACACAGAAATAACAGACAACAACAAAAAGGCAAAGAAACAATGGAGACACAGCCTTACCAGAAAACTAAAGACAGAATGACAGGAAATCCTCACATATCAATAATCACCCTAAATGTAAATGGACTGAACTCACCAATAAAGAGACACAGAGTAGCAGATTGGATCAAAAAACTAAACCCAACCATATGCTGTCTACAAGAGACACATCTCAGCTACAAGGACAAGCATAGACTCAAAGTGAAAGGGTGGAAATTGACACTCCAAGCAAATGGTACCCAGAGAAAATCACGTGTAGCCATAATGATTTCCGATGAAACAGACTTCAGGGTGAAAAAGATAACAAGAGACAAAGATGGACACTTCATAATGGTAAACGGGACTATACAACAAGAAGGCATAACAGTCATCAATATTTATGCCCCCAATCAGGGAGCACCGAAATATACCAAGCAACTACTAACAGAACTAAAGGGAGAAATTGACCAAAACACAATTATACTAGGGGACTTAAATACATCATTGACAGCTATGGATAGATCATCCAAACAGAAGATAAATAACGAAATCGCAGCCCTAAATGACACATTAGATGAATTGGACATAATTGACATATATAGAGCACTTCATCCTAAAACATCAGACTATACATTCTTTTCGAGTGTACATGGAACATTCTCAAGGATAGACCATATATTGGGACACAAAATCAGCCTCAGCAAATTTAAGAAGATTGAAATCATACCAAGCATATTCTCTGATCACAAAGCTTTGAAATTGGATATCAACTGCAAAAAGAAAGCAGGAAAAAACACAAATACATGGAGATTAAACAACATACTTTTAAAGAACGACTCGGTCAAAGAAGAAATTAGAGGAGAGCTCAAAAGATACATAGAAACAAATGACAATGAAAATACATCCTACCAAAATTTTTGGGATGCCGCGAAAGCAGTTTTAAGAGGGAAATTTATATCATTACAGGCCTATCTCAAGAAACAAGAAAAATCCCAAATAAATAACCTCATGTTACACCTTAAAAAACTAGAAAAAGAAGAACAAGCGAAACCCAAGGTCAGCAGAAGAAAGGAAATAACAAAAATCAGAGCAGAACTAAATGAAATAGAGAACAAAAAGACAATAGAAAAAATTAATGTGACAAAAAGCTGGTTCTTTGAAAAGAATAACAAAATCGACAAACCCTTGGCTAGACTCACTAAGATAAAAGGAGAGAAGACACTAATTAACAAAGTCAGAAATGAAAAAGGGGAAGTTATCACGGACACCACAGAAATACAAAGGATTATCCAAGAATACTATGAAGGACTATATGCCACCAAATTTAATAACTTAGAAGAAATGGACAAGTTCTTAGAAACATATAGCCTTCCAAGGCTGAATCATGAAGAACTGGAAAATCTTAACAGGCCGATCACCAGTAAGGAAATTGAATCAGTCATCAAAAACCTTCCCAAAAGCAAAAGTCCTGGACCAGATGGCTTCACCAGTGAATTCTACCAAACCTTCAAACAGGATCTAATACCAATCCTGCTCAAACTCTTCCAAAAAATTGAAGAAGAGTCAGTACTCCCTAACTCATTTTATGAGGCCAACATTACCCTGATACCAAAACCTGGTAAGGACAACACAAAAAAAAGAAAACTACAGACCTATATCTCTGATGAATACAGATGCTAAAATCCTAAACAAAATTCTAGCAAATCGAATACAACAATGCATTAAAAAGATTATTCATCACGACCAAGTGGGGTTCAACCCCGGGGCACAAGGATGGTTCAACATTCGTAAATCCATCAATGTGATACATCACATAAACAAAATAAAGGACAAAAATCATATGATTCTATCAATTGATGCAGAAAAAGCATTTGATAAGATACAACATCCATTTATGATTAAAACACTTACTAAAATTGGTATAGAAGGAAAATACCTCAACATAATAAAGGCCATATACGACAAGCCCTCAGCTAACCTCATAATTAATGGTGAAAAGCTGAAGCCCTTTGCTCTACATTCAGGAACACGACAAGGTTGTCCCCTATCACCTCTGCTTTTCAACATAGTGTTGGAAGTCCTCGCCAGAGTTATCAGGCAAGAGAAAGAAATAAAAGGCATCCAAATTGGGAATGAAGAAGTTAAATTGTCACTCTTTGCAGATGACATGATGCTATACATAGAAAACCCTAAAGACTCCACCAGAAAGCTATTAGAAACAATCAATGAATATAGTAAAGTTGCTGGCTACAAAGTCCACGTACAAAAGTCCATTGCTTTCCTATATACCAACAATGAAATCTCAGAAAAAGAGATAGAAAAAACAATTCCTTTTGCAATTGCAGCAAAAAGAATAAAATACCTAGGAATAAACTTAACCAAGGATGTGAAGGATTTATATGCTGAAAACTATAAGACATTTTTGAAAGAAATTGAAGAAGACACAAAGAAATGGAAAGAGATTCCGTGCTCATGGCTTGGAAGAATCAACATAGTTAAAATGGCCATATTACCCAAAGCCATATACAGATTTAATGCAATCCCCATTAAAATCCCAATGGCATTTTTTAAAGAAATAGAACAAAAAATCATCAGATTTGTTTGGAACCACAAAAGACCCCGAATAGCCAAAGCAATATTAAAAAAAAAGAACAATACTGGAGGTATCACACTCCCTGATTTTTTTTTGTACTACAGGGCTACAATAATCAAAACAGCTTGGTATTGGCGGAAAAACAGACACATAGACCAATGGAATAGAATTGAGAACCCAGAAATAAAACCACATAAATATGGACAGATAATTTTTGACAAAGAAGCTAAAAACATACAATGGACGAAAGACAGCCTCTTCAATAAATGGTGCTGGCAGAATTGGATAGCTACGTGCAAAAGAATGAAACTGGACTGCTATCTGTCACCATGTACCAAAATTAATTCAAAATGGATCAAAGACTTAAGCATAAGACCTGACACAATAAACTGCATTGGAGAAAACATAGGTACTAAACTTATGGACCTTGGGTTCAAAGAGCATTTTATGAATTTGAATCCAAAGGCAATGGAAGTAAAAACTAAAATAAACAAATGGGATTATATGAAACTGAAAAGCTTCTGCACAGCAAAAGAAACTATTGACAAAATAATGAGGCAACCAACTGAATGGGAGAAGATTTTCGCAAACAGTTCCTCTGATAAGGGGCTAATTTCCAAAATATGCAAGAAACTCATGAAACTCAACAACAAAAAAACAAACAACCCAATTGAAAAATGGACAGAGGACCTGAAGAGACATTTCTCCAAAGAGGATATACAAATGGCAAATAGACATACGAAAAAATGCTCAACATAGCTAATCATCAGAGAAATGCAAATGAAAACCACAATGAGATATCACCTCACCCCAGTCAGAATGGCTTTCATCAACAAAACAAATAGTAACAAGTGTTGGAGAGGCTGTGGAGAAAAAGGAACTCTCATACACTGTTGGTGGGAATGCAGACTGGTGCAGCCGCTATGGAAGGCAGTGTGGAGGTTCCTCAAGAAATTACGAATAGAATTACCATATGACCCAGCAATCGCTCTCCTGGGTATCTACCCCAAAAATATAAAAGCATTTCTCTATAGAGACACGTGTATGCCAATGTTCATTGCAGCTTTGTTTACGGTGGCCAAGACATGGAAACAACCAAAATGTCCTTCGATAGATGAATGGATAAAGAAGTTGTGGTACATATACACAATGGAATACTATTCGGCGTTAAGGAAAGATGATATAGGAACATTTGTGACAACATGGATGGATCTCGAGAGAATAATGCTAAGTGAAACAAGTCAGACAGAAAAAGCAGAGAACCCTATGATTTCACTGATATGTGGTATATAAACCAAAAAGAACAAGACAAACAAATGAGAAACAAAAACTCATAGACACAGACAATAATTTAGTGGTTACCAGAGGGTAAGGGGGTGGGGGGTGGGTGATGAGGGTAAAGGGGATCAAATATATGGTGATGGAAGGAGAACTGACTCTGGGTGCTGAAAACACAATGGGATTTATAGACGATGTAATACAGAATTGTACACCTGAAATCTATGTAAATTTACTAACAATTGTCACCCCAATAAAATTAATTAAAAAAAAAAAGTTTAACATTTTCCAAGTCCAAAAAGAATAAACGACCCATGCTTGCTGCTCCCTGCATGGGGTTCTTCAGTGACTGTTTCCATGGGAGTCCCAGAAAGACCACAGAGCGTTTTACAATGCACATGCATTGGGTCCTGTTTGCCCCCTGTGCACTGAGTTGTGTGTGGGACACTGGCAGCAGTGCCTGGAACTTATTTACTACAATGAAAGGACGAGGCAGTGTTACTGCATATGGGGCCTGGGTCTGCAAACATCGCATCACCCACTCCTCCCACTGCATGCCTCTATTGTAACGGTGAGATTCGGGGATTCAATAACACACTTAGACTTAGCTAGTTTGCAGTGTGACTCACCGCATAGCTCGCTATCTAGCCACCTGTAATTAAACCCAGTTATTGATCCACCCTGATATTCAGTTCTTTTCTCTTTGTTTCTCCCCTCAATGATTAACTGTTTGTTCCCTTTCTCAAGTAAACCCATACCTCGTGAACTAACATCCTAACCTGGGAAAGAGCAATTTCGTAATCCCCAGGCACCCGGACACTGGAATCCAATTTACAACTTCTTGCACTTTTTTACTGGTGATGCATTCGAGTCCCAGGCCGCTATGGCTAACTCCTAGTTTGGAGTCCGGACATAACTTTGTCTTCAAACAGACCAGACCCCAGGAAGGATGTCAGCCCTCAAACCAGCCTGACCAACTCCTCCTTTCCTACGTAAGAAAAAGCTAACCCGAAGTTAGGTGCAGCTTGTTACGGAGCGAGTCCCCAAGAAATGACCACGGAGCCGAATTGGACAAATTAACGAGGCCTTTATTACAGATTCGAATCTGGGCTCAAGCCTCCACTGACATAGCAGTGAGCGAGAGCCCTGAGCACTGTTTCCCATCCCTTTTTATGTGTCTTGGAGACAAAAAGGGGTGCTGTGTGTTTTTTTTTAAGGGGATGTTCTCAGGGGTAGATTTCCTTAAGGGGATGTTCCCAGGGGTAAGGGAATGTTCCCAGGGTTAGGTTTTCCTTAAGGGGATGTTCTGCTTATCTTTGCTGCAGCAACAGGATATCCAGTTTTGGGGTAAGCTTAACTGGGTACATGTTTTTAACGGAAGATATGTGCCGGTGCCCGAAAATTTCCCACAGCACTTTTGCTCTGACCTCCTTATCTTCCATTGTTAGGTAGCTTGCCTAAGCTGAATTGAGGCACAGGGTTGTTTTTTTTTTTTTTTTTTCTTTTCTTGACCTCCTTGTCACACAGCTGTCCACCCTCAGACACTGGACTCTGCGCCGGCGACTCCCCCTCACCCCCAACCCCCCGTGTTTCTCTCTTTCTTACCAGAGGCAGCCGTCATTGTTGGACACTGCCATGGGCATTCTCTCTCTGCCCTAACTGTCAAAAAAGCTTCCTTTGTAGAGTCTGTGAATGCTTTCACCTTTTGTAAATTCCACGCCACAACACCTATCTGTCCACAGGGCTATCTTTGGAAATATGTGTATTTTTACAACGTGTACATTCTCGGTTATCCTGTCTTATTTAGGTTGTACGTGTCATTACATCTGATATTCATGTAACTACAGTGCGATGAAAAAGATTTCCGTAACAATATCCCCTGAAAAAATTACCTTGCTGAGTGGAATGACTTATATCTCACATTAGTGGGCGTTCATTCAGTTTATAAGACCTTTCAAACAAGTACACGTTTACTAAAGTAAGGTGCATAAAGGCCCAACTAGCATAAAAATAAGGATAAAGTTGAAATCAATACACTAACCATGGACATGATCATTTATTACTATCAAGTATTATGAACTGTACGTAATTGCAGCTGTTGTACTTTTAGACGACTGGCATACGTGAATTCCCCATGCACGTAGGTTAAAATTCAATTTTATCTTATTAACCCGATTCTTAATTTGATGATTAGCTCAGCTAGAAGAAGTTGTTCTTCTGGACAGAGAGAACAGTGCCTCAGGGACAGACAGAAGGAAAGGAAGGAAGATGATTTGTGAAACAAAGAAAAGGGAGATGAGATCACTCCTCAGAAATGCTACAGCTACAGCTAATTGTAAAGGGTTATAACACTATTAGCATTGCAGGCTGGGAAAAATCTCCACCCCTGTGTCCTCAGGACAGTTCCCACAAGGAAATCCCTCTTCCTGATGGGAGGGAGTGATCAGCAGAGACACACCCTGGGAACGCCCTGGAAACGCCCTAGGCTCCACCTGTGACTC
Source organism: Rhinolophus hipposideros (assembly GCF_964194185.1). Classification (NCBI taxonomy): domain Eukaryota; kingdom Metazoa; phylum Chordata; class Mammalia; order Chiroptera; family Rhinolophidae; genus Rhinolophus; species Rhinolophus hipposideros. The sequence goes on along the minus strand of NC_138069.1, from coordinate 145,965 downwards.
CACTCCTGATTGTTTCCCACCCTCATTAAAATATAATCCTAAATTTTGTTTGTTTCAGCACAGTCGCTTTCCTCCTGTGCCTGTGCACTCCTGCATTTTGGGGATATATTTTCTTTTTAAAAACAAATCCTCCTCCTGCTTGCCTTTGCTCACGAGTTGTTCCTACATCCTGGAATGCCTTCCTGTGATGACTGACCTGCTCTCCAATAACACACTTACTAGGTCAGAGCAAAACAAATAATTGTGAAGCCCCCACAGTATTGGGGAAGCCTGCAAGGAGAATTAATGGCCAGGGCACTGCTGGCTCCTGGCAACCACCGCAGCTGGCAAGGACGTCTGCCGCCAGAGGTAAGCGGTGTTTTTGTTCACGCTGTGAGCCTTTCTGGTGTATGTATTTATGCAGGGTTTGAGAGAATTTAGAAGTGCTGCACGTCCTTTTCCCCTCCCCTACAAGTAGACTGGCAGGAAAATATATTTGTGAACCTAGCTTCTCGAGAGTAGAGACTCACAGGTTTTCTTTTTTTTTAAATGAAATTAAAATATATTTCTTGTGAAAATACAAGTTATTTTTACTAAAACCTAAAATAAAATATATGGTTCTATTATTGATAAATATTAGTAAAATATTAATTTGTATGAGGATGTAGGAAATTAGGGTATATTGATTCCATCGGGCTTGCAGCTTACAGTTCAGAAATAAAAATATGTAGTGTGCAAGACGTTCATTTTCGGTTAGTTTAGAAAATCTCCCTATTTCAAAAAACAGTTAAAACCTCGTTCAACATTGCTCAATCAAAATTATGATGGCACCAAAGTTCCCATCATCTTTGTGGATTTGGGAGGCTAAGAATTGATCTTTCCCCTCTTGAAGACTCAGGAATTTTTTCCCCTTTTCACTATCAAAGAAAACATAGTGTATATGAGCCCCTCTCTTCTTGCTGTACCAATGGCAATGAATAGTGACGGAAATGGACTCACTATGTGGTTTTAGAAACAGTTATAAATTAGTTATTTGTCTTAAGGACTGCCTATCTATTTGAGACTGTGAGGGAGAGTTCTTTCAGGAGAGAAGAATCTTGTTGATTTTGAAGAACTAGGTCATGTAGGTTTGCCAAAATCAGTGAAGTATCCTAGTTATCAAATATATTTTTGTTAGTTTCAGGTGCACAAGACAAAGTAATACTTAGACATTTATCATTTATATCCCTCACACTGTGTGAACCCTTCTCCCCCCATCCACTACCCCTCTGACATCGCACACAGCCATTACATTTCCACTGTCTCGATTCCTAATGCTGTACTCCACTTGTAAGTATATACATACACATATATACACATATCTATATATATAAAATTAGAGTTGGCATTCATTATTGTTCAGCTTCAGGTGTACAGTGCAGTGATCAGGCATCCACATCATCCCTGAGGTGGTCTCCCAAATGGGACACGTGTCCATTGGATATCCTACAAAATCTTTACAACATTATTGATTACGTTCCCCAAATCAATTTTCAAAACCCCGTGGCCATCTTGTGGTTACCGACTGTTTTCTAATCCCCTCACCTTCCCCCTTATCCCCCCCCCACCCATCTAGCAACCCTCAGTTTTTCCTCTTTGTCCCCAAAACTGTTTCTGATTACTTCATTCACTTATTCTTTTCTTTAGATTCTGCATATAAGTGAGATCATATGGTACTTGTCTTTCTCTGTCTGACTTATTTCACTTAACATAATATTCCCCAGGTCCATTCCTGTTGTTGCAAGTGGTAAGATTTCTTTCTTCTTTATGGCTGCGCAATACTCCATTGTATAAATGTACCACAGTTTCTTAATCCGGTCATCTACCGATGGGCATTTCAGATGTTTCCATGTCTTGGCTATTGTGTATAGTGCTGCAATAAGCATAGGAGTGCATACAGATTTTTGAATTGGAGTTTTGGATTTCTCCGGATAGATACCTAAGAGTGGAATTACTGGATCATAGGGTAGTTCCATTTTCAGATTTTTGAGATACCTCCATACTGTTTTCCATAGTGGCTGCACCAATCTGCAATCCCACCAACAGTGCACAAGCGTTCCCTTTTCTCCACATCCGCGCCAGCACTTGTTGTTTGTTGATTTATTGATGATAGCCATTTTGACTGGGGTGAGGTGGTATCTCATTGTGGTTTTTATTTGCATTTCTCTGATGGTTAGTGAGGTTGAGCATTTCTTCATATGTCTGTTTGCCATCTGTATGCCCTTTTTAGAAAAATATCTCTTCAAGTCCTCTGCCCATTTTTTAATTGGGTAGTTTGTTTTCTTGGAGTTGAGTTGAGTGTGTTTTTTATAAATTTACGACATTAACCCCTTATCAGATATATCATTGGCAAATACCTTTTCCCATTCATTGGGATCCCTTTTTGTTTTATTGATGGTTTCCTTTGCTGTGAAAACACTCTTTAGTTTGATGTAATCCCACATGTTTATTTTTTCTCTTCCCTCTCATGAGGGGATATGTCCACAGGTTTTCTTTAATGAAGTGATCACTTCAATAGGGCCTGGAGGAAATGTGCGTGGGAAACCAGTTTGGCGAAAGTACTCACATGTGTACTCACCTGTGTGTTCAGATAAGAGAAGACACCAGAGCTGGACCATGGACCCCAGATCCAGACCTCTAAATGGACCATTGTCCCACATAGCCAGACACCAGGGCCTGACTAGGACACCTTACCAGGGACCCTGGACCCTAATCTCCAACCCTGACCCTCCCTTCCCGCCTTCCCTTCCAGAGATGGTCATTTTTTGTGTCTCTTTGTCTCTTGTGTCGTTGGTCCTGACAAGGAAATACCACAGTGACAGAAAGCCTTTGGCTTCCTTGGTCAAGCTGTCAAAAGGCTTTTTGGTTTGAGTAGCTATTAAAATCCTACCATCAGTGGCCAGAGTATGGATCCTTTGAATTGGAAAAACTTCTAAATTGGAAAATGTGTTAGAGAACTCTCATAACAAAGCTGTTTTTTTGGACCCTAGAGATAGACCACATGTTGAATACTAACGGATACAAGGAAATTTAACTATTCTTAAGATTTTGAATTAGTTCTTCAGCTTCTTGGGTCTTAATAGATGCTAATGTCAACATTAGATTTAAAATACGCAGAAGAGAAAATCAAGAGATGTGTAAGTGTTAAAAATCTTTACGGAGATTTAAGATTTTGAGAACTGGTATGTTGAAACTGGCTTGAAAGGATTTAATAACCAATCAGAAACCTGAGAAAAATGGAAGCTGATTTTTCAGTCCGATAGACGTGAGAAAGTCTCAGCATCACCCTGGACCCTCTGCTGAGTAGATCTGAAATGGAAACAGAGCCCACAACTGTCCCAGGCCCGCTGAGGTAAATAAAATAAAAATTTCAAAGGGGCAGTTTTAACAATACAAGCCTCCCCTTTCCAGCCTGGCTCCCCTTTCCCAGCCTCCTTAAAGACTATGAAGCACAAATAAAACCCTGAGCACAATCCCCTTAGCAGTAGACAGGAAGACTCCATGCAGGAGCCTCACAAAACTTTACCTGCCATGTGTGTTTAGCTTTTCCTGAATTACCTGTAAATCTCCCATTTTTACGTCTAAAGCCTAAGAGCCAACTGCCACCTTTGTCTAAAATGTCATATTTACCTGATTTCTCCTCACTGTCTTTGGAATTTTTGTGTGTGTGTGTGTGAATTCTAGGTGCTCATAGATTACAATTCCTGGTCTCTGTCAGCAGTTGGACAGAAGATAGCAGGGGTGCGAGGCCTTTGTCTGCTTTCTGAATTTAGGTAGGCAGAAAAAGTATCTGTGCAGCTACTTCCTGCACCTAGAGACTCGAGGGTTTTCTGTATTCTTTCCTCCCTGAGATGTTCTTTATTCTTTCCTCCCAGAGATGTTCTTTGTTTCTTGTGTCTGTGTCTTGCGTATCCTTTGCCCTAAGAAGGAACTACCATGGGGACAGAACACAGGCACAGGCTCCAGTAAGACTGTCATTGGAGCCGGCCCCACTGGCTGGGGAGTTAAGTGTTTCTCTCCAGACCCGTGTCTGCAGAGACAAACTTTGCTGTGGGTCCCTCTCTAAAAGTCTCTTTAGGTTATTCTTTCCTTCTTGTTCTGAGTCCTGGGAGCTTGGCTTTGTGACCAAGGAAGCTAATCCTCTTTGGTCCCCACCTTCGGCCAGGTGCACTTACTCCATTGCACCTGGTGGCCAGTGAGATAAGCTGGGGTTCCCAGTGCACCTCTGCCTGGCTGTGCCAGCTCCCAGGGGACGGTGTTCTGAGGGGCCTCTGCCCATAAGGGGCATCTGTCCCCCCCAGCCTTCCTTACCCTTTAGTGCTGGTCAGATCCCGGTCTAGTAGCACCTGCTCAGGGCCACAGATTAGTGGGTTTGGGGCTGGAGGTGCCTCACATTTTGTGGGAGACCTGAGACACTCTGTCCACCCCACCATCCCTACTGCCTATGTGATGAAGGTCTGTGCTTTCTCTGACTGTCTTTGGGAGTGACCCTTTGGCTCTGGGAGGGCTGCTTCCTCTGCACTCGGTGTGGAGGGGCCTCTGGCTTCCTGGCCTGAGCTGTAAAGAGGCTGCTTGGTGTCTCACTATTTAGACCTCACTGTCCACATCAAGACGATGGGTCCTCGGAATGGGGAAAACTTATAAATTTACATTGTGTTATAGAACTCTTGTGACAACCAGCTGTTTTCTTGGTAAAACATCGTGTGTGTTCTCTATAGTTGTTACTAACTCTGTTAATTTGTGATCTCTGTGTGAAACCAGTTTGTGTTTGTGTGTGGTAAGACGTTTTGTAGCTCCGTACGGTGTTACCAGTTTGTGATATTTGATTGGCTTGAACAAGTTAAATGATTATATAAAGTAAGAAATAAAATACAAACAAACAGAAATACTTTATGATCTGGTGAAATAGTTGATGTTAAAGCTGGTTTTAGTTTGGTTTGATTACACAGTCATGCGTTTGAAAATTATCAGCACAAAATACAATTTTTTATAACTGGGTTTATAAAAATTAGTTATCTGTTAAAAATCTGTCAAGAAAATAGCTTTGGTCATTACTGACTTTGAAATCTCAAAGTTTTAACTACTATATCAAATAGGTACAATTAAAATAAAAGGTAAACTTTTAAGTGATAATTACATTGTATATATACATGGAAAAGATTTTCCAGGTGTCTTTGGTAATTGGAAATTATAAAGTTTTATCCTATAAATTAAATGATGCATCATTATTGAATGTCTAGAGCATTTCCAAGTAGCAGAATAATGAAACACTAAGTACTGAACATTGATTTATCAACTGTTTTGCTATTTATTGTAGATGAACTAAATATTTTTGGGTGTATTAGTAAACATGTCTTCTGCCACGTTAGGATTTTTGTGCTAAGAGGAAACATATTTCTAGAAGTTATGAAATATGTTCATAATTGCATCAAGCTAAAGAATCCTGGTGTAGCTGCAGGATTGGTCACTTAGTTTCCACTGCTGATTAAGATGGACATTTGAATTGTTTAAGTCTCTGCTATTGTGAAGAGCGCTTCTGTGGATTCATGTATCCACCTTTAACAACTGTTTTCAATTTTGGGGGTATATTTCTAGAAGTGGGTCTGTTGAGCCACATGGGCATTTTTTTGTGGGGTGGAAATTTCCAAGTGTTGTATGCAGAAGCCACACCATTGTAATTTTTCACGTTCAATGTTTAAGGGTTCTAATTTTTCTACATTGTTGCTGCTGTTTGTTAGTTTTAGTTTCTGGATTATAGCCCTTCTGGTACTATGTGAGGGGGTATCACATGTGGTTTTCATTTGCATTTGCATCAGGACTGAGGATGTGGAACATCTTACTGTGCTTGTTGACACTTTGCAGGTCTCATCTGGAGAAGGTTCTATTCAATTCTATTTTAAAATGTTAGTCATTTTCTTTTTTTGTTCTTGAGTTGTAAAAGTTCTTTGTCTCCTGGATAGCAGACTATTATCAGATATATAATGCGTACCTATTTGGTTCCATTTTATGGCGTGTCTTTTCGCTTTCTGGATTGCTTATTTTGATGCATGTATGTTTTTAATTTTGAGGAAGTCTAATTTATCTTTTTCTTGTTGTATGTGCTGTCATATCTAAGAAACCATCGCTAATCCAAGGTCATGACAATGTATCTCCACGTTTTGTTTGGGAGTTTATACTTTTACTGCCTGTATTTAAGCCCTTCATGTATTTTAAGTTTTGTGTGTGGTGTGAGGTTGGGGTCCAATTTCATTTCTCTTCATTTGGATGGTCATTTGCCCAGTACCATTTGTTGGAAAACCCTTCTTTCACCAATGTCAGGGTGTCTGGCCTTTGTGGGTCTGGACATGGCCCTGCGACCACCCCCCTGCATGGGAGCGGTACAACTGCGGCTGAGTTTCTATTTGACGCCAACAGCATGGTAGGATATAACATGCGTGCATACATCCACCTGAAACCTTGACTCCGACGCCGAAACGTGGCCTCACCTCGCCTGTAACTACTCATCCTGAACGCATGAAATACCTAAATCATGTGGTGGGACAACTGGACATTTCATTACAGAAAGTTTCGGTTCAGAAACTGGTGGCAGTCCTCTCAAATATTGAAAGGGGTGAGGTCCTTAAAAGATGATAATTGATATTGATTGTGACAAGACTGCCAAAAATGACAGTCCACTCAGAGAAAAGGCTCAGAAAGGTCTCCAAAATGAAACTCGTTCTGTGTTCAGACAGATCACAGCTACAGTGACATTCCTGCCACTATTGGAAGTTTCTTGTTCATTTGATCTACTGATTTATACAAATATTAGGTTGTGCCTGAAAAATGGGAAGAGTCAGGACTATAGTTGATCACCAATTGTGAGCACGTCTGCCTTCCTGCCTCACTGCCATCATCCAGAGTAAATCGCATGGTGGCCTACAGACTCCCTGGTAATGCCTGAAGATGAGAACACTAACGTAAATCCTCAGATGTGCTTCTCCTGAAACCAAGTCAACTGTAGTTCATATATTTTATAGCTTAACTTTTAGATGGGGGAAAACTTAACATACTTTACAGGACCATGGATGATTGTCCCATTTTGGGGGTATCTGTTTGGCTTTCGAGGGTGTTGCCACAATTGTTTGCAAACTGTTTGAAAAAGGGACCCAGCAGATTACTTTGGCCTTGTAATGTTAATTCCTTGAAGGTGGTGACTGTAGATAGGAAAAGTTTTGGTATGAAACAAAATGCTATCCCAAGTCACACCCTTTCATCAAGTGACTTGACTCAGAATACAGGTAGGGAAGTATTTAAAGATGAAACACAGTAAATGAAGTCTGATTACTCAGAATCTTGGTTTAGGTCCTAAAGTATCTGATAATACATAGATAACAAAATATTGCTATTAAGTCCTTTTGCCATTTATTTCATTTGTATAGTAACCATACTGAAAAGAAATCTCCAACTATCGGATTGTAATTTATACAAATTACATTCACAAAACTAATATTTGTAGCGTTTAAATTCCGGTCATAGAGCACTTTTAAAAATGTCTTTCTGAGGGTGGCCTGTTAGCTCACTTGGTTAGAGCATGGTGCTGCTAACACCGAGGTTGCTGGTTAAATCCCCACATGGGCCACTGTGAGCTGCGCCCTCCTTACCAAAAAAAAAAAAAAAAAAAAAAAAAAAGGAACAGAAAAAATAGAAAAAAAGCGTATTTCTGTGTTTTATAAATTAAAGCTGTAAATGACAATGATAAATTTAATGTGTATGTTAAAAAATAATCTACTGATTTAGACCGACGGGTTTATTTCTGGGTCCTCAATACAATTCCATTGATCTCTATGTATATCTCTATGCCAGTGTCACCATGTTTTCCTTACTGTGGCTTTGTACTAATTACGAATTACGTTTGGGAAGGGTGAGCCTCCAACCTGATTTTGTTTTTGAAGATCCTTATGGCTCTTTTCTTCCGTGGAAATTTGCTGTGAATATTAGGATCAGCTTGCACGTTTTTTCCACAAAGGCCTTGGGACCTTTTCACAGGAATGACACTGAATCCTTACATCGCATCCGTTCTGTTGCCATCCTAACAATTTCCATCACCATGAGATGGCCTCACGTTTATGTAGGTAGTTTCCTTTAATTTCTTTCAGCAAACAAAGACATTATGTTTTGTAATTTTCAGTGTAGAAGCCTTGCACTATTCCTAAGTATTTTATCAACGTTGATGTTATTTAAAACGGAGTTGTGTTCTTAAATTCTTTTTTAGATTACTCCTTGCTAGTGTATACAAATAAAACAGATTCCTGTGTATTGATATTTTGTCATTCAACGTTGAATTACTTTACTAGTAATAATAATTTTTTTGTTGATTCTTTTGGAAGTTATGTATTTAAGATGTGACTTGTCATCTGTGAATAGACAGTTTCAGTTTTTCCTTTCACGTAGAGAACATCACTACAACTCTATAAGGGACATAGATCTGTGTCTTCTGTTTTTGGGACCTACTTCTGATTTGACTGGTTAGGGGCTAGTAGTGTCCTCACAGGGCTAGGGTTGGGGCTGAGGGGCAGTGTGGTGCTGAGTCAGGGGTTAAAGTGAAGATTGTGGGTTACAGTTTGGTTATGGTTTATGTGTATTGTTTATGGCTACGTGTATGTTATATGGTTTATGAGATTGATTATGGATTACATGGATGGTTTATGGCTATGTGTTTTTGGTTATAGTTTATAGTCACGGTTTATGGATATGGTTCATAGTTTGTGGTTTCTGGAGATAGTTTAGTATTACGTTGAGGGTTTAGGTTACGGTTTATGCTGTTGGTTATGGTTTATGGTTGTAAGGTTTTACGTTTATGTTAAGGTTTAGATTTAGGCTTAGGGCTAAGGGTTTAGTGTTTAGGTTTTACAGGTTAGGTGTTTGGTTTGGGGTTAGGGTTAGGGCTCAGTGATGTGGAATCTGTTGCTTTCCTGACCCAGCATCTGTTCTCTGGCCCCAGTCCAGCACCTCAGCTTCCAGGGAACTCAGTGGCTTCCAGTCCTACCTGACATATCAAAATCAAGACTTCCTGGGTGCAGGATATGAGGACACTGGGTAGGGATCGATCTCAGGGGAACTTCCAAACTGCTTTGTCCCCTTTCCTTCCCTGTCCCAGGAGAGGGAACTCCAGAGCAATGTGACGAGAATAAGTGGGAAGATGAGGTCCTGGATGGATCATTGCTTAGTATTTTCCTTATTTTAGGGTCCATTTTGTTCATGGAAATCACCCATTTCGACGCAATAGGTGTATCTTAACTTTAGTTTTACTTTCTCCTCTCTTTCCAGAATTGTTACAATCAACGTACACATGTTGATGCATGACGGTTCACTGAAGTCTGTATTTTATTCAGATTCCTGCTTTCAGGCCCAGTCTCAGTGCTGACACCTCTGTCTGTCAAAGCCCGCACCAGACAGGTTAATGGTGACAGCTGGGGGTACCTGGTGAGTGAACTGGGGTGTTATGATAGGAAATGAGACCAGGAGAAGAACATGAGGCCTGATAAAGTCGCAACACTGTGCTGATGACAGAGACTTTCCTCTCCAGCCCCAGTGAAGCTGCTGGTGGTTGTAGGCACAGGAAGTGACGGGGTTAGACCCCACCTTAGTTAGAAAGATGGAGCTGGTCCCAGTGTGCAGGTTGCCCTGGACGAGGGAAGGACGGCAGCAGGGAGACCCGTGAGAAGAGCGGTGAGAGGCGCTCTGGCCTGAGCTGAGACAAGGGCCTTGAATTTGGAGATGAGCAGGGTTTGAAGACCAGGGAGGGGCTGTGGTGAGCGCTGCCCTGTGGACGAAGCTGGCACAGATGCCAGAGTCAGCACTCAGGGGACTGGCTGTGTGGACACCAACAGGAGAGCGCATTCTGCCACCAGGAGACTATTTGCTAATAGTCCTTCTATTTGCTCATAGATCCTTCCAGCCCATGGAGGTAGAGAAAGGACTGAGAAGGGAAGAGGGAGGGGGAGTGAGGGCCCATCTCCTGTGGGGCAGGAGCTGACCTGCATCACCTCACTGATCTCACAGCCACCCTGAGAGGGAGCCGTTATCCCCACCTGACAGGTGAGGGGACTGACTTCCCATGTCTTTGTCTGAAGTCACACAGCTAGTGCTTGGAGGAGACAGAAGCCAGCTCTGCGCCTGTCTGAGGCTCACGCACCCCTCCATAGGGAAGGTGTCACCCCAGACTCCATTCTGAGCAGCCAGGAAGCTCTTGTCAGTTGTGACCTCAGAGGAAGGGAAATTGGGGAGAAGCTCCCTCATGTCAGATCCTTCCTTCCAGACAACCTCACAGCTAATAGCTCACCAATGGTCGACTACCTCCTAGCCATCAGCCTCATTCCGCAGATCCATGGGGAGTATGCACACTGCATTTTTCCCCGACCCCAAGACACTTCCTCGGTTTTTCTCACATTCCCTAAGCTCCAGGAAACTTGGTCCATCTCAAACACCTGAACCTGTCAGACGTTGACAAACTGGGAAAGAGCCTTGCCACCATCTTCTCACCACATCCACAGCAGCAATTGCTGGATCACCCCTCCTGCTTTCATTTGTCTCAGCTGCAAAAACAGCTGAACCCCCTGTCCTGCCACTCCACCCAGGCTCCGTGATATGGCACCTGATTTCCACTCCACCTCGTTTTGACTTTGTAACATCCTGCAGGAAAAACTCAGAGACTAACGAACTGTGATCTCTACCCTCTCCTCTTTTCCTCATTGCGTGAACCACACAACTCCAACCTCACTCCAGCCCCTTCTCTCTCCCTCCAAATCCTCTCCGTTATCTCTACCTTTCTCCTTATCTCTACTTGTCCATTTTAGAGCTCCTTTTCTTTGATTCCATCACCTGATTTTCAACCCAAGAAGACTTGAGTCCCATTATTGTCTTTATTATGTGACTCTTCCCTCTCATAACACTTTGCCTACCATTACCCCTTATCTCTACCCGGCTCACAAGCTAATTCTTCATCTTCCACATATGCTTGCCTGCTCACCAATTGTACAGGGACTTACATCCTAGGTTTCCTTTCTCCAGATATTGAGATCACCCCCAATAGTCAATTTCTACCTCTCCCCACATATACTCTCATGCACCAAAGATGGTCGTTCTCCTTATCCGCTTTTAGTGTCACTGAACATCTCTGTGGGAGTAACGAAAGGAACGGCAGGGCTAGGAGTCTCCTTACATGAATTTCATACCCTGCCACAGGATCTCAGCCAGGCCCAGAATCACAGACACCACGTCAGGAACCAAGTGGCGATCCGAGTTTACAGCTAAGAGTGGCTCTTGATTTGTTCTCCTCATAGGGCCTTTAACTATTATCTTTTATGGTCCTAGCCTTTGGTCTTTGCCTCTTCCACCTTTTCACCCAATTCCTGCAGAGCCTACTCCAGGTGTGCACAAATGGAGCTGTCCATAAAATGCTTCACCTACAACAACATTACCAGCCCCTTCCACAACGTCTCCCTCCTCTCTCCACCTTCATTCAGCCTGAAGAAACTACAGAATAGAGACACGATGGCCTTTCTACATTTTAATAACAAACAAGTCTGGAAGGGTAGGTCTCTGAATGGTAGAGACCTTCATTTAATGTTAGGTCTCAGAGACCTTGACTTACAGACAGAGCCATGTTGGCTGACCTACACAAACAGAGCCATGCTTGTAACAACAAAAAATACCACAAAAGAGCTACTAGCTTGCTGTCATTCAACATTTCATGTTCAAACAATGCTATCCTGTCTGCACAGCCCCTATAAAAACCTCCTCATCCCCTCTTCAGGACTGGAAGTCTCCTTTAGACATGCAGTCCGGATTGTAGCCATCTTTTGCACAGCCAATATACTGTTGCTCTCTTACAATAAAGCTTTCTTAACTTGCCTGACTGTGTGCATTCCATTTCCAGCCAACCTATCAAAGAATACAAGTGATTCTCAAGTGACTTTTATATAAATCATGTTGTAATAACATTGGTTTGGAAAGTTTGGTTGAAATATGCTCTAGATTTGAGAGCTGAGGATTTTTCAATGTAAAGGAATATGCCCCGCAATGTTTGCCTTCAACTTAGAAAAGCAGTCTTTTCTTAGATAAGAGCTTATGAAATGAGCTATTTCACTGTCTGCCTCTATTGCTAAAAATCTTTCTTGGTGATTTAGCATTACATTTGGTAACCTATAATATGGAATGCATATGATTCTTTCCTATCTATATCTACGTATCTATGTACGTATGTATCTATCTATGTGTGTGTATCTGACATTTAAATAGATACCCACACATGCATGTGTATATACTCATAAACACACAAAAGAATGTAAAGAAAAACATATTCACACTTATTTGTCTTACCCATCATTTTATGGTTCTAACAGATTACTTGCTATATATTGCAAACAAAATATCTCCAAATATGTGGTAAAAGATCATAGGTTTACAATAAAGAACTAACTATACGTGTCTGTCTCAATCTTGCCCTTCCTGTACAAGTCCAACACGTGCCCTCCATCAGTTTTTCTTTTTGAATTCTTTGGGTGATTAATGTTTATTCTCCAAATACTGCTTCTGTATCTAAACGTTATTCTGCAATTGATGTTATATTTTAACTATTGCCTTCCTCATATGATAGATGAGGATGATCTCCCTTACATCCCCTATCTACTCTTTTTGGTAATTTATTGAATCACTATTCTGATTTGTCAACTATGCAAATTCAAACAAGATACGTACACCTGCATTTCCTATCCCACAAACCAGAGCCAAAATCTCTTGACTTCACATTTCGTTAAGATGAGGACACCTGTAAGGCTCAGGAGGAGGCTGACGGTCGGTAAGTACATGAGTTCTCTCCCTACCCAAGAAGGGTGCTAGAATTCCATTCCCTACTCTGTAGGTCCATTGCTGTGACTCCTCTGCCCCACAAAAAGGAAGTTCTGTCATGAAATTTAAATGAATTATCTGTCTTTCATGAATTTATTACATCTGGAATATTTTTCTAAGCTCTCAATAATTATATATTCCATTGAATCTGATTTTTATCTCTGGACCACATTTTCCAAAAATCTGATCTTCTACTGGTTTTCTTGGTACTTATACTAACTCTTTTCAGTATTTCCTGGATTCCTTAGTGTCCTCAAATTCATACATTTTGACATACATTTATACATGTAAATAGCTTCTAATATTTTAATATTTTAGATTTAGAGAAGAGCTACAAAAATAGTACACAGTGCCCTTATTTCCATTAGCTAGAATTTCCTAATGTTAGCATGATCAAAATTAAGAAATAAACATTTTACCAGAGGGTAAGGGGGGAGGGGAGTGGTAGATAAGGGTAAAAGGGATCAAATATATGGTGATGGAAGGTGAATACACAATGGAATTTATAGATGATGTAATACAGAATTGTACACCTGAAATCCATGTAACTTTACTAACAATTGTCACCCAAACAAACTTCAATTAAAAAAAAGAAATAAACATTGGTACAATACTGTTTTCTAAACTCGAGACTTTATTTGGATTTCACCAGTTTCCCCTAAAGTGTTGTCTTTCTGTTTCAAGATCCAGTCCAATCCAATCTTTGATTGCCATAGTTCTCCTCTAATCTGTAATAGTTCCTCAGATTTTCCTTGACTTTCATGACTTTGACACATGTTAAGCGTAATTCTCAGCTATTTTATAGGAAGCTCCTCAATTCTGATTTTGTCTGATATATCCTTGTAAGTACAATACAGTTATGGGTTTTTGAGATGACTATCAGAGAGGTGACACGCCCTTCTCACTGCACAATTTCAGGGAGCGCATGATGTAAATCTGTATTATTACTGGTTATGTTAAACTTGGTCATTCTATTAACGTAATGTCTACCATGTTTTTTCATTGAGAAGTTCCTTTTTCCCCCTCGATAAATAATATTTAATGGAGATACTTTACGACTGAAAGATACTATTTTTCCTTAAATTTTTGACCTGCTGATTTTTTTGTTAAATCTTATCCAGATATCATATCCTTCACGGCAGCATGCTGATCCTCTTAGTAATTCAAGTACTTCCCTGCCCCCAACTAAGGATAGATTGTCTTGTTCTCTTCTCCAGCTGCAATCTCTTTTCACTAGTATTCTAAGAGCAAAGTGTTTGGTTCCCCTGCCCCACAGATCAAGGCTCCTATTCAAAAGAGGAGGTAGAGAGAGTGTTCCAGTGGAGTTCAATGCTCCTTCTACAGCGGCGCTCTTCCCCATCGAGTTTTTCACCAGGAGAAGCATTTCTTAGGATTCTCCAGCTCTTGTGTGAGTGCCTCCCAGGGTTCATGGAGAAAACACCATGCGAAAGGATGCAGATTTCATTTCCCTGTGATTTGTTCCCAAGTTCTGATATCTCTCTCATTATTTTCAGGCTCACTCATATTCTTTCACTTATATTCAAATATCTGATTGTACACATTTAAGAACAAAGAAACAAAAATATTTATTGCAAGCTCTATCTGTGGAGAAGGGGCTTGTGCATGACAGGCCCCACCTCAGAATGAGCATTTAAGACATAAGACAAAAATTCCTTCAGACCCTTTTTTCCTTTACTTTGCCTTCCACAATATCAGAAATTAAGTTTTTACACTATAAGTTTTGCTCTATTCCACTCCTACTAAAAAATCTTTTCATAGCCCTCTGTTGGTGAGGCGAGGCCAGGCGAGGCAAAAAAGCCATGACGTGACATCTCATTGTGATTTTCATTTTCATTTCTGTGATAATTAGTGATGCTGAGTATTTTTTCATATGTCTATTAGCCATCTGTATGTCCTTTTTGGAGAAATGTCTATTCAGGTCCTCCGCCCGTTTTTTAATTGGATTGTTTGTTTTTTTGTTGTTGAGTTGTATGAGTTCCTTACGTATTTTGGGTATTAGTCCCTTATCAGAGGTGTTGTTTGCAAAAGTCTTCTCCCATTTGGTTGGTTGCCTCTTTATTTTGCCAATGGTTTCTTTTGCTGTGCAGAGGCTCTTTAGTTTGGTATAGTCCCATTCATTTATTTTAGCTTTAACTTCCCTTGCCTTTTGAGTCAAATTCATAAAATGCTCTTTGAACCCAAAGCCCATAAGTTTAGTACGTATGTTTTCTTCTATGCAATTTATTGTTTCAGATCTTATATTTAGGTCTTTGATCGTTTTGAGTAATTTTGCTACATGGTGACAGATTACAGTCTAGTTTCATTCTTTTGCACCTAGCTTTCCAACTCTCCCAGCACCATTTATCGAAGAGGCTGTCTTTTCTCCTTTGCACGTTTTTGGCTTCTTTGTCAAATATCGTCTCCCCATATTTATGTGGGTTTATTTCTGGGTTTTCAATTCTATTCCATTGGTATAGGTGCTCCGATGTTCATTGCAGCACTGGAAACAACCAAAGTGTCCTTCGGTAGATAAATGGATAAAGAAATTGTGGTGTATATACACAATGGAATACTATTCTGCCATAAGAAAAGATGAAATAGTGCCATTTGCGACAACATGGATGGAACTTGAGATTATTATGCTAAGCAAAATAAGTCAGACAGAAAAAGTCGAGAACTATATGATTCCACTGATATGTGGGATCTGAAAGCAACAAAGAACAAGACAGACAAATAAACAAAAACTCATAGACACAGACAATAGTTTAGTGGTTACCAGAGGGTAAGCAGGGAGATGGGTGGTAGATGAGGGTAAAAGGATCAAATATGTGGTGATGGAAGGAGAAGTGACTCTGGGTGGTATCACACAATGTGATATATGGATGATGTAATACAGAAATGTACCCTTGTATAGAGCATATAAAATGTATCACACATGTCGGATTGAGGTGTGCAAAGCAAGTTGTTTACTGGTAGGGACAGGACTATGGCTGCACATGTGTGAGACTGATAAGAGTAAAGTGAAAGTAAACGTGTTTATGTTTAGAGCATAAACATGTAAGTCAGCATGATTATATTTATGTGTGAAACTGAGCATAACAAAATTGAGTGGTAAACGTGTTCACTAAAACAACTTCTGGTTCTCACCTAAGAGGAAACAAGTCCAAGGAAGAGAGGACAAAAGCAGAGTTCAAGAGCAATACTATGAGTGGTCTGACTGGGAGCAAAGACCCTCTGCGAGGCTCTGAACCAGACAGTCCGGAATGATCCACTGCGATGTTCCTCTGGGAAATCCGACAGTCCTCTGTGGGGTGCAAGCCACAATACTCCGGGACTCTCTGAAGTTCTTCCTTGCAAGACCAGCTTGCCTCAGACCTGTCCGGGCCCCTGCCGTCTCTCCTGGACCAGCGACCTTCTCCACCTCAATTGACCCTGCGACATGGTTCATTATTAAATTCTATTCTATTCTGCATAATCTTCTCTGCTTAGGAGAGCATTGGCCTCTGGAGGGACATTGGTACCAAAATAAAGCTGTGCTACTCACTCTACCTGAACCTGTGTGAAAGGACTTTGTTCCCAACTTACGTCACGAGTACCACACAGTGACATACGGCCCGGTGGAGGGGTTAATGTCCCCTTGACTTTCAGGAAGAGACTGAAATGTCACTTACAGGCACTCATGACAACCCTTGAAACCTATGTAATTTTATTTTATTTATTTTATCTTATTTTTTAAATTTATTGGGGTGACAATTCTTAGTGAAATAACATAGATTTCAGGTGTACAATTCTGTATTACATCATCTATAAATCCCATTGTGTGTTCACCACCCAGAGTCAGTTCTCCTTCCATCACCATATATTTGATCCCCCTTACCCTCATCTCCCTCCCCTCAACCCCTTACCCTCTGGTAACCACTAAACTATTGTCTGTATCTATGAGTTCTTGATTCTCATTTGTTTGTCTTGTTCTTTTGTTGTTTTTGGTTTATATACCACATATCAGTGAAATCATAGGGTTCTCTGCTTTTTCTGTCTGACTCATTTCGCTTAGCATTATACTCTCAAGATCCATCCATGTTGTCACAAATGGTCCTATTTCATCTTTCTTACCGCCGAATAGTATTCCACTGTGTATATATACCACAATTTATTTATCCATTCATCTATCGAAGGACATTTTGGTTGTTTCCATGTCTTGGCCACCATAAACCAAGCTGCAGTGAACATTGGAGCAACGTGTCTTTATGTGTAAATTTTTTCAAATTTTGGGGGTAGATAACCCAGGAGGGGGATTGCTGGGTCATATGGTAATTCTATTCGTAATTTTTTGAGGAACCTCCACACTGCCTTCCATAGCGGCTGCACCAGTCTGCACTCCCACCAACAGTGTATGAGGGTTCCTTTTTCTCCACAGCCTCTCCAACACTTGTTACTATTTGTCTCGTTGATGATAGCCAGTCTGACTGGGGTGAGGTGATATCTCATTATGGTTTTTATTTGCATTTCTCTGATGATTAGTGATGTTGAGCATTTTTTCATATGTCTATTTGACGTTTGTAAGTCCTCTTTAGAGAAATGTCTCTTCAGGTCCTCTGCCCAATTTTCAATTGGGTTGTTTGCTTTCTTTGTTGTTGAGCTTCATGAGTTCTTTGTATATTTTGGATATTAGCCCATTATCGGAGGCACTGTTTGCAAAAATCTTCTCCCATTCAGTTGGTTGCCTCTATTTTGTTGATGGTTTCTTTTGCTGTGCGGAAGCTTTTAATTTCATAAAGTCCCATTTGTTTATTTTAGCTTTTAGTTCTATTGCCATTGGAGTCAAATTCATAAAATGCTCTTTGAACCCAAGATCCATAAGTTTAGTACCTATGTTTTCTTCTATGCAGTTCATTGTGTCAGGTCTTATGCTTAAGTCTTTGATCCATTTTGAATTAATTTTGGTACATGGTGACAGATAGCAGTCCAGTTTCATTCTTTTGCACGTGGCTGTCCAATTCTCCCAGCACCATTTATTGAAGAGGCTGTCTTTCCTCCATTGTATGTTTTTAGCTTCTTTGTCAAAAATTACCTGTCCATATTTATGTGGTTTTATTTCTGGGTTCTCAATTCTATTCCATTGGTCTATGTGTCTGTTTTTCTGCCAATGCCATGCTGTTTTGATTATTGTAGCCCTGTAGTACAAGCTAAAGTCAGGGAGTGCGATACCTCCAGTAGTGTTCTATTTTCTTAAGATTGCTTTGGCTATTCGGGGTCTTTTGGGGATCCAAACAAATCTGATGATTTTTTTGTTCTATTTCTTTAAAAAATGCCATTGGGATTTTGATGGGGATTGCATTAAATCTGTATATTGCTTTAGGTAATATGGTCATTTTAACTATGTTGATTCTTCCAATCCATGAGCACGAAATGTCTTTCCATTTCTTTGTGTCTTCTTCAATTTCTTTCATAAATGTCTTATAATTTTCAGCATATAAATCCTTCACATCCTTGGTTAACTTTATTCCTAGGTATTTTATTCTTTTTGCTGCAATTGCAAAGGGAATTGTTTTTTGTATTTCTTTTTCTGAGATTTCATTGTTAGTATATAGGAATGCAATGGACTTTTGTACGTTGATTTTGTAGCCAGCAACTTTACTGTATTCATTGATTGTTTCTAACAGCTTTTTGGTGGAGTCTTTAGGGTTTTCTATGTATAGCATCATGTCATCTGCAAAGAGTAATATTTTAACTTCTTCATTCCCAATTTGGACGCCTTTTATTTCTGAGCTGAGCTGAGCTGTGCTGAGCTGAGCTGAGCTGAGCTGTGCTGAGCTGAGCTGAGCTGAGCTGTGCTGAGCTGTGCTGAGCTGAGCTGAGCTGAGCTGTGCTGAGCTGAGCTGAGCTGAGCTGAGCTGAGCTGAGCTGAGCTGAGCTGTGCTGAGCTGTGCTGAGCTGTCCTGAGGTGAGCTGAGCTGGGCTGAGATGAGCTGAGATGAGCTGTGCTGTGCTGTGCTGAGCTGTCCTGTGCTGTGCTGAGCTGTGCTGAGCTGAGCTGTGCTGTGCTGTGCTGAGCTGAGCTGAGCTGAGCTGTGCTGAGCTGTGCTGAGCTGACCTGAGCTGAGCTGAGCTGAGCTGAGCTGTGCTGAGCTGTGCTGAGCTGACCTGAGCTGAGCTGAGCTGAGCTGAGCTGAGATGTGCTGTGCTCTGCTGTGCTGAGCTGTGCTGAGCTGAGCTGTGCTGTGCTGAGCTGAGCTGAGCTGAGCTGTGCTGAGCTGTGCTGAGCTGACCTGAGCTGAGCTGAGCTGAGCTGAGATGAGCTGAGCTGAGCTGAGCTGTGCTGAGCTGTGCTGAGCTGTGCTGAGCTGAGCTGTGCTGAGCTGTGCTGAGCTGACCTGAGCTGAGCTGAGCTGAGCTGAGCTGAGATGTGCTGTGCTGTGCTGTGCTGAGCTGTGCTGAGCTGAGCTGTGCTGAGCTGTGCTGTGCTGTGCTGAGCTGTGCTGTGCTGAGCTGAGCTGAGCTGAGCTGTGCTGAGCTGTGCTGAGCTGAGCTGTGTGAAACCGTGCTGAAGTGCTAGCAGGTGTTGTTTTGTGTAATGTTGAACCTTTGACTTCCTTGAGTGGTCTGTGCTCCCAGCAAGGCAAAACTTGCTACTTTGAGAACACAGAATTGACAAGGTCAGGAAGTAGGGAGCTGGCCAGGAAACCAGGCCTTGTGTATTACCTATATTGTAACTATTAGATTGCATACAGTTCTGTTACTTTTTTGAGGCCCAGAATATATAAGCTGCAATAATAAACTTGGGGTGAGGCATTCTACTTAGAACTGCAGCAGTCTACTTAGAATTGCCTGCCCTCCCGATCCCATCTTTGTTGCTCTTCTTTTTTTCTCAATCCTCACTCCCCACTTCAGGGACTGTTCCTCTCCTCGGCAGGCACCCACACTGAGCTGTGCTGTGCTTTGCTGAGCTGAGCTGAGCTGTGCTGAGCTGTGCTGTGCTGTGCTGAGCTGAGCTGAGCTGTGCTGAGATGAGCTGATCTGAGCTGAGCTGAGCTGAGGTGAGCTGTGCTGAGCTGAGCTGAGCTGAGCTGAGCTGAGCTGAGCTGAGCTGTGCTGTGCTGTGCTGAGCTGTGCTGACCTGAGCTGAGCTGTCCTGTGCTGTGCTGAGCTGTGCTGAGCTGTGCTGAGCTGTGCTGTGCTGAGCTGTGCTGAGCTGAGCTGTGCTGTGCTGAGCTGTCCTGTGCTGTGCTGAGCTGTGCTGACCTGACCTGAGCTGAGCTGAGCTGTGCTGAGCTGAGCTGTGCTGAGCTGAGCTGTGCAGTGCTGTGCTGAGCTATCCTGTGCTGTGCTGAGCTGAGCTGAGCTGTGCTGTGCTGAGCTGAGCTGAGCTGTGGTGAGCTGAGCTGAGCTGAGCTGAGCTGTGCTGTGCTGTGCTGAGCTGTGCTGGGCTGAGCTGTGCTGAGCTGAGCTGAGCTGAGCTGAGCTGAGCTGTGCTGAGCTGTGCTGAGCTGAGCTGAGCTGTGCTGAGCTGAGCTGAGCTGAGATGAGCTGAGCTGAGCTGTGCTGAGCTGTGCTGAGCTGAGCTGAGCTGAGCTGAGCTGTGCTGACCTGAGCTGTGCTGTGCTGTGCTGAGCTGTGCTGACCTGAGCTGAGCTGAGCTGTGCTGTGCTGAGGTGTGCTGAGCTGTGCTGAGATGAGCTGTGCTGAGCTGAGCTGAGCGGAGCTGTCCTGTGCTGTGCTATGCTGAGCTGAGCTGAGCTGAGCTGTGCTGTGCTGAGCTGTGCTGAGCTGTGCTGACCTGAGCTGACCTGAGCTTAGCTGAGCTGTGCTGAGCTGAGCTGTGCTGAGCTGAGCTGAGATGAGCTGAGCGGACCTGTCCTGTGCTGTGCTGAGCTGAGCTGAGCTGACCTGAGCTGAGCTGAGCTGTGCTGAGCTGTGCTGAGCTGAGCTGAACTGAGCTGTGCTGAGCTATGCTGAGCTGAGCTGAGCTGAGCTGAGCTGTGCTGTGCTGTGCTGTGCTATGCTGAGCTGTGCTGTGCTGAGCTGTGCTGGGCTGAGCTGTACTGTGCTGAGCTGAGCTCAGCTGTGCTGAGCTGAGCTGAGCTGTGCTGACCTGAGCTGAGCTGATCTGTGCTGTGCTGTGCTGAGCTGGGCTGAGCTGTGCTGACCTGAGCTGAGCTGAGCTGAGCTGTGCTGTGCTGTGCTGTGCCGAACTGAATTTAGCTGTGCTGAGCTGTGCTGAGCTGTGCTGACCTGAGCTGAGCTGTGGTGAGCTGAGCTGAGCTGAGCTGAGCTGAGCTGAGCTGAGTTGTGCTGTGCTGAGCTGAGCTGAGCTGAGCTGTGCTGAGCTGAGCTGAGCTGAGCTGAGCTGTGCTGAGCTGTGCTCAGCTGAGCTGAGCTGTGGTGAGCTGAGCTGAGCTGAGCTGAGCTGAGCTGTGCTGTGCTGTGCTGAGCTGTGCTGGGCTGAGCTGTGCTGAGCTGAGCTAAGCGGAGCTGTCCTGTGCTGTGCTGAGCTGAGCTGAGCTGAGCTGTGCTGAGCTGTGCTGAGCTCAGCTGAGCTCAGCTGAGCTGTGCTGTGCTGTGCTGAGCTCTGCTGTGCTGAGCTGTGCTGGGTTGAGCTGTGCTGTGCTGAGCTGAGCTGAGCTGTGCTGTGCTGAGCTGTGCTGAGCTCTGCTGAGATGAGCTGTGCTGAGCTGTGCTTAGCTGAGTTGAGCGGAGCTGTCCTGTGCTGTGCTGAGATGTGCTGAGCTGAGCTGAGCTGTGCTGTGCTGAGCTGTGCTGTGCTGTGCTGAGCTGTGCTGAGCTGAGCTGAGCTGAGCTGAGCTGAGCTGAGCTGAGCTGTGCTGTGGTGTGCTGAGCTGTGCTGACCTGAGCTGAGCTTTCCTGTGCTGTGCTGAGCTGTGCTGAGCTGTGCTGAGCTGTGCTGAGCTGTGCTGTGCTGAGCTATGCTGAGCTGAGCTGATCTGAGCTGTGCTGTGCTGAGCTGAGCTGAGTTTTGCTGAACTGAGCTGTGCTGAGATATGCTGAGCTGAGCTGAGCTGTGGTGAACTGAGCTGTGCTGAGCTGAGCTGAGCTGTGTTGAGCTGTGCTGAGCTGTGCTGATCTGAGCTGAGCTGTGCTGTGCTGAGGTGTGCTGAGCTGTGCTGAGATGAGCTGTGCTGAGCTGAGCTGAGCGGAGCTGTCCTGTGCTGTGCTCAGCTGAACTGTGCTGAGCTGAGCTGAGCTGTGCTGTGCTAAGCTGAGCTGAGCTGAGCTGTGCTGTTCTGAGCTGTGCTGAGCAGGACAGCTCAGCTCAGCTCACCTCACCTCACCTCACCTCAGGTCAGCTCAGCTCAGCACAGGACAGCTCAGCACAGCACAGCACAGCACAGCTCAGCTCAGCTCAGCTCAGCTCACCACAGCTCAGCTCAGCTCAGCACAGCACAGCACAGCTCAGCACAGCACAGCCCAGCTCAGGTCAGCTCAGCACAGCTCAGCACAGCTCAGTACAGCACAGCTCAGCTCAGCTCAGCTCTGCACAGCTCAGTTCAGCACAGCTCAGCTCAGCTCAGCACAGCACAGCACAGCTCAGCTCAGCTCAGCTCAGCACAGTATAGGACAGCTAAGCTTAGCTCTGCTCAGCTCAGCTCAGCACAGCATAGGACAGCTCAGCACAGCACAGCACAGCTCAGCTCAGCTCAGCTTAGCTCAGCACAGCTCAGCTTAGCACAGCTCAGTTCAGCTCAGCACAGCACAGCACAGCTCAGCTCAGCTCAGCACAGCTCAGCTCAGCTCAGCACAGCACAGCTCAGCTCAGCACAGCTCAGATCAGCACAGCTCAGCACAGCACAGCTCAGATCAGCTCAGCTCAGCTCAGCTCAGCTCAGCTCAGCACAGCTCAGCACAGCATAGCTCAGCACAGGACAGCCAGCTCAGCACAGCTCAGCTCAGCACAGCTCAGCTCAGCTCCGCTCAGCTCAGCACAGCTCAGCACAGCACAGGATAGCTCAGCACAGCACTGCACAGCTCAGCTCAGCACAGCTCAGCTCAGCACAGCTCAGCTCAGCACAGCTCAGCTCAGCTCAGGTCAGGTCAGCACAGCTCAGCACAGCACAGGACAGCTCAGCACAGCACAGCTCAGCTCAGCACAGCTCAGCTCAGCTCAGGTAAGGTCAGCACAGCTCAGCACAGCACAGGACAGCTCAGCACAGCACAGCTCAGCTCAGCACAGCTCAGCTCAGGTCAGCTCAGCACAGCCCAGCACAGCTCAGCACAGCTCAGCACAGCACACCTCAGCTCAGCTCAGCACAGCACAGCTCAGCCTCCATGGGTCTGTCCCAGTCCATGACCCAGCCTGTGCGTCCCTCCTTCCGCCGCCCCCCAAATCCCAACCCTTGTCTGTCTGGCTTACGTCACCGCCAGGGTAGTGGCAGAGGCCCCGTGGAGCCACGGGTGGTGCGAAGGGGCCTCGCTGTGGGTAAGGAGTAACACACTGCCCTCACCTGCGGCGTTTTGAGGAGGCTGGGAGCCAGCGAGAGGCTCGGCGCTGCTGGAGCCGGCCAGCGGGGAGAGGGGAGAGGTTCGCCGCCGGCCCGGCTTAACAACCTGGCGCGCGCTCACCACGCAGGCTGGGCGGCTGCTCTTGGGGCGCCGGGAACCAGGTCCCAGCGTCTACCGCCATACCACCCTGAACGCGCCCAATCTCGGCTGATCTGGCAGTCAAGCAGGGTCGAGCCTGGTTAGTACTTGGATGGGAGACCGCCTGGGAATACCGGGTGCTCTAGGCTTTTGCCCGCCACTCCTTTTGTGGCCGCCAGGCTCCTGGACCCTCTGCAGCCGCCAAACCTGCCGCAGGACCCCTGGCCAGCGGGGCTGGGCGTGGTGGGGGGGGTGGGTAGTGGGAGGATGGGGTCGGGGCCGCCGCCTGGACCTACAGCCTCGCAGTCCCGGCCTCACGCCAGGCGCCTCGGCCCGGTCTGCGCCCCACAGCCCCTTCTAAATCCTCATTTTCCCCCCCGCAAGTACAAGCGGTCAACCGGCAGCCCTTCGCCGCGCCCACTTCGCCGCCCCCAAAGCCCAAGCCCAAGGCTGCCTGCCGGCGCCGGCCTCCAAACGGCCTCGGGGGGGGGGGGGGGGCTTTCTCCAGCCAAGGCAGTGCGGGTCCTTGGCACCTCGGTGTCCTTACTCCTGAACCAACCCGTACCCCTGATCCTAATTCTACCCCTACCCCGTACCCTACCCCTACCCCTACCCCTGACCCTACCCCTACCACTGCACCTATTCCTACCCCTCCCCCTGATCCTAACCCTACCCCTACCCTTACCCCTGACCCTACGCCTACCTTACAACTGACCCAAACCCTACCCCTGTACCTACCCTATTTCTACGCCTGACCCAACACTTACCCTGGCCAGACCCTACCCCTGACCCTACTTCTTACCCTGACCCTACTACTACCCTTATCCCTACTCTACCCCTACCTATACTCTGACCCTACCCCTAACCGTACCCCTGACCCTACCCCTACCTCTACCCTGACCCTACCCCTACCCCTACCCTTGACTGAACCCCTACCCTTACCCCTGACCCAAACACTAACCCACACCTGATGCAACCCCTAACCCTGATTCTAACCCTACCCATCCCCTTGACCCTACCCCTACCCCTATCCCTGACCAAACCCCTACCCTTGACCATACCCTTACCCCTAATCCCTGACCCTTCCCCTACCCCTGAACCAATCCCTATTCCTACCCCTGATCCTACCCCTACACCTACCCCTCACCATTACCCTACCCATAGCCCTGACCCTACCCCTACTCCTGACCCAAACCTACCCTTGACCCTACCCTTACCCATATCCACCCATCCCCTACCCCAGACCCTATCCATACCCTTGAGCCTACTCCTACACCTGAACGTACCCCTAACACTACAACTAACCCTACCCCTACCTCTGACTCTTACCCTACCCCTACCTCTAACCCTACCACTAGCCCTTACCCTACCCCTACCACAAACCCTACCCCTAACCCTGACCCTACCCCTACACCTGACCCTGCCCATTCCCCTGACCCTATCCCTTCTCCTACCCCTGAACCTACCCCTACCCTGACGATACACTTCACACTACTCCTGACCCAACCCCTACCCCAGACTTACCCCTACCCCTACTTCTGACCCTACCCCTATACCTACCCCTGATCATTCCCCTATCCCTACCCCTACCCCTGACCCTACCCCTACCCCTGACGAAAACCCTAACCCTGACCCTACCCTTACCCGTACACTTGACCCATCCCCTACCCCTGACCCTATCCGTACCCTTGATCCTACCCCTACACCTGACCCTACCCCTACCCCTACCTCTGACCCTACCCCTGCACCTGACCCTAACCCTACACCTATCCCTGACCCTACCCCTATCACAGACTCTAACTCTACCCCTACCCCTGACCCTATCTCTACGCCTGACCAAACCCCTTGTCTTGACCCTACCCCTTCCGCTTCCCCTGACCCTACACTTATACCTGACCCAACCCCTCCCACTACCCCTGACCATACCCCTAACCCTGACGCAACCACTACCCTTAACCCTTCCCCTACCCCTGACCCTACCCTTACCCCTACCCCTGACCCTGAACCTACACCTACCGCTACCTCTGGCCCAACACCTAGCCCTGACCCTACCCTTACCCCGACCCCTGAACCTACCCCACTCCTGACCCTATCGCTACCCCTGACCCTACCACTACCACTGACCCTACACCTAGCCATACCCCTGACCCTACCCATAACCCTGACCCAACCACTACACCTACCCCTTCTCTTATCCCTGAAACTACCCCTACACCTACCCCTGACTGTAACCCGACTCTTAACCCTGACCTTACCTGACACTATCCCTACCCCTGAACCTACACCTACCCCTACCCCTGACCCAAACCCTACCCCTGACCCTACCTGTACCCCTAACCCTGACCTTACCCCTACCCCTACCACTGAATTTACCCCTACCCCGACCCCTGACCCAAACCCTACCCCTACCCCTGACCCAACCTCTACCCTGACCCTAACCCTACCCCTACCCCTGACCCAAACACTTCATCTTACCCTACCCCTTTCCCTACCCCTACCCCTGACCCTAGCCATACCACTAACCCTGACCCTAACCCTATCCCTACTCCTGATCCAACCCCTACCCCTGACCTTACCCCTACCACTACCCCTGACTCTACCTTTACCCCTACCTCTGACCCTACCCCTACCCCTACCCCTGACCCTACCCCTACCCCTGACCCAAACTCTACCCCTGATCCTAACGCTACCCCTGATCCAACCCCTACCCCTGACCCTACCCCTACCCCTGACCTAACCCCTAAGTCTGACCCTACCCGTACACCTGACCTAACCCCTACCCCTAACCCTATCCCTACCCCTGAACCTACCCGTACCCCTGACGCTTCCGCTACCCCTGACCCTACCCCTACCCCTGAACCTACCCCTACCCCTGACCCTAACCCTACCCCTGACCCAACCCCTACCCCTGACCCTAACCCTATCCCTGACCCTACCCCTACCCCTGATTCTACCCCTACCCCTGACCCTACCACTAGTCCTACACCTGACCCTACCCCTACCCCTGACCCAACCCCTACCCCTGACCCTGACACTAACCCTACCCCTACCCTGACCCTACCCCTCTCCCTGACCCTACCCCTACCCCTGATTCTACCCCTACCCCTGACCCTACATATACATATATACATATATGATAATAATAGACATTATATGTTAGGATATGTTCTCATGTAAATATATGTATACATACCATATAACATATATAGGAAATATAAACATGCATATACATTGTAATATACTATGTGTACTATAGATAATATAAAAATATATCTTATGTTTGCATAATAATGTATAATCTATAACATACAATACTCAAATAGATGCAGTATATAAAAACATATTTAGAATATTCAAAAAGCAACAGTGAATATACTTTGGCCAGAAACATATAAGAAGCCATTAATATTGTTAATAGTTAGATAAACATAAAACTAAAGCAAAATTTTCAATTTTTGTATTTACCAGAATGGCAGATATTGAGAGTCTGGGAAAACCAAGTTTTATTGAAAATGTGGAGCCCTGATAACTCCTAGTCAGTGCTGGTGGTAATGTGGATTGGTACAACCACTTTGGAAAACAATTTGCATTATTTTAAAAGTCTTTACATTTATAAATAAGAACACAGAGCATCCACTCATCACTGTACATATTCCGGGGTAACTTGATCATAGGTTTACCTGGGGATATTTACAAAACCAGGTCCCTGCCATATTGTTCTTTAAAATAAACACGAAACAACTCAAATGATCATCAATAGGATAACGGATTTTAAAAGTCGCAGTCAGAGTGAAATCAAATATGGTAATTAAAAATAATGCCATTTCATAAAAAGCTAGTAATATAAAAAAGGCACTGAGTATGTCACCATATTGATAATGTCCCCGTACTATATACATAATACATGTAATAACTATTGGTTATATATGAAGAAAACAAAGATATGCCTAAACAAATTCAGGTAGTATTTAACTTTAAATGACGGGAAACAAGAGGATTAAAAATGAGGAATAACACACAGAATATATCCTATATGATATATTTTTTAAATTTATATTAAATTAATAAATAGATCTCAGATATTCCTGTACTGAATAGTTGGATCAGGATCCTTGTCTTATTATATTGCTAACTTATTTACTTATTTCTAATGTATATGTTGCTACTTTTTTTTTAAATTTTTTTTTATGTTGCTACTTTTAAAAAATAATATATGTGACATAAAATATACAATTTTAATAGACATAACATGTTAGGATATGTGCTTATATAAGTAGATGTATACATACCATATAAAATATATAGAAAATGTGAACATGCATATACATTGTAATATACTATGTGTACTATAGAAAATATAAAATACATGTTATGTATGCATAATAATGTATAATATATGACATGCAATACTCACATAGATGCAGTATAGAAAAATACGTACCTTATTACTCCATATACAAGAATAAACTAAAAATAAATTAGATTTAAATGTATGAGAATGAAACCATCAATTCGTAGAACAAAATATAAGCAGTAAAGATTTTGACATTGCTCTGAATAACATATATCTCCTGGGCTAAGGAAATAAACACAAACACACACACACACACACACACACACACACAAACCGGAGACCATCAAATTAAAAACTTTTGCATGGCAAAGGAAACCATCCACAAAA
Organism: Rhinolophus hipposideros; assembly: GCF_964194185.1. Taxonomy (NCBI): domain Eukaryota; kingdom Metazoa; phylum Chordata; class Mammalia; order Chiroptera; family Rhinolophidae; genus Rhinolophus; species Rhinolophus hipposideros. The sequence goes on along the minus strand of NC_138069.1, from coordinate 117,782 downwards.
TGTAAAGACAACAAATGAATTTCAGAAGATAGTCACCATAATATCCAATAAGAGATTATCATTCAAATAGATAAAGAGCTCATATAACTCAACACCCAAACAACAAAGAATCCAATTAAGAAATGGGCCAAAGAACTTAACAGCTATACAAAGAACTTAACAGACATACAGGTGGATAATAGACATATGAAAGATGCTCCAAGTCACGAATCATGAGAAAAACTGCAAATCAAAATCACAATGTAAAATCAACTCACACCTGTCAGAATGGCTGCAGCACAGAATAATTCAACAACCAGGAAATGTTGGCCAGGATGTGAAGAAAAGGGAATCCTGCTGTGCTGTAGCTGAGGTGGGAAACTGGTGCAGGCGCTATGGAAAACAATTCTGAGGTTCCTCAAAACATTAAAAATAGAACTGGCTTGTTACCCAGCAATTCCCCTTTTGGGTATTTATCGGAAGAAATCCAAAACATGAATATCAAAGACATATGCACCCATATGTCTACTGCAGCTCTATTTACAACAGGCCCGATATGGTAGCAACGTAGTTCCCATTCAATAGACAACTGGATCAAAACAAGAAAAACATCGTCAACAACAACAACAAACAACCACAGGTGGCACATATATGAAATGGAACACAACTCGGCCAGAAAAAAAATGTTACCATTTGTGACAACATGGATGGACTTAGAGGGTATTATTCTAAGGAATATAGGTCAAACAGAGAAAGACAAATACCATGTGATCTCACTTGTATGTGGACTCTCAAGAAACAATAATAAAATGGAAACAGATGGATAGGTACAGAGAACAAAATGATGGTTGCCAGAAGGGAGGGGGCTGGGGCCTGGGTGAATCAGGTAAAGTTTTAAGATGTACAAAATGCTGATTACAAAACAGTCACGAGGATGTGAAGTACAGCATAGGGAATCTACTCAATAATGCTCTAACAACTACGTATAGTGCCAGGCAGGTACTAGTGAAAACAGGGTGATCACATCATAAATTATATAAAGGTTTCACACTATGTAGTTCACCTGAAACTAATATAAAATAATGCTGAATGTCAGCTGTAAATGAAACATGACAAAAAACCATGCTCTGAGATTTGGCTGGTTCTGCGGGAAAGATAATTTTTACATAGCAAAGCAGAAAATGTTGATGTCAGCCGCAGCACACTCAGAGCCCACGGACACAATTCCTTTTTCTAAGACATCATTCATATAGCAAAGGAACAAATCAGACTTCCACACATTTCCTTTTCGTCTCTGATTCCATATGTGCCTTCGTCAGTCTTCAAGCATCAAGTACCACCTAACCACTCGCAGGGACCCTCTCCCATTAGATCCAACCCGAGTCTTTGTAGTAATGCGTAGAGTCTTCTTCCTCACTGCTAGAGTCCGAGAAGTTCTCCACCGGCCAGTCTTTGCAAACAGAAAGATGAGCAATACATTTATTAGAAAGAGTGTCTGTCTCCCCCATTCGGCCTCCTCCAATTGAGGATATGAGAAGACACAGAGCATCACCCTCATCTTCCCTGCAGGTTCTCAGACCATCCCGGGACTCTGTGAGGTCAGAGCCCTTCAACGAGGCATTGGTCAGAGATGCCAACCTTCCAATCAGTGATACGTTGAAGGAATCACCTTCTTGTTCCCACTGGCCCACAATTGCTCTCCCCTCCAAACTCATCAACCTGCAATTGCAGCTGTTATATACAAACTTGAGTGTGGCTCCTGTGACTGCACAACTCGATATTTGTCTTCTTTTAATTCATTAAGTTAATAAATGATCAAGTGAAATAAATTGAAAGTGGCACCGCTGGCCACTGGCTCCCCAAACGGATTGGCCAAAGCAAGAACTGAAAGATGTGGAAGGTGTCTTCTCCCCTCCCCAGATTGTTCCTGCAGAGTTGTTCACAGATCTGAACTGATCATTCACTCATAAGAATCCAAGGACTCATGTGAATGTGCCAGGTGCTTCTGCAGACTCTGGGGACACTCAAACAGTAAGGTGACCACCAGCTATTAAAGGATTCACAGCAGGGGGCCCGACTGCAAGCTGAGAAGACCAGCAGGGCTGGTACCCCTCTGCTAGGTGGAATCAGAGTAATGGTCTGAGTAGGGGCCACTTTGCTGTCCTCAGGAATCCCCTCTTCATCCACCTGAACACTGGATTAGAGCTGCAGGAAGTTAGTGGCAAAGACCCCTAAGAGGGTGAATGACTTGTACTGTGAAAACTACACAGAATTGCTGCAACAGTTAAAAAGGACACAAAATTTGAATGATGCGCTGTGTTCCTGGCTTGGAAGGCTTAGCATCGTTACCATTCCCATACAACTCAAAGGAATCTGCGAGTCAGTGCAACTCCTATGAAAAGCTCAATGCCATTTCTACAGAGACAGAAAAAACAAATCAAAAAATGGTTATGGAACTACAAAGAACCCCTGTAGCCAAAAGCATCTTGAGAAGGAAGAACAAAGATAGAAGCTCCATACTTTCTGGCTTCAAAACACATGGCAATGCTACAGGAATCTACAGAAAACAGTATGCTGCTGGTATAAAGGCAGACACATTGTTCTGTGGAACAGAAGACAAAATTCTCAAACACACATATATGACCAAATGATTTTCAAGAACGGTGCCAATATCACTCCATGGACGAAGGGAAATCTCTTCAGGAATCAACACAATGGAAAAGCACCCACAGAATAGGAGAAAACGCTTGGAAACCTCATCTATGAAAAGGAGGTAATATCCAAATATGTATGACACGCCAAAACTTCATTATAAAGAAAAAAAGGAAAGGACCCGATTGAAGAAGGGGAAAACACTGAAAAAAAATAAATTTATACACAGAAGTCATATAAGTGACCAACAGACCTTTGAAAACATGCTCGACAGCACAAAGCACCAATGAAATAAGAATCAAAAAGACAGTGGACTACTGCCCACCCGCGTTACACTGTATTAGTCAGAAGGAAACACTTCAGTACCTAGAGGCCAGTTTCTATCAACATATCCCCAGTTCTCATGGCCACCAAAAAGCTGACATTACAGTGTCTCAGCATATTAAAGCCAGCAAGAAACCCCCTATTTTGTCATGTTCTCTACTTTTTGTCACCAAATGAGGAATTCTAGAATACGTACCACAGGCTGTGTCCACTGGAGTGTCCTGAAATGATAGAAAATATGACAAGGATCAGATCATGTGGGTTGTGTTTGCACAGGTCTTTGGTTTCCTTAATGACAATAGAAAACCAATGGGAACACTGGTGGCTCAAGGGAACAAAAACAAGAAATCAAGCAAAAGTACTCATGTCAAAAGCCATGAACTTTTGCTGCAGGAAGTATCTCACACAGGCATATTGGGTTGCCAGTTACACAGTTGTATTCCAAAACAAACAAACAAACAAACAAAAAATGCTGCATAGGGAAAAGATCACTCCCATATATTCTGTTACTAATGCTGCCATCGTTGAGTGCATATTCAAAACAAGTATCCGTTGGTAACAAATTCACACTCAACATTCTCCTCAGCCAGAAGATTTGTCTGTATTATTGGGAATGGACTTGCTAACATTTTCAATCTTCGTTTGACTGAGTGTATTAAAGAGGATTTATGTCTCAGAGGATGGAAAACAAGCTTACGGTGATAGGTTTGATGTCCTCATTGCAATTATCCGTGAAAATGTCTTCCTCTGGGATATCGGGTAGAGCTACAAGAGTGAACACAGAGTGAATGTGTCATGGGTGATACTACTCAAACCTACTCAGGGAGATTAGCTTGATGTGGACGTGAGAGAGACTGTGTGGCTATGGGTTTTTCATATCTATGAGCTGAACATGTGCCGTGCTGAACTCCTTGGTGGAAGAAGCAAGGCCAAGGAGAGGCGAGGAAAGAAGTGAGACATGGGGCCTTTGGTGTCTAGCTAAATAGAATGTAATTAATTTGAAATACTCTTAAAACGTGTAGACAAATAAATGCATGTTGTGTTTCAGTGAGAGATTTTCATGAATTTTTCTGCGCATTTTAAAACACAACACAGTCATCCTTTTTCCTGAAATGTTACAAGACCATTTCAGTTTTCCATGAATTCATATACGCTGTCCTCTCTTCATCATCTCTATTATTGGATTTTCTTAACTTTTTGACAGTGATGAGAAAGAAATGCTATATACGCTGCTTTTCATAATTTGTGACTATATAGGTCTGGAGCATGGATGATATGTACAACGCTACAGACTCGTCACTACTATCTAGATCCAATCTTTTTCATCATATCCACCTCAGTTCCCTTTAACAAATCACTCTACGTTCTCCCTCCTTCCAACCATTGTTATCTCTACTTGTCTCTCAACTGTGAATCTGCCTGTAGCAGGGACCTCATGTAAGTGGAATCACACATTATTTGTCTCTCCGTGTCTGCCTGGTGTTACTAAGCACAATATTTTTTAAATGTCCTTTCATGTTGCAGCATATTTCAAAGTTCAATTCCCGTTCACGACTGAACGACAGTCCACTCTGGGTATATATCAGACTGTATTTATCCACTCATCACTTGATGGACTTTGGAAAAGTTTGCAACTGTTGGCTGTTGTGAAGCATGTCGCTATGACATCCGTGTGCTGATATCCTGGGATCCTCCCACAGTGACACCTAATCTTATGATCTTCGCCCAACTTATAGAATGTCACCGCAGCAGACGTGAACCTTAACCTGAACTGTGCACATTTTAATCAATAAAACATTGGTGTCATTGCAATGACTGTAACAAACGTATCACAGGAAGGTAAGGTATTATGAATCGGGGGCACTGGCTTGGTGGGCTGTGGGAACGTTGTGTATCGTCTTGTGAACTCCTTTGTGAATCCCAACCTGTTCTCAACAAGGTGTATCCATGTTTCCAAATCCGGAGACATTGTATTCCAGAGGGATCTATTCAGCAAAAGGTAAACACTCAGCTAATGTGAGCATTAGCTCAGGACATTGTTTACTATTCAACGTGAACGATATTTTGAGTTGTCAATGCATCTTGACTTCATAGTTACAGCAGTACTAATTTCGTGAAGATACTTAAATTTGCAGGCATAAAAGAAGAACGTGGCTCAGCATTTTTTTAGTTTTCTGTTAAAACTGGGACACAAAATTCTTAATTCTGAATTAACCTAATGAGCATAGATCCGCAATACCTTCTGCAGGGTCCCTGTGAGGGTAGAACTTGAGGCGTGGCCGCTCACGCACTCTTCTTTCCCATCTCTGGCTGGAAACTGATGAGTGGGTTCTGTTTATGGGAAGACATCTTCCCTCATCATCGCTGCTACTTCCTGAGAAATACACAACAATAGATAGACCCTGTGACATCTTAGTGGCAGGAGACCATAGGTACATTAGGAATAATTTATTCACACTTCCAACTATTGTTCCCTTAATTCACCAGCTAGCTGAGCAGATGACCCAGTAGACTTAAAGATGGACCTAGATATATCTTGTAGTTTGCTGAGCAACCAAATCCCCAACACACAGGTTTTGTAGGAAAAATCTTGAATGAGCTGAGGCATTATAGAAACGCAACAAAACACAGAGACTACGCGTAGTACACTGAGTTCCAATCGTTTACAGAAGTTGCACGTATCTGAAAGATATGGAGACCGCACTTGGACTCAGTGCCCCATTTTGAAGTGAGAAAATGTGAAGAGGACCTCCTTGTTAGTATTATGTGATGAGTCTAAACAAAATTAAATACCGGTGAAGCCTCCAGGCAAATAAAAGACTGGTGTTGTGTAATTGCTCTGACTTTCCAATCATTGAATGGCTGCAAGAATGAGCTAGACACTTGTAGAGGTTAAGTTCAGATAGGATACTTGGATGGCTCCACTGAAAGGGCACGTGGGAGGTGACTTTTCACCCTCTATCTGGGTGTGATGCTTTACAGCTCACGGAGAGTATCTGTTATCATCTCTTGCGATGCCCACACCAGCGCCACCTCAAGGGAGGCAAGTTAGGGTCGTGACCCATATTTTACACTGGAGGGCGTAGAAACCTAGCGTGAAGTATGCAACTGTCCCTGACTCACAACACTGCTATGGGATAGATCGGGTACCACTATTTGGTTGATGTCCTGGCCATAGAGATCAGAGACCCTGAGACAACTGAGATCATGCCTGGGACCCCTGAACAACATCAACCTTCAAGTCTCCATGCCCCAAGGTTTCTGCAAGGGAGAGATGATGCCCGGGAGCAGGTGGTGCAGCCATGAGGAGTCCAAATCCACAACACAGCCCCGCCTTCCACGTTTCAGTCCATGACCCAAATACAACAATTTTCTCCACACCAAGACCCTCTGAAAGTCAAGGGGAGAACACAATGGTGGCTCTCTGCCCCTAATGACGTCACACACTCAGCTATTTCTCACCATGTGTCCCCTCACCAGAAAACCACCCTGAGTGACGAGCAGTCTGAGGGCCTCCCACGCCAATAAAGAACATTCTGCCATATGAGAACCAACTCCCATATGACGGCTTTGCCAAAAATAGCAAAACCACCCTGAGTGACGAGCAGTCTGAGGGCCTCCCACGCCAATAAAGAACATTCTGCCATATGAGAACCAACTCCCATATGACGGCTTTGCCAAAAATAGCTTCCGTTTAATTCACCTACTCTGATGAGCAATTCATGTACCTGACCCGGGAAAGCGGCCTTCTGCCCTGGTACATTGGTAATTCATAATTCAATGTATTAAGGCCAAACCTCCACTGTCTGCTGACGACTGATGTGAGCACCCTTCTGCACGTGCAGTGACTGCATGGGTTCTGAGTGTCCACATCCCTGCCGAAGACTTCCCTCACCTCAACACAGGATCCAACTGCCCCTTCATCCCTCCAGAGCTAAGAGGCAAGAAACAATTCCCCGTGTCCTCTGAGAGAGACACTTCATTAGTCACAGCTTGTGACCTGACCCCAGACCCTCCTAATCTTTCATCCATGTTCATCCCACCCACTCATCGACTGGGTCGCGGCTACCACTCTCCAGGCCAGAAGGCACCCGGAGACACAGGGACCCTGTGTACCTCAACCCATGCCTTCCCACTATGAAAGTCAAATGGGAATATTAAATGTGAACCCACTGTGGAAACAGTATTGAAGTTCCTCAAAATATTGCAAATAGATGCACTAATCGCACTTCTGTTTATCCATCCCAAGCAATTGAAATCAGGATCTCCAGGAGGTAACTGCATGGCCCTGATCACTGCTGCTTTGCTCATAAAAACCCATATCAAGAACCAGCCCTACTGTCAATGGACAGAGGAAAGCATAATGAAAATACATTTAATGCAATATTATTCACCTTGAGAAAGAAGGGAATCCTGCCATTTGAAGCATCTTGAGTCAACCTATTCTATGTGAGACAAGCCATTCTCAGAAATAAACAATGTGAAATACTTTATGATTCCATTGAAATGAGTATGTCAACTAGTCCAACTCATAGAAACAGAAAGTACAATGTCCTTGCCGAGAGTGGGGTGGGTATATGGAGTTACTGTGAATGGGTGTACAGTTTCGGCAATGAGAGATGAAGAACATGTAGAGATGGCCTGTACAACTATGTACATACAGGGAACTCTACTGTACTATATACTTAGGAACATTCAGAGGTTGGACTTCATGTTGAGTATGTAAAGCACATTAAAAAAAATAAGTGAAAACGGATAAAAAGGAAACAAACTAAAGAAAGAATAGAAAGAGTGAGAGTGAGAGAGTGGGGTAGGGAAAGTGAGGTAGAAGGAATCACATAGAATGAAAGAAGCAATCAAAACAGAAAGTCATGAAGGAAGGAGTCAGTAAAGTACAAAGGGTCTGGTTGTGCCACAGGCAGATAATGAAGACCACAGAACAGGAGGGAGCTCCACTCTCCGGGTTGTAAAGAAGATGTTGATAAAGTGTTTGCTCCAGCAACATGATAGTGTCCTATCGAATCCCCATCCAAGAAACAGCAAAACAACATCTCAAGTGTGGGCAAGGCTGGACACAGGGATACATGTCATACTCCTTCTCCTGACCTTGAAACCTCCACCTGAGCACCACGTGACCTGGGTGCCTTGCCTGTGTCCTCCTCTGCTACTCTGAATTGTTGTCATCGTTATGTCCTGGAAAAGCTCTCAGAGCTTACTAACACATCTATCCCACTCGGTGGCACTTGATTAACTCTTGAAGCCCAGCTGTTGGTGATAATCGTTTTAACATGTCTTCCTACACATCAGGGTTCCCTGCAGCACAAGGGGTAAACTATCATGGAGATTGAAGGAGACTGCTAGGATAAACTTTTCCCTAGTAGGAAGTTCCAGGGGTAAACAAGTGACATTTTATATTCAAGCTGTCTCATTCTTTTCGGCTTGTAGTCAAAATATTGAAACCTAAATGATAATCAAATTTTCCTAAAATACATCTTAATCAGAGTAGTCCTGCTCCAAACAACACTCAAAATTAGTTTATATATATTGCCTTAAAGTACATCCGTTGACTTGATTTTTTCCAAAGCCCTTCCAAAGAAACCATGTTTCTTTCCAAAGAACCCTCCCCGAGTGTTCTAGAGGGATACGAGTGGCGGTGCCCTGTCACTTCAATGATTTTCTCTTTCCCTGACTTACAATGCACAACCTCTCTCATCCTCACAGGAAGGGGATTCGGTGCCACCCAGGTGCTGCGTCCTGATGATGACGTCTTTGTTCCCTTTCAATGTACAATGTTTCTTGCCTCCATGCAATAATCATAGATGGCATGAGTAATGGGAGGTAGATTTTCGACATTAAAATGGCATTGTGTATTCTTAGCAAGAGTCTGGCAAGTGAACTGTTAGATATCTATCAGAAAGTCACAGTGAATTGTCCCCAACACTAACTGGAGGCAACTCCTAACTCACATTCCTCCAGAACTGGTTGTGGTGTGGAGCTACACTAGGGGCCACCTGCAATAGGACGGAGTCCTGCCCAGTACTCAGCTGTGTTTCAGGGAGGAGTCCATCTCAAGCATTTGAGAGAAATGTGTTGTGTGTGAAGGAAGTGCCAGCAGTGACACATCATGTGCATTCGAAATGCCACAGAGGTACTAAAAGGTGACAGTCATAATTGAATGAAACTGGCATTGATGCAGGGATAGGAGTTCTGATCCGAGTTTGTCACTTTAGAACCCAGCGGGCACTGTCCTGTGTGGCGATGGGTTTTTCTAGGTTAATTGCCATCTACATGGCATACAGTGGGTGCACACATTTATCTTATTGTGATGAATACATACACCCATAGGTATCCGCTCATGATGCCATGAGATAGGAATGTATTTGTGTGAGCTCTCTTTTTTTAAATTAAAGTTTATTGGGGTGACAATGGCTAGTGAAATGGAAATTTTTATTGAGAAAGTGAGCACCAACAGTTGTGGAATTTACACGAATATTAATCTCAGGAAACACTCATCCCACAAAAATTTTACCAAACACACCCACACATACACACACACACACAAAACAACTATAACACTTATGGAAACACATGGAGACAGTCACTCCCACAACCGCACATTGGACAACAAAAGTGGAACTGGACAACTTGGAAACACTTCAGTACCTAGAGGCCAGTTTCTATCATCGTATCCCCAGTTCTCATGGCCACCAAAAAGCTGACATTACAGTGTCTCAGCATTTTAAAGCCAGCAAGAAAGCCCCTATTTTGTCATGTTCTCTACTTTTTGTCACCAAATGAGGAATTCTAGAATACGTACCACAGGCTGTGTCCACTGGACTGTCCTGAAATGATAGAAAATATGACAAGGATCAGATCATGTGGATTGTGTTTGCACAGGTCTTTGGTTTCCTTAATGACAATAGAAAAGCAATGGGAACAGTGGTGGCTCAAGGGCACCCAAAACAAGAAATCAAGCTAAAGTACTCAGGTCAAAAGCCATGAACTTTTGCTGCAGGAAGTATCTCACACAGGCATATTGGGTTGCCAGTTACACAGTTGTATTCCAAAACAAACAAACAAACAAAAATGCTACATAGGAAAAAGATCACCATATATTCTGTTACTAATGCTGCCATCGTTGAGTGCATATTCAAAACAAGTATCAGTTGGTAACAAATTCACACTCAACATTCTCCTCGGCCAGAAGATTGTCTGTATTATTGGGAATGGACATGCCAACGTTTTCAATCTTAGTTTGATTGAGTGTATTAAAGAGGATTTCTGTATCAGAGGGTGGAAAACAAGCTTACCGTGATAGGTTTGATGTCCTCATTGCAATCATCAGGAAGTTCATCTTCCTATGGGATGTCGGGGAGAACTACAAGAACACAGAGTAAATGTGTCATCGGTTATACTACTCAAACCTACTCAGGGAGATGAGCTTGATGTGGACGTGAGAGAGACTGTGTGGCTATGGGTTTTTCATATCTATGAGCTGAACATGTGCCGTGCTGAACTCCTTGGTGGAAGAAGCAAGGCCAAGGAGAGGCGAGGAAAGAAGTGAGACATGGGGTCTTTGGTGTCCAGCTAAATAGAATGTAATTAATTTGAAATACTCTTAAAACGGGTAGACAAATAAATGCATGTTGTGTTTCAGTGAGAGATTTTCATGAATTTTTCTGCGCATTTTAAAACACAACACAGTCATCCTTTTTCCTGAAATGTTACAAGACCATTTCAGTTTTCCATGAATTCATATACGCTGTCCTCTCTTCATCATCTCTATTATTGGATTTTCTTAACTTTTTGACAGTGATGAGAAAGAAATGCTATATACGCTGCTTTTCATAATTTGTGACTATATAGGTCTGGAGCATGGATGATATGTACAACGCTACAGACTCGTCACTACTATCTAGATCCAATCTTTTTCATCATATCCACCTCAGTTCCCTTTAACAAATCACTCTACGTTCTCCCTCCTTCCAACCATTGTTATCTCTACTTGTCTCTCAACTGTGAATCTGCCTGTAGCAGGGACCTCATGTAAGTTGAATCACACATTATTTGTCTCTCCGTGTCTGCCTGGTGTTACTAAGCATGATATTTTTTCAATGTCCTTTCATGTTGCAGCATATTTCAAAGTTCAATTCCCGTTCACGACTGAACGACAGTCCACTCTGGGTATATATCAGACTGTATTTATCCACTCATCACTTGATGGACTTTGGAAAAGTTTGCAACTGTTGGCTGTTGTGAAGCATGTCGCTATGACATCCGTGTGCTGATATCCTGGGATCCTCCCACAGTGACACCTTCTCTTATGATCTTCGCCCAACTTATAGAATGTCACCGCAGCAGACGTGAACCTTAACCTGAACTGTGCACATTTTAATCAATAAGACATCGACGTCATTGCAATGACTGGCTTGGTGGGCTGTGGGAACGTTGTGTATCGTCTTGTCAACTCCTTTGTGAATCCCAACCTGTTCTCAACAAGGTGTATCAATGTTTCCAAATCTGGAGACATTGTATTCCGGAGGGATCTATTCAGCAAAAGGTAAACACTCAGCTAATGTGAGCATTAGCTCAGGACATTGTTTACTATTCAACGTGAACGATATTTTGAGTTGTCAATGCATCTTGACTTCATAGTTACAGCAGTACTAATTTCGTGAAGATACTTAAATTTGCAGGCATAAAAGAAGAACGTGGCTTAGCAATTTTATAGTTTTCTGTTAAAACTGGGACACAAAATTCTTAATTCTGAATTAACCTAATGAGCATAGATCCACAATACCTTCTGCAGGATCCCTGTGAGGGTAGAACTTGAGGCGTGGCCGCTCACGCACTCTTCTTTCCCATCTCTGGCTGGAAACTGATGAGTGGGTTCTGTTTATGGGAAGACATCTTCCCTCATCATCGCTGCTACTTCCTGAGAAATACACAACAATAGATAGACCCTATGACATCTTAGTGGCAGGAGACCATAGGTACATTAGGAATAATTTATTCACACTTCCAACTATTGTTCCCTTAATTCACCAGCTAGCTGAGCAGATGACCCAGTAGACTTAAAGATGGACCTAGATATATCTTGTAGTTTGCTGAGCAACCAAATCCCCAACACACAGCTTTTGTAGGAAAAATCTTGAATGAGCTGAGGCATTATAGAAACGTAACAAAACACAGAGACTACGCGTAGTACACTGAGTTCCAATCGTTTACAGAAGTTGCACGTATCTGAAAGATATGGAGACCGCACTTGGACTCAGTGCCCCATTTTGAAGTGAGAAAATGTGAAGAGGACCTCCTTGTTAGTATTATGTGATGAGTCTAAACAAAATTAAATACCGGTGAAGCCTCCAGGCAAATAAAAGACTGGTGTTGTGTAATTGCTCTGACTTTCCAATCATTGAATGGCTGCAAGAATGAGCTAGACACTTGTAGAGGTTAAGTTCAGATAGGATACTTGGATGGCTCCACTGAAAGGGCACGTGGGAGGTGACTTTTCACCCTCTATCTGGGTGTGATGCTTTACAGCTCACGGAGAGTATCTGTTATCATCTCTTGCGATGCCCACACCAGCGCCACCTCAAGGGAGGCAAGTTAGGGTCGTGACCCATATTTTACACTGGAGGGCGTAGAAACCTAGCGTGAAGTATGCAACTGTCCCTGACTCACAACACTGCTATGGGATAGATCGGGTACCACTATTTGGTTGATGTCCTGGCCATAGAGATCAGAGACCCTGAGACAACTGAGATCATGCCTGGGACCCCTGAACAACATCAACCTTCAAGTCTCCATGCCCCAAGGTTTCTGCAAAGGAGAGATGATGCCCGGGAGCAGGTGGTGCAGCCATGAGGAGTCCAAATCCACAACACAGCCCCGCCTTCCACGTTTCAGTCCATGACCCAAATACAACAATTTTCTCCACACCAAGACCCTCTGAAAGTCAAGGGGAGAACACAATGGTGGCTCTCTGCCCCTAATGACGTCACACACTCAGCTATTTCTCACCATGTGTCCCCTCACCAGAAAACCACCCTGAGTGACGAGCAGTCTGAGGGCCTCCCACGCCAATAAAGAACATTCTGCCATATGAGAACCAACTCCCATATGACGGCTTTGCCAAAAATAGCTTCCGTTTCATTCAGCTACTCTGATGAGCAATTCATGTACCTGACCCGGGAAAGCGGCCTTCTGCCCTGGTGCATTGGTAATTCATAATTCAATGTATTAAGGCCAAACCTCCACTGTCTGCTGACGACTGATGTGAGCACCCTTCTGCACGTGCAGTGACTGCATGGGTTCTGAGTGTCCACATCCCTGCCGAAGACTTCCCTCACCTCAACACAGGATCCAACTGCCCCTTCATCCCTCCAGAGCTAAGAGGCAAGAAACAATTCCCCATGTCCTCTGAGAGAGACACTTCATTAGTCACAGCTTGTGACCTGACCCCAGACCCTCCTAATCTTTCATCCATGTTCATCCCACCCACTCATCGACTGGGTCGCGGCTACCACTCTCCAGGCCAGAAGGCACCCGGAGACACAGGGACCCTGTGTACCTCAACCCATGCCTTCCCACTATGAAAGTCAAATGGGAATATTAAATGTGAACCCACTGTGGAAACAGTATTGAAGTTCCTCAAAATATTGCAAATAGATGCACTAATCGCACTTCTGTTTATCCATCCCAAGCAATTGAAATCAGGATCTCCAGGAGGTAACTGCATGGCCCTGATCACTGCTGCTTTGCTCATAAAAACCCATATCAAGAACCAGCCCTACTGTCAATGGACAGAGGAAAGCATAATGAAAATACATTTAATGCAATATTATTCACCTTGAGAAAGAAGGGAATCCTGCCATTTGAAGCATCTTGAGTCAACCTATTCTATGTGAGACAAGCCATTCTCAGAAATAAACAAAGTGAAATACTTTATGATTCCATTGAAATGAGTATGTGAACTAGTCCAACTCATAGAAACAGAAAGTACAATGTCCTTGCCGAGAGTGGGGTGGGTATATGGAGTTACTGTGAATGGGTGTACAGTTTCGGCAATGAGAGATGAAGAACATGTAGAGATGGCCTGTACAACTATGTACATATAGGGAACTCTACTGTACTATATACTTAGGAACGTTCAGAGGTTGGACTTCATGTTGAGTATGTAAAGCACATTAAAAAAAATAAGTGAAAAAGGATAAAAAGGAAACAAACTAAAGAAAGAATAGAAAGAGTGAGAGTGAGAGAGTGGGGTAGGGAAAGTGAGGTAGAAGGAATCACATAGAATGAAAGAAGCAATCAAAACAGAAAGTCATGAAGGAAGGAGTCAGTAAAGTACAAAGGGTCTGGTTGTGCCACAGGCAGATAATGAAGACCACAGAACAGGAGGGAGCTCCACTCTCCGGGTTGTAAAGAAGATGTTGATAAAGTGTTTGCTCCAGCAACATGATAGTGTCCTATCGAATCCCCATCCAAGAAACAGCAAAACAACATCTCAAGTGTGGGCAAGGCTGGACACAGGGATACATGTCATACTCCTTCTCCTGACCTTGAAACCTCCACCTGAGCACCACGTGACCTGGATGCCCTGCCTGTGTCTCCCTCTGCTACTCTGAATTGTTGTCATCGTTATGTCCTGGAAAAGCTCTCAGAGCTTACTAACACATCCATCCCACTCGGTGGCTCTTGATTAACTCTTGAGGCACAGCTGTTGGTGATAATCGTTTTAACATGTCATCCTACACATCAGGGTTCCCTGCAGCACAAGGGGTAAGCTATCATGGAGATTGAAGGACTGCTAGGATAAACTTTTCCCTAGTAGGAAGTTCCAGGGGTAAACAAGTGACATTTTATATTCAAGCTGTCTCATTGTTTTCGGCTTGTAGGCAAAAGACTGAAACCTAAATGATAATCAAATTTTCCTAAAATATGTCTTAATCACAGTAGTCCTGCTACAAACAACGCTCAAAATTAGTTTGTCTCAACATATATGTGTGTGTATATATATATATATATATATATATATATATATATATATATATCCGTATCCTTAAAATTCATCCTTTGACTTGATTTTTCCCAAAGCCCTTCCAAAGAAACCATGACCAATTTTCTCCCCGAGTGTTCTAGAGGGATACGAGTGGCCGTGGCCCGTCACTTCAATGATTTTCTCTTTCCCTGCCTTACAATGCACATCCTCTCTTGTCCTCACAGGAAGGGGATTCGGTGCCACCCAGGTGTTGCGTCCTAATGATGACCTCTTGGTTCTTTTTCAATGTACAATGTTTCTTGCCTACATGCGATAATCATAGATGGCATGAGTAATGGGAGGTAGATTTTCGACATGAAAATGGCATTGTGTATTCTTAGCGAGAGTCTGGCAAGTGAACTGTTAGATATCTATCAGAAAGTCACAGTGAATTGTCCCCAACACTAACTGGAGGCAACTCTTAACTCACATTCCTCCAGAAGTGGTTGTGGTGTGGAGCTACACTAGGGGCCACCTGCAATAGGACGGAGTCCTGCCCAGTAAATCAAATTTTGAGTTGTCAATGCATCTATACTTTTAGAGTTACAAACGTACCGATTAAATCACAGCATCTCAATTTGCACACAGAAAAAATAATGCGAATTAACATCTGTATAGTTTCCTCATAAAAAATGGGACACTGAATAATTCCTCTTGAATTCACTTAATAAGCATATTTTTACAGTACCTTCCTCTGGGTCCTCTAAGGCATGGGCCCTTCGGGCTGGACGGATGTGACGTCTCCCGGACCTCATCCTCCTGAAGGCACCTGATATTCTCCTCTTCAGGGGACGCCTGTCCTCATCCTGGCCGCAACATCCTGGGAAATGCATGACAAGAGAGAGAATCACTGACTTCTTTCTGGCCACAGACGATAGGGACATTAGAAATAATTTACTCACACTTCCAACTATTGGTGTCTTATTCACCAGCTGCCCAGATGACCCTCCTGAAGCAAAGTTGGACCTAGGAACATTGTACAGTTTGGGGTACGATTCATAACACCAACAGGTAGATTATGTTGGCAAACACCTTTGTTTAGATGAGACATTCTAGACACACAGCAAAGCCCAGTGAACAGTCTTGTAGCTTGGGCTCCAATCCCATTTAGAAGCCGCACCATTCAAGGAAAGTTACGGAGACCCCTCTGGCCATCAGGGTCTGTTCTGAGATGCGGGAATGTGAGGACGACCTCCTTATTGGTATTCTGTAATGAGGCTAAACACAATACTGGCAAATCCTCCAGAAAAACAAATAGCTGGTGGAATGTAAGTACTCAGAGTGTGTACTCATTGAATGCCAGCAAGTCTGAGCTAGATAGACCCATGGTGTGGTTAAATGGAGAGAGGGGATACGGATGGCTCCACAGCAAGGTAGGGAGGGAGGTGACTTCTCTTCCTTTACAAGGGCGTGATGCTTCATAGCTCACAGACAGTATCCATTATCATCTCCTGTGATGACCACAGCTGCCCTACATCAGGAGAGGCAGGCAGGGCTTTGACCCATATTTTACGGCAAACGGCACAAGCATTTAGAGATTCAGTGGGTCACCCAGACTCGCAACACTGCTGTGTGTGGGATCTGGAAGTAGTGGTTGGTGTCCAGAGCACAGAAATCACACCCCCTGAGTCACCTGGGATCCTGGACCCCTGAACCACACCAACCCTCCCTTCCTCCTGCCTAAAGTTTCAGTGGGAGGCAGCTGATGTCCTGGACGAGGTGACAGAACTACGCACAGTCCACATTCATCACACAGCCCTGCCTTCCCCATTTGAGCCCTGACACAGATACAGCAGTTTCCCTGAAACAAAGCCCCTCTGAAGGACCAGGGAAAGTCCGCACGTTGGGCCATCCTTCCTCAGTGTCTTCACACTATCAGTGTTCCACACTAAGCTTTCCCCATGATCAGTGACCACGCTGAGGGGCCAGAGGTCTGTGCGCCTTCCAAGCCAGCTCAGAACATTCTGGGTCGACGGCCATGTGACCACTTGGCCAAAAACTAGCTTCCCTTTAAGTGACCTACTCTGGATGAGCAGTTCATGCACATGACCCAGGAAAGTAGCCGTCTGTGCTGGTGCTTTGGTAGATAGTTCAATGAATTACGGCTCAGACCTCCACTGTGTGCGGACTACTGATGTGAGCACTCGTCTGCGCAGCCTGAACTCGGGCCTGACTTAGAGCGAGAAGAGGCAGCACCAGCTCTGAGTGTCCCCTTCCCGCCCAGGGACCCCCTCACTACATCACAGCCTCTACAACCACCTCATCCCACCCGACCCGGAAGAAGCAGGGGGCAGAGTCCCGTTCCTCTGAGAGGGACTCTTACTTCGTCATAGCCAGTGACCCTCCCTGAGAACTACCCAGACCCTCGTAATCCTAGTTCTTTGCACCCACTAGAGGCAAGGGCATGTCGCACTGACCTCCCAGGAAGAACCCACACAGACACGTCCCCTGTGCACTTCAACCCATGGATTCCCACCATGTTGTGTCCTTCTATTCTTAAAACCTCTGGACTAAGACTGCTGATGTCAGGTGTTGGATTTTACAACTACAGTCAGAGGAGTTGCCCTGACCCCGACCCAGTGAAAGGGGCATGTCTGTGCCTGCGCTTGATCTATTCCCTTGAAGAACGAGTGCAAAACTGGCACTAGGAAATGCTCCACTTTTCTAAGTTTAGGAAAATAAATGTCAGCCCTCTGGTTGGAAGAATCAAAAATGCAAATTAAGTGATACAAGTAAACTACAGATGAATTTATCACTCCACAGACAAATTGGGAATGGTGGAAAGGACTTAAAAAAATGAGGAAAATATTTGCAGTCAAAGGTGAGCAGCCTGCCGAAGGAGCAGCATTCAGGTGATCAGTGGGAACGTACCTCCACAGCAGTTGAGATTTCCCATCGCTAGGATCTGAGGTGTGAGAGCCTAAGAAGGTCTCACCTCTTTCCTCTCAGTACACAGAGTGACAGTTGGAAGGGAAGGCAGTTGGGCATCATCATGTTACCATGGTGACCCGTCCTCATAGAACTTTCAGGGAGACCACTGTCTACACTACCACAGGGGCCCAACTTCTGCTTTCTAGACTAGTGTGTGTTGACATGGACACATGTGGCATTTAAGAGTGCATGTTTGGTTTCAAACACTGAATCCCCTCATTATTATACATGTCATGGAAATAGGTTACACGAGAAAAATGACCTGCCCACCTAAAATATTTGATAGTGGAAATTACAGGGTGAACACGAACAAGGCCAACATGTTGATAATCACAATTAATTCCATTCATGTTTGATATATGACTCTCAACCATTTTCACTATTCCTGAGACTCCAGACTTTCTAGAAAGAACAGCTTGAAATCAGTTCCACATAAAAAGCAGAAGTGATAGAAACTCAGTTTTAAAGTCATCTTTCTGTCTAAGCATATAATTATCAAATTATATAAATCCTTGCTTCATTCTTTATGCATATTCCTTATTTTTCTCTGCATGCAACTAAATCTATATACTTATTCATGTCTCCATCTCTGCCAATTCTCTGAACAGTTTCCTGACATTCTGCGTTTTCAAGAGTGGCTATTCACAGAGTAATTCAGAAAAACGAATCACTATATTTTACCAGTGGGTTGGGTGAATATATATAATTGATGCCTTTCCAAATGAATTTTACCTAACTCAAAACTCTAGAGGTCAAGTTGTGTTTTGTCTCTTAATGCAACACCTAATCACAATCTTACAATGTGGCCATGCACACTTGCTACAGCAAGGTATGTATCAGACCCCCAAATTTGGAACAAGTGACAATTTTAGGATAAGGATGAAAGTATTGCATATTTCAAACAAAGTGGATACCCTTCACGGTGTGAAAGGCTGTAGTCCAAATCATTGCTGATTCAGGGCTAATTTCTAGAAATAAAAAATAAAATGGGTGGCAACGGGTCACTAATGAGGTATAAAACCTGCATTAACATACACGGTGCCATAGTTTCTCTAGGGATTACCCAAATGAGCAGAGGTGGGAAGAAAGTAATATGGTGTTGTTCTAAAGGAAGAATTTTGATTGTCTCTGCTTGAAAACAACGTGTGCCTGTGTGTATGCGCACCCACAGACAGAAACCGGAGGAGGAAACGAAGACTTGGACTTGCTGATGACGGGGCATATGCCCCTGCAATTATTGGGCTTTCAAGACAGAAATGCTTGTTGGTCATCTAGCGGGAAAAAAGCCAGTGACCTGTAAGGGAAATAAAATTAGAATCTCATCCACCATCTTGTACTAATTGGTACAAGAAGACAATGGAACGTTATAGTTAGTGAAGAACAGTGAGCCATGATCTTGTACTCAGTTAGAGGAGCTCATGGGTATGGAAGGCACTGACGGCCACGCCTGCATGAACGACCCCAGATAATATTATTGTTCGCCGGAACCCCCTTCCAGGAGAATGAAAAACGTCAGAAAATAAAATTCCTAGAAAGATAATGGCATAAGGACATGTGGTAAGTATTAAATTTGAGGTTACTTTTTTGAAGGAACACTAAGTGAGGCTGATGGGAGAGATGGCGTGACTTGCTTAGGGGTCACTGAAGTGACCGGGTGTAATAATTCATTAAGTTCTAAGAGGTTTGGTATGCTTTTCTACGGATGTGTTTTATTTATATAAAATATTTGAAAGGAAATCGTAGTAAATAAATACATTCATGTAAAAGTCTCTAGATGTAAACGTAAAACATAGACCTAAATCTATACATTCAGGGATGAATTAACCACCACTATATGTGCTGGGCTGGGAGAAGAGAAACAGGAAGGAGTCTCCTGTTCCTTGGCCTCATGGAATCCCCTGACGTTGTGCCAACTCCACCCCTCTGAGACTCAAGCCGAGGCCCCAGGTCTGGCCTGCACAGGTATTGATGCCAGCTATGCAAGGAGAACACGGCTACTGGACTGCTGGGGAGTCACAGAGACGGAGGAGGGAACCTGGTGAGGGTGTGTGGGACCCAGGAGGATCCTCACACCCTGCAGAAGTGCCCATGGGCCCTGATTTCCCCAGGGGTCAGGTTCACGGGGCACTGAGGCCTGTGTGCTGCTCTCGGCTGAGGGTGAGGTCTCTGGCCTGGACTGTCTATAAATGTCTGACAGGAGTGAACTGAACCTGGATATTTAGCCAGGCCGGCTTCAGGTGACTGGTCCCCTGCTCAGTCAGACTGATGAAGAAGAAAGAGGGGGACTCCAGGTCTCCAGGAAGGAAAGACCAAGTACAGCCCCTCCCATGCTCTGTGAAGAGCAGGAGGCCCAATGACAGGTGGGAGTGGTGACCCTGCCCCTCCACCCACACTCAAAGCCACCCATCATGAGAGCAGCACAGTAAATGTGGACAGGCTCCTGGAATACTTCCCTTTTCCTTTTTTAAATATGAGTCTTTTTAGACTGGCTATCATCAGCAAGACAAACAATAACAAGTGGAGAAAAAGGAACCCTCCTACACTGTTGGTGGGAATGGGAATCTTTTTTTGTGTCTTTTAACATCCTGAAGCTTTCTCTGTGCCTTGCAATATAAATACAATGATGCTGTGGTAATAATAATATTAATAATTATTTTATTAGAAAAGAAATTTTGGCTTAGTGTAGTCTGAAGTGAAAAGATCACAGATGACACAGCTGTTTTAAATGTGATGAAACCAATTGTACTCGTTATACAGACTTAAAAATTGGAAAAGAAAAAAAGAACATAGGCAGATTGTAATCAAACCCTTACCACATCCTAAAAGAGCACTGCCCTGAGTTTTCAATGTTTTTGTCTTTTGATTGATTTGTTACATATATGTAAAAATCCGATAGACACTCAACCTGAAAAATGGTCCCGTGAGGCGACCCTGGCTCTCCACAGGCCTTTACAGAGGCTGAGAGGTCCCCACTGGTTGGCCTCATGTTTATTTGCACATACAGTTACAATGAACCTACCCCACAATGAACAACCAGTTTAGATTTTCACATGCAGAGTCTCCCTCCTCCTACCGGAAGTGGTCTTTGATGACTTGCTGCTTCAATATACCAAGTCCGGCATCAGCAGGATCAAAACATATAAAGGAATTAATCTTTGGCCAATTATCTAACTGCACCTCCCACTCTCATACTTGATTTTCCCAGAGCCGTCACCTTACCTGCTTGACAACCCGATTGCTCCTTCTCCTTCACCTGCACTGTGCATTCCTGTGACTCAGATCCTTCGTGTTGACATTTGGTCAGGGCTAACTCCATCTCTGCTCCCAGTTCCGTTTCCTAGGGCCCCATGCTTGCGCTTTAATGCTCTGCCCTTGACATCTTGAAATTTGAATTTGTGTTTGTTAAGTGAAGTCAGGAGGGAGCCAGATGGGACAATGGAACATGAACTGGAAATGTGGACACTTGGCTGACATGCCGTCTCTCTGCCATGACTCCAGAGTACCTTCGCCGCAGCCCGACTCCCATTCCCTGGGGCCCGCACCCTGCTTGGCCTTCTCTCTCACTTCTTTACACACACAATGAGAGCTGCTGCTCTCCACCCCTGACAGAGTCCTGGATACGAGTGTGGGGAGGGCTGAGTTAGGTACCAGCATTACACAGCATCTCACTGCAAGGACTGGTGTTCCCTCCACATAGGCTGGAAGCACCACCCTGCATCTGGTGGGCAACCATCCAGAGGTAGCTTCTTGAATGCCATGAGCCTCTCACCCACCCCCACTCAAATAACTAGTGTGCCCCGGTGCAGAGGTTCAAATCCTTAGGAGCCATCCATCCACCATGGGTAGCGACAATGGGCTCGTGAGAAAACTCCTGGCTCACATTCCTCACACCCCTCCCCTAGCTGGGGTGAGGAACGTCATTTTGGTGGCTGGAAGGACTAATGCGTTTGTGAGGGTTCGCACTGGCCTTGAAATTACCTTTCTACCTGGATCTTTCAGTCAACTTCTTGCCTGGAGGGATCCTTTGTTCTCCTTCCAACGCTCTTGATTCTGACCTGTGATTTTTCTCTTCTGTCCTGCCGGGTGCACCCTTCAAGATCAGACACAAGATATAAATTGTTTAATTTTGCTGGTTCTGCATAAAAGTTAAATGCTCTGATATTTGCATTTAAAACCGGCATGATTTTAGATGAACCAGGAGCAATAAAAATTCATCCTAGTAGTTTAAAATGTGAATCTTTATTCACTCAGAACAACATTAAATAGCAAACATAAAACACTATACGTCAAGATAGCGAGGCCATAGAAGAAAGACAAAGATTCATGCATACTTTTAATGACACTATTTTTTATGGGTTTTAGAGAAGTAACTCCACAATTTATATTTGTTCTCGACCCTGTAAATTACATAGTTGGTCCTTATGGTGTTCAATCCTGAAGTTACATTTTTAATGTTATGTGCTGCTTTGATATCTAGTAAAACTGGGAGGGACTCAATTGTTTTAACTTAAACGAGTTCTCTTCCCTATTCTGCTCCAATGGATAAGGTCCCAAACAACCCCGTCAATGCACGGGGCCGGACACCGTTCCTGCTTATCCCTGAGTAGATTTCCCTGCCAGTCTGTGGACTTATTCACACAAGCCAATCACATCTTCCTGCAGGAACCAGGGAGCGTTCTTCCTCTAGTACTGCAAAGCCTGCCCTCCACAGCCCCTGTTCACTCCGTTCCCAAGTACAATTCCTGTGGGACCTGCATGGCACGCAATATCTTCTACCCAGCTGTGCATGCGACTCTTAAACTGTTGTTATGTCATGTTTCTAGTGTCCACTGTCATGCGCTCATTCATGCTTATAACGTTAGTCTAGAAATCTCTCCCTCACGAATGGAGCGAAGAAGTGCCAAGCACAACTGCCTGCTTTTGGTGTACAACAGAAATCATCTTTCAGCTTAGCTTCTAGTCACTGACCGTGTTAGTTTTCTATTGCAATCTAACAAATTAGCTCCAAATCTAGTGGTTTGAAACAACAAAAGTTTTTTAACTCCCAGGGTCTGTGCTCAAGAACCTGGGTGTGGATTAGTTGTGTAACTCTGGTTGAAGATTTTTCAAAAGTTTGTAGTCAAACTACTGTCCAGTACTGAGGATTCATCTGGGGTTCCGCATGGGTGGATCCACTTCCAAATCCTCTCACACGGCTAGGGACTGGCTTTATCCCCCGCAGCACGTCTCTCAGTGCCTCTCCCTCCCCAGGGCTGCCTCAGGTAAGGGCAGCCTGATTCTCCTAGGGCAAGAAATCTGAGAGAACAAGAGAGAGGGGGAAAAATCCGAGATTGAAGGTGAAGTCCTTTAAAATCGAACCTCAGAAGTGACATCCTATCATCTGTACAGTATTTTTGTTAGAAGCAAGTTGCTAAATCCAGCTCACACTCACATGGTGGGAACTGTGTATATTAGGAGGTTAGGATCACTGCGGGCCATGTTAGTGGCTACTTACCACAGTCACCTCCCCGGTTCCCAATGATTCACGTCTCTCCTACAGGCAAAATATACTCTCTCCCTTCTAAGGTTTCTGGGCTAGTTTCCTACGGCTGCTGTAACAAAATGCTACAAAATGGATGCCTTAAAACAACAGAAATGCATTATTTTGTAGTTAGGGAGGCTAGAAGTCTGAATCAATGTGTTGGCAGGACCATGTTCCCTCTAATGCTTCTAGAGGAATATCCCTCCTTTCCTCTCCTACTTTCCGGTAGCCTGAGATGTTCCGTGGTTATGACAGCATAACTCTTACTGCCCCCATGGCTGTCTTCTCTTTGTGTGTCTCCTTGTTTTCACATGCATTTTCCTCTCAGTGTTTCTTTTCTTCTTATAAAGACGCCACTCAGACCGGATCAAGGGCCCACCCTGTCCCAGCCTAACCTCATCTTAACTAATTACGTGTATAATAAGATCACATTCTGAGGTACTAGGGGTACAACATACCTCTAGGAAATACATTCAACCAATAAGATATCCAAATATACTTTAATATTATGAAAAAAGTTTTCTTATTTTAAAAGCTTTTTTTAATTTGTCTTATATAAATTAACACATTTTACTAAATCCAACAGATAAAAATAAGGAAATATATAATAAATGTATAACTTACGAACAAACTAATAATGTAACGCCAATCAATGACAAATACATTCCAGAAGAGTTCTTGAAACTTACATGTAGATGTATCCTATATCAATATCTGGCAATCCATAATAGAAGGGAGGAATACTAACATAAACATATTCATAGTTGATTGAGAGAGAGTGGATGTTGATTCTAAACACAAATTCACACTTGACTTTTATTGAGAAGCTTTTAAAAGGTAGAAATAAACATTTACATATGCAGATCTAATAAGCGAATTTATTTAGGCTTTGGTTCAGCTAACAATGTGTTCCGATTTAAGTAACAGAAAATCTAACTTGCAATAGCTTAAAAAAACAAGTATTCTTTTTCCTCACATAACACAAAATCTAGGAGTTAACATAATTTGCATAAATTCAGCCTATCAAAGATGCCAGACTGGGTCTCGCAGGGCATTGTCCCATACAAAGCTTTTAGGAATAAACGGCTTTATGCTGCACGCTTGTTACTTTTGTTCACAAGACAACTTTTCTGCTGCAAAATATACATTCATTTTCAAGACAGAATGACAGAGAAAAGAGGGCAGTGCCATCTATGTCTGCCTTGTTTTTGGAGGACAAGCAAAAGAAAGACACACTTTCTAAAAAGCTCTCACTGAAAAATAGGTATGTCTCAGGGGCCAGAGTGAGTCACATGGTCACTAGACTCACGGAACTGAAGTGGCAAATGGCCACCGTCTTCACAGTAGAGATCAGTATTCAGTGAAAGTGTTGATTTCACTAACTCTATTCTCCAATATTTAAAACAAATTTATTTCAGTACAAATGAAATGAAGAATAAAAAAACAAACCAAAAAATCTCTAATTCAAAAAAGTGACTTTTTGACATATTAAGCAATTCATACTAATGCAAATGTCATCAGTGGTTAACCTTGCATGATAGAAAGAAGTCACTGTTTCCTGCCTCAATGTCTTGTACAACACTTTCCTGTAAGGAATATCTAGGTACTATTACATTCCTAGAAAAATCTCAGACATTAGCTCTGAGGAGAACCTCAATGAGAGACAAAAGATGTTCAAATAAAGCTCCGACCTCTTTGGCAAAGGAGAAAAGTTGAGAATCTATTTTTGGCATATCATTGGGTCCAGGAAGAAAGTGGTGTCATGGAACACTAAGTCCCCATGAGGCCGAGAACCCATCAATATTTCAAGTTTAGAATGTGACTGAAGTTCAACAAGACAGAGTGACTGAAGATGATTTAGTCTCTCTCTCTCTTTTTCTTTTTTTTTTTTTGAGAGAGAGATTAAGCATGTTTTCTTTTGGAATAGCAAGGTTTAAATTATATTACGCAGGATGATGTTATTGCTGTATTTTTTTTAAGATTTGAGTTCCTGAATAGTTTAATTGGTTAGAGTGGCTACGATTGATTGGTACTCTGTCCCCTGTCCATCTTGCATCTAGTGAACTCCCCGTCACATACAGGATGGAAATCTGAAAACTTCCTATCTTGGGTTCTTTGCTATTGGCATCCTTGATACTAAATTGTGTTTTATCTCTAAGAAGCAGCGACTAAAGTTTGAGATGACAGAACTCTCAATTTTCTGTTGCTTTTTTCTATGTCTGCAGGCCATTGGATGGATTCACTTATTCCATATTCATACATGTCCAGGGGTAATTGCAGTCGTGGTGGTGGTGACATGTTATACAATGACATTCTCATTGTTGGAGAGCAACTACACAATGGTATGAATTATTTTCACAAGATTTCTGGTGACAGCCTCTGGAGAATATTCCTCCAATGCTTTCAATAATTTTATAACCACTGAGTTCTTACATTAGATGTCTTTTGCTCCTTAATATTCTTTGGATGGTTTAGGTTTCAGTCACTGAATCCTGACGGATCCAGTTTAAGTATGCGTGTTGACATCATGGTCATAACAACTGCAGAATATAAACAGAATGTATATGATTCGAGGCAATGAATGTGAGAAAACAAAATGAGAAAAACCGCTCAATTGAAAAGAAGACAAGAAAAGCAAGGAAATATAAGAAACAGTACAAATAAGTTCAAAATTTGAGTATACAGAAAGGTCTAAATGCAATACTATTTAAAATAATGGTAAATACACAGAATTCTAGATTTACTAAATTTACATTAACAGAATAGAGTAAGGAAAATCCAACTACATGCTGTTTACAAAAGAACTAAATATAATTAAAAATATGTGTCATTAAAATATGAGCAAAATATGTCACATAAACACCAACCAAGTGAAAATTTTTGTAGCTGATCCTTTATGCTGTCACACATATTCAATATATATATAAATCAAAAGTTGATAGAAATACATGAATAAATTAAGAAATACATAAATATATCGAGTGATTTGAAGATAACTTTCATACCTAATTAACTCCTTGGACATACATATTAGCATATGCACAAAAACATCCACAAGTGGCATTTACAATCAAAGAACATAATTGACACAATAAATTTAATGGACTCCTAAAAATACATTTTAATACACATTTGATAAAGTTAAAAAATGAATGAATTGTTCATAAAAGTAGTCAAAAAGCTCCTTGCCTCCCCACAAACAGACAACAAAACTCCAAACCCATCAGTATCAGGGAGAAAGCAGTTTGATTAAGTTAGAGGTAAGATCTGTCTTCATTCTGTTAACATAGTATCCCCTATGGAGGCCTAGCACCATTTGTTGAAGACACTATTCTTTTTCCATCGCATGATCTCACCACTCTTATCATATTATAGTTGACATAGATGTTTAGGTTTATTTCTGTACTGTCAATTATATTCCATTAATCTATATTTATATCCTTGTGCCAGTATCAAACTGTCAGTCCAAGTTGATGCCTGAAACTTCGGATAATGCCAAACCCTAAATGTACAATGTTTTTTCTTACACATATTATATATACCTATGATAAAATTTAATTTAGAAAGTAGGCACAGTAAGGAATCAACAACAACTGATAATAAATTACAATTATAACAATATACTATAATAAAGTTATGTGAATGTGGTCTCTATCTCAAATTATCTTATTTCACAAATTTTTTTTTAATACCGTAGATCTTACTTACCTGAGTATATGGCTTTTTTTCCCCTTATGAAATCAAGAACTTGCACCTTTTCACTTAAAGGAAGCATTTTACCACTTTTCTTTGGCCTATCTGAATTGCCAGCATTACTAATCTTGCACGTTGGGGGCATTCAGTAAAACAAGGGTGACTTGAACACAAGCACTGCCATAGCATGAGGGTCCATCTAATAATTGAGGTGGCTAAGTGAGTAATGGGGGGTGTGGGAAACCGTGCTGACGCGCTAGCAGGTGTTGTTCTGTGAAATGTTGAACCTTTGACTTCCTTGAGTGGTCTGTGCCCCCAGCAAGGCAAAACTTGCTACTTTGAGAACACAGAACCAGACAAGGTCAGGAAGTGCGGAGCTGGCCAAAAAACAGGCCCTTGTGTATCCAAACATTGTAACTACTAGATCCCAGACAGTTCCGTTACTTTTTGATGCCCAGAGTATATAAGCTGCCAAAATAAACTTGGGGTGAGGCATTCTACTTAGAATTGCGGCAGTCTACTTAGAATTGCCTGCCCTCCGGATCCCATCTTTGTTTCTCTTCTTTTTTCTCAATCCTCACTCCCCACTTCAGGAACTGTTCCTCGCCTTGGCAGGCACCGACAGGGGGGTATTGTATACAGTGTGATGAACAAAGGGGTGGTTCACATCCTGGGCAGCATGTGTTGGAGTGGGACAGCATGAGATTTAATCACACTACTCAGAATGGCCTGCAATTTAGAACTTATGAATTGTTAATTTCTGGGATTTTCCATTTAAAGTTTTGCTACCAGGGTTTACTGCAGGTAACTGAACCTGTGGAAAGTGAAACTGTGTGTGTGTGTGTGTGTGTGTGTGTCTGTGTGGGGGGGGGCATGCTACCATTGTTTTATAGTAAATTTTGAAATTGGGGAGTTTGAGTCCTCCTACTTTACTCTTCTTTTTCAGGATTGATTTGGCTATGCTGGGTCCCTTGCAATTCCGAATGGATTTTAGAATCAGCTTGTCAATTTCCGCCAAAAGAATTAGCTGGGATTCTTAGAAAGATTCCTGTTGAATTTGTTGATTAGGTTGTATAAGGCTTGCTGCGGGATAGTGAAGCTAAGAGAGTCAGGCAGGTGGAGAAAAGTGAGGGCTTTATTCTGCGCTCCCGGGCGGGCGAGGTGCAGCGGTCCGCAGACGGGGCCGGTGAAGTGGCTCCCAGGGCAGAGGAGGGAGGCAGATACGCGATTTGGGGGAGGGGGTTGGCTGAGTGAGGTGGCAGATGAGCAGGCCCCCACCCCCAGCGCAGATAGGGCCCCAGCGGCTGTGTCTGGAGTTGTTTATTGCACCAAGGTCTGCTGCCTCTTCTGGGAAATGCCAGGGGCCCCAGTTTCCGTCATGAGAGGAGGGGTCTGACTTGGCAGAGGGGTATGACTTTGCTCCCGGCCGCTTTGACCATGCCCCTAGCTGACCTCACAGGTTGAGGAATATGGCCATGTTAACAGTGTTCAGACCAAAATCGTGGAATATTTTCCCTATTAGATTGTCTTTAATTTGTTTCCACCAGTTTTGCAGTTTGTAGAGAATAAGTTTGGCTCTTATTTTGTTAAATATATTCCTAAGTATTCTATTATTTTTGATGCTGTTGCAAATTGAGTTGAAGTATGCAGAAATGCAATTGATTTTTATATATTGATCTTGAATACTGCAAATCTGCTGACTTATACATGCAAATACAGCTGGGCCTTGGTCAGAGTTGTTTCCTTATAACTTGGGTGACTTGTGGTAGGAAGGCACCTTTTGTTTATACCAGTCAGCCTGTGGTAGAATTGGTTTCCTTACATGTGGTTTCACTTAAAGTCGTAAAACCTACCCATGATGTTAAGTGAGGACTTACTGTAGTTCTTAAGCGGAATTCTTATAATGTCGTATACTGCTAGGTTATGTAATCTGTGAATAGAGGGCATATTGCTTTTGTCTTTCCAATATGAATGGATTTTATTTCCATGTCTTACCTAATTGCTCTGGATAAAATATTCAGTACAATATTGAATAGAACTGGCCACAGTTGTCATCCTTTCGGGTTCACTGTCTTAGGAAGAAAGTATCCAGGCTTTCACTAATAAATATCATGCTAGTTATGGCTGTTCTATAGATGCTCTTTTCATCTAGCTGACCATGCCCCTAGCTGATAATTTAGAGAATTATCTTACATGCTTAGTTGGTTTAGGTATTTTTGTTGTTGTTGTTTGATTGTTTTTGGTTTTTGTTTGTTTTTGTTTTTCATGAAAAGGCATTGAATTTTATGAAATGCTTTTACTGAAGTTGTAGCAATGATCATGATAGTGTATTTTACTCAATTAATATGATCAATTACATTAATTGATGTTTGAGTTTTAAATCAACTTTGTATTTCTGGGATATCTCACATGGCCATGGAATGTGCTTTTTTCTGGATTTTGCTGAATATGATTTGCTAGTATTTTGCTGAGGATTTTTACATCCACATTCATAAGAAATATTAGCCTTTAGGTATATTTTCTTTTGATGTGTTTTGTTTTGGAATCAGTGTAACACTGGCCTCATAAGATGAGTTGAGATATGTTTCCTCTTCTACCTTTTGGAATAGTATGTGAAGAATTGGCATTAATTCTTTAACCTTTGGTAGAATTCAGTAGTGAGAACTTCTGGGCATTTCTTTCTTTATGAGTCATTTTTTGTTACCTATTCATATCTTTACTTAATCGGTTTGTTTATTTCTTCTTGAGTCAACTTTGTTAGTTTGTGTCTGTCTAGAAATTATTATTTCATCTAAGTTACCTTATTTGTTAGTGTACACTTTTTCATAGCATTCCTTTATTATCTTTGTATTTCTGTAAGTTCAGTAGTAATGCCCCCTTTTATATTTATGATTCTAGAATTGAGTCTTCTCTCTTTTTCTCTTGATCAATATAGCTAAATGTTTATCAATTTTGCTGACATTTTTAAAGAATCAACTTTGGTTTTATTGATTTTTCTCTATTATTTTTCTCTTCTCTCTTACACTAATTTCTGCCCTAATATATGTTACTTTCTTCACAATTTCTTTAGGTTTAGTTTGTTCCTCTCTTTTCAGCATTTGAGGTTGAAAGTTTAGATTATTGACTCGAGATATTTCTTTTTCTTAATATAGATATTTTATAGCTGTATATTTTCCTCTAAGTACTGCTTTAGATGCATCAAAAAACTTTATTTATTTTGTCTTTAGTTTTATTCCTTTCAAAATATTTTTGGATTTCCTTTTTGGTTTATTTTTTGACCCATTAGTATTTATGTGTGTTGTTCTGCTGCTAGTTCTGCTTTTATTCCATATTGTCAGAAAACATACTTTGTTTTATTTCTTTTCTTTTAAATTTATTTTCATTTGTTTTATGGCCTGGCGCATGGTGTATCCTAGAGAATGTGCCTTGGGTACCTGAAATGAATGTCTAACCTGCTATTGATGTATTGTTAGATCTATAGATGTCTGTTGGTTCTGGTTGGTTTACAGTGTTGTTTATGTCTTCAATTTTCTTATTGCTCTTCAGTCTCATAAATCTATCCATTACTGAATGGGAGGTATTGAAGTTCCCAACTATGATTATTGAACTGTTTAGTTCTCTCTCCTTTCTGTCAGTTATTGCTTCATGTATTTTGGTGTTCTACTATTAGATCTCATATATATATAATTATATCATTGTAATTCTTCTATCTTCCTGATGGATTGATTCTTTTATTATGATGAAATGTTCATTGCTTTCTCTGGTAACCTTTTTTTTTGTTTTAAAGTCTATATTGTCTGATATTAATATTGTCTGATATTAATATCAGACAATACTCCAGTTTTCTTGTAGGTGCTATTTCCATGATTTTATCTCCTTTCGTCCTTTAATTTTAAATTTATTTGTATCTGATATTAATATCAGACAATACTCCAGTTTTCTTGTAGGTGCTATTTCCATGATTTATCTCCTTTCGTCCTTTAATTTTAAATTTATTTGCATCTTTGAATCTAAATTGTGTCCCCTATAAAGAGCACATAGAGCATGCTTTTTTCATTTTAATTCAATATGACAATCTCTGTCTTATGACAGTGATTGCCTAATGTACTCACATGTAATGTTTTCATTGAAATAGCTGGAAACATCTTCCATTCTATTTTAGGTTTCTATGTTTCATGTCTTACTCTATTCCTCATTTATGGATTTTTTTGCATTAACTGAATATTTTTATTGTAGTATTTTAATTTATTTAATGATTATTCACTATACTTTTCTAATTTTTTCCCCCAGTGGTTGCTTTAGGGATTACCACATACATCTTAACTTACCAGAATCAGTTTCAGATTTATACTAGCCAAATTCCAGGAGATTCACAGATGTGATTCTATATAACGTCATTCCCTTCTCTCTCTCTCTCTGTCTCTCTCTCTCTCTGTCTCTGTCTCTCTCTCTTATTGTTTTTATAAGTTATACCTGTTAATGTTACATATTTTTAAATAATACAATGTTATATTTGCTACTTTACCATTTATATTGATTTTCCTAGCCAATACAGCCTTGCTCCCACTCATGTTGTTTGTGCTATTACTGCAAATATATTATACATGTTACATTTGTATATGTTACAGGCCAAACAATACGTTATGGACGTACTATTTCATACAATCGCTTTTCAAATCTATTAGAAGAAGAAAAGAGAAAATATGCATGCCTTTAAATTGTTTTATATAATTATATTATTACCTTGACAGGTGCCCTTTGTCTTTTTCCTGTGGATTTTAACATCTGGGGTTACTTGCTTTTAACCTAAAGAACTTCTTTCAATATTTGTTGTATGGAAGGTCTACTAGCAAAAATCCTCTCAGCTTCTGTTTATCTTGGAAAGAAAGCCTTTATTTTATCTTCATTTTTGGAACACAATTTTGCTCCATTTATGATTTTGGGTTGACAGTTTTTTCTTTGAGCACTTAAAATTTGTTATCTCACTGTTTTCTGGCTGCCAATGTTCACACTGAGGATTCTGCTGTTAATTTTACTGTGCTTCCCCTGTAAGTGATGAGCCAGTTTTTTCATGGCTTGTAAGATATTCCTTTCATTTGATTTTTAGCATTTTTACTATGATGTGCCTGTTTGTGAACTTCTTTGTGTTTATTCTATTTGAAGTTCATTGAGCTTTCTGGATATGTAATTTATTGTTTTTCCATAAATTAGAGAAGTTTTCAGACATCATTTCTTTGAATACTTGTGTTGTTTCTTTCTCTTCTCTCACATTGGTGCTCTCAGTATGCAGATGTTGGTGGGTTTAATAGTGTTTTACATTTTTCGGAAGCTCTTCAGTTTTCTCCATTTTTTTCCTGCTCTTTGACTTGCATAATCTATATTGATCAGTCTCCAGGACTGCAATATTCTTTCTGCTTCAAGTTCAGCTCTCCTGTTGAGGTCCTTGAGTGAATTTTTAAAATTTCAGTTATTGTATTTTTTAACTCCAGAATTTACATCTGTAATAGTTTTAAATAATTTCTATCTTTTTACTGATATACTTTAGTTGATGCAACTTGTTATCATACCTTCCTTTACTTGCTTAATTTTGATTTTCCTTATAAACGTTATGACCATGTTTACAATGGCTATTTTTAAGTACTTTTCTGATAAATCTGACATCTGGTAATTCTCATGGGCAATTTTTGTTTTGTCTGATTTTTTTCCCAGTGTTTGGGTTATACTTTCCTATTTGTTTGTAGTAATTTTTGTTGGAAACTGAAAACTTTACATATTACAGCAAGTTTAGGTAAGTGTCCTCCCTTCCAGGGCTTGTTGTTGTTATTGGCTTATTCGCGTGTTCAGTACATGTTTGCATTACTTTCGTGAAGCCTATTTTTCCTCCCCCACTGTTAAGCCTCTGTTGTTCCTCCCCAAGGAGGTGCAGCTTTGCATGTACCTACAGTCGCCATAGGATGACAATGGTTTTGGTAGGGAATTTCTGATCTCTTTTTTTTTTTTTTTAGTTTTATTTTATTTTATTTTATTTTTACATCCCTCACACCGTGAACCCCCCTCCCCCCATCCACCACCACCCCGACCTCACACCGAGCCAGCACATTATACAACATTATGTTAAGTGAAATAAGTCAGAAAGAGAAAGACAAGTACCATATGATCTGATCTCTTTTTGTTATTCTATGAACACACCGAGCTCTTAAACTTCGCTAATTGACTGTTAATTGCACAATTGTTTTAAACAATGTACTGAGGACACAAATATTTTTTACAACCAATCCTATAATATTATGACTCTTGTGAAAGAATAGTTTTGGAGGGCAGTGTTTAATACTTGTTCTGATCCCAGGAGGGTTCCCCCACGAGCAGCCTTATTTCTCAATTCTCTTCTGCAAACTAGACTACCGGCAATTCAGCCTGTGTATTAAGCTCTTTCATCACAACCTCCACTGCTCATGAGGCTTCATTTTATTCAGACTCAATTTCAAATGAAGTCAGGTGTTGGGAAGAGATTAGGAGCTGTTTATTGACTTGCTTCTCCCCCAAGAAAAATCCCTTAAGCCCTTGCTCTGGATCTGTGGTTGGGCACAACTGCAAGATTTTCTCTGAGTGAAGAAAGAGTGAAACCCTGCTCTCGGTGCTTAACATTCAATGGAGGGTGGGGTAGCATCTGGAAGACCTATTAGCTTGCATCTTCTGGATTTGAAGCAGAAGCTAAGACCGGGGTGACCAGGGCCCCAGTCTCCTTAGCTCACTGCACAGTAGAATTCAATGGAATAGGGGACTCCGTTTGTCACCCACACTTGGCTAAGACATCCTGAGCCACAGATGGGGGCCAGAATGAGAAAAGCTGGTGTCCTGCTCCTTTAGAAAGAAATCCCTTCACCTGCGAACTGTGGTAGGGGAGGGGCCCTGTGTCCTGTCAGCAGCAGTCTGCTGTGGAGGACATGTCTCACCCAGCTGGAGTGGGGAGGCGGGGACATTCGTGATTCAAACAGCACAGGCTCTTAACTTTCACATCTAATTTATGTACATTTTATTTTATTTTATTTTATTAATTAATTATTTTAATTTATTTATTGGGGTGACAATTGTTAATGAAATTACATAATTTCAGGTGTACAATTCTGTATTACATCATCAATATGTCCCATTGTGGGTTCACCACCCAGAGTCAGTTCTCCTTCCATCACCATATATTTCATCCCCCTTACCCTCATCTCCCTCCCCCCACCCCCCTTACCCTCTGGTAACCACTAAACTATTGTCTGTGTCTATGAGTTCTTGTTTCTCATTTGTTTGTCTTGTTTTTGGTTTATATACCACATATCAGTGAAATCATAGGGTTCTCTGCTTTTTCTGTCTGACTTATTTCGCTTAGCATTATATTCTCAAGATCCATCCATGTTGTCACAAATATTCCTGTATCATCTTTCCTTAACGGCGAATAGTATTCCATTGTGTATATATACCACAACTCCTTTATCCATTCATCTATCGAAGGGCATTTTGGTTGTTTCCATGTCTTGGCCACCGTAAACAAAGCTGCAATGAACATTGGAGCACACGTGTCTTTATGTATAAATGATTTCAAATTCTTTGGGTAGATACCCAGGAGAGGGATTGCTGGGTCATATGGTAATTCTATTCGTAATTTTTTAAGGAACCTCCACACTGCCTTCCATAGTGGCTGCACCAGTCTGCATTCCCACCAACAGTGTATGAGAGTTCCTTTTTCTCCACAGCCTGTCCAACACTTGTTGCTATTTGTCTTTTTGATGATAGCCATTCTGACTGGGGTGAGGTGATATCTCATTGTGGTTTTTATTTGCATTTCTCTGATGATTAGTGATGTTGAGCATTTTTTCATATGTCTATTTGCCATTTGTAAGTCCTCTTTAGAGAAATGTCTCTTCAGGTCCTCTGCCCATTTTTCAATTGGGTGGTTTGTTTTTTTGGTTGTTGAGTTTCATGAGTTCCTTGTATATTTTGGATATTAGACCCTTATCGGAGGAACTGTTTGCAAAAATCTTCTCCCATTCAGTCGGTTGCCTCTTTATTTTGTCGATGGTTTCTTTTGCTGTGCAGAAACTTTTAAGTTTCATATAGTCCCATTTGTTTATTTTAGCTTTTACTTCCGTTGCCTTTGGAGTCAAATTCATAAAATGCTCTTTGAACCCAAGGTCTATAAGTTTGGTACCTATGTTTTCTTCTATGCAGTTTATTGTGTCAGGTCTTATGCTTAAGTCTTTGATCCATTTTGAATTAATTTTGGTACATGGTGACAGATAACAATCCAGTTTCATTCTTTTGCACGTGGCTATCCAGTTCTCCCAGCACCATTTATTGAAGAGGCTATCTTTTCTCCATTGTATGTTTTTAGCTTCTTTGTCAAAAATTATCTGTCCATATTTATGTGGTTTTATTTCTGGGTTCTCAATTCTATTCCATTGGTCCATGTGTCTGTTTTTCTGCCAATACCATGCTGTTTTGATTATTGTAGCTCTGTAGTACAAGCTAAAGTCAGGCAGTGTGATACCTCCAGCACTGTTCTTTTTTCTTCAGATTGCTTTGGCTATTCGGGGTCTTTTGTGGTTCCAAACAAATCTGATGATTTTTTGTTCTATTTCTTTAAAAAATGCCATTGGGATTTTAATGGGGATTGCATTAAATCTGTATATTGCTTTGGGTAATATGGCCATTTTAACTATGTTGATTCTTCCAAGCCATGAGCACGGAATGTCTTTCCATTTCTTTGTGTCTTCTTCAATTTCTTTCAAAAATGTCTTATAGTTTTCAGCATATAAATCCTTCACATCCTTGGTTAAATTTATTCCTCGGTATTTTATTCTTTTTCTGCAATTGCAAAGGGAATTGTTTTTTGTATTTCTTTTTCTGAGATTTCATTGTTAGTATATAGGAATGCAATGGACTTTTGTACGTTGATTTTGTAGCCAGCAACTTTACTGTATTCATTGATTGTTTCTAACAGCTTTTTGGTGGAGTCTTTAGGGTTTTCTATGTATAGCATCATGTCATCTGCAAAGAGTGATATTTTAACTTCTTCATTCCCAATTTGGACGCCTTTTATTTCTTTCTCTTGCCTGATGGCTCTGGCAAAGATAATTCATGTACATTTTCGTCAGTTTTTTTGGGATGTTTCTTCATGGCTATTTCTCTTTAGGATAATGTCTATATGCTTTAAACGATTGGTCTTTTTATTCCCCCAATAGCGTTTTTCTCTATTAATTTTACTAATGTAGGAGCAGGTTAGTGGAATTCCTTACACTTCAGGCCAGAAGTCAATCTCCCTTTATAGTGTTTCTTGATATTCATCAGTAACAGAGATAAAAACGGAATTTAAAGCAAAACACTTGTAATTTCCACAAAAGTGTTATGTATGTAGAAATGCAACTAGTAAAAGATGAACAAGCCATTTGTGGAGGCATTATAATAAAAATTTATTTTAAGACATTATAAAGACCTATGTAAATAAATACAGTTATAGAAAATTAATGAATTATAACTTAGATTTCAGTTCTCCCCAAATTGGCCTTCAGATTTTAATTTCTTTTTCCGTTCTAACCAACTGAGCTAACTGGTCACGCCTGATCTTCTGATTTCAATGAGATCCCAATCTGAAATTATTTTTGACACTTGAAAATCTGATTCTAAAAAAATTACATAGAAAAGCAAAGAAGCACAATACCGAAGAAAAATAAGAAATTTTAAGGAAGTTATATAACATGATGGTAAAGTGCACACACAAACACACACGCGCACACACATAGCACACATCACTTGAAATGATGAGGAAGACAAGAATCTACCGAAAAACTCCCAAAGACCATAACTGGAATAAGTTAAGCAGGAAAATGAATACAGCAGTGTTAGATTTAACCTAAAGTATAAAATAAATATTTACGAAGCCATTCTAATATAAATGAATGAAAAATAGATGACTGGGAGAATAACAAATTTCCCATGCAGAGACATTGCAAATAATGCATGTAAATAGTTTATCCTGAAGGTGATGGGGAATAACTTTATTATTCTTTGGTGTTGACTACACATAATGCTTTTTTCCCAAAGAAACCAATATGGAAAGCGGAGAAGATTAACTTCACGGGGGAACAACTTTGTGGTCGTTGTCCAAATACTAGTGTCCTTTGTATAATCATGTAGCTAATATCAGACAGATCTTAGTGATGTGATTCTACTAAACACATAACCAGACTCCCAGATCCCAGATCGGTGAAGGTCGTTTAAAATTAGAAAAATGCGAGAATCTGTAACTGTCAAGAAGAGCTTAAGAACTTTATTATTAAATGTACTGCATCTTGGGTAGGATCTTGGAATGGAAAAAGAACATTTGGTAAAAATAAAGGAAATCTAAATACTGTATGGAATATACTTAATGCATCAATATTTATTCATTAATTGTGACATGTGTACCATAAAGTACTATAACAATGATAGAGGAATTTATCTGTGGGGTATATGGGAACTCCATGCTATCTTCACAACTTGTCTATGATTCTAAAACTATTTTAAAATAATGTATATACACTCGCAAAAGAGATAAGTGTTTCATAAATAAAACTCAAAGGGCACTATATAAAAGTGATTCAAATGAAAAATTCAAATGTATCAAAACTAATAATATCACTTCATAAAAAGACAACAAAAAGAAGCAAAAAAGTTATAAATTGAGAGATAATTTTAATCACGTAAATAAATGGCAATTGGTACATTTCAAATGTAAAGTAGTTAAAATATCAATATATCAATGAGAAAGATATCATCCAATAATATATGTGGCATGTATATGTATATCTATACATATATAATTTTAATAGACATAATATGTTAGGATATGTGCTTATATAATTATATGTATACATACCACATGAATATATAGAAAATATGAACATGCATATACATTGTAATATACTATGTGTAGTATAGAAAATATAAACATACATACAATACTCAAATAGATGCAGTATATAAAGATACATGTTTTATATATTCGTAAAGCAAAAGTGAATATACTTTGGCCAGAAACATATAAGAAGCCCTTAATATTGTTAATAATTAATTAAGCATAAAACTAAACCTTAATTTTAAATTTTTGTATGTACCAGAATGGCAGGTACTAAGAGTCTGGAAAAACCAAGTTCTATTGAAGACGTGGAGCCATTATAACTCCTAGTCAGTGCTGGTGGAAATGTGGATTGGTACAACCACTTTGGAAAACAATCTGCATTATTTTTACAGTCTTTCCATTTATGAATAAGAACACAGAGCATCCACTCATCACTGTACATATCCTGGGTAACTCGATCATAGGTTTACCTGGGGACACTTACAAAACAAGGTCAATGCCGTATTGTTCTTTAAAATAAACACGAAACAACTCAAATGATCATCAATAGGATAACGGATTTTAAAAGTCGCAGTCAGAGTGAAATCAAATATGGTAGTTAAAAATAATGCCATTTTATAGAAAGCTAGTAATATGAAAACGGCATTGAGTATGTCACCATATTGATAATGTCCCAGTACTATATATATATAACATATGTAATAACCATTGGTTATAATATGAAGAAAGCAATGATAACCTTAAACAAATTCAGGTAGCATTTAACTTTTAATGAAGGGAAACAAGAGGATTAAAAATGAGGAATAAAACACAGAAAATATCCTATATGATATATTTTTCAATTTTATACTTAATTAATAAATAATCTCAGATATTCCTATACTGAACAGTTGGATCGGGATCCTTGTCTTATTATATTGCTTACTTATTTACTTATTTCTAATGTATATGTTGCTATTTTAAAAAAAAATACACTGCATGATTAAATTTAAAATTGAATTTGAAACATACTAAATTAAGGATTGTTGTTCAGATTTTTTTGTTTTATATACTATGAAAAATTTTATAGCACTTTACCTTACTCACAATTAAATTAGAACTGGAGTCCCTTTAAAATTCTTTCATCTGATGATCAGATGAAAATGTCCTTTTATTTTCAAACATTTCAAGAAAATTACTTCTGATGTAATTCAAATATTAAAATATTTATTTAATGAGGTACTTATGTGAAAACAACTTTTAATGTCCATAAAGGGGTTGGGGCCATTTATGAGGAAAAAAAAATGTTACTTACTTAAAAAAGACAATAAGTCCATTTAATTACTATTCTATTATAATAAAGTAGCAAAGAATTACTTTCAAAGAAGCAAATATCATTTTTTAATAGTATCACTTGCCCTCTTTCTCCTACAACCAATTAAATAGAACTATTAGATTTTACAAAGATAAGATTTCACTTTATTGTAGATAAATGGAAAATACGATTTAGATTTACCTAAAGAGACATGAGTGATCTACTAGTAAATAGATACTATTTCCACATAAATTCTTTATTTTTTTAAATTTTAACAGCTGCAGTTTGCAATTAGTTTCACAACATTTTCTTTGAAGTATTACAGAATAATTATTAAAATTATTAAAAGAGGAAAAAAATAACCTCTGGATTAGATTGAATTTATTATGTTGGATAGAAAGGTTTTAAGTCAGCTAAGCTAAGATAGATTTAACCAATTGTGTTTATTGTTTTTACCCACATTTAATTAAAATAAAAAATTAAACTTGGTTTATTTCACCCCCCCCCCTTTTTTTGACATCTTTAATTCTTTCTGACTGTAGTGTTCCTTTTGGCCCTGTGGCTATACTAAGTATTATCACATAACCAGAATTATTACAAATCAGATTCTTTCTTTTTAAAAAACAGCTTTGAAGAATAAGCAATATACAAAGTATTGTACATATTTAACGTACGCATCTTTATGAGTTTGGATATATCCATACACCCCGGTACCATCGCCACCACCGTGGTGCTGCTAACAAACATCCATCACCTACAAAAATGTCCTGGTGTTCTTTTGGGTTTTTGCTGCTGTTAAATTCTTTCGTTTTTAATATTTTACACTATGAATGAAACCTTCTGTTTTTGCACTTCTAATTCCATTTCTTAATTTCAACTTAAACAACTGAAACTTAACTTCCATTTCACTAAACCATCCAAACAGTAGGAGCAAACCCATTCCTGCTATTCATTTCCCTTTTTCTCTTACTGTTTGTGTATTTCTATATTTAATGTGGGCCTCACAGTTTACCATTTTTATGGCCCTTAGGTCATTTCCCATAATATCTTTAGAGAAATATCACATTGTTGAGAGAAATCTGTTTTCTACTTGCATTGATAAAAAACTGAATATAATTCCATAAATATTTGGATTTATGCCATATAGATTATTAAGTCTTTGTTTATTTCTTTATGTGGATTTTCCCACTAGCTTAAAAACAATATCTAAGCAGGGAGAATGACTATCTCTTTCACTGTTGAAATTTGAGTATTTACCCAAGTGACTAGCGTATAGGCTGGTCTTCATGAAGCTATTCATAAATGTGTTTTAAATCTAATAAATGTGAGGCTGGATATATTTTATACCTATTATTTGTCTTTTATTTATTCCTTTTGAAATTATATTTCTTATCATAAAATATGAAAGGAGACTTGGTGTTTTGTCATGTGTATTTACATATTGTGAAACTTAAAATAAAGACTATAATGTTAATATCATATTATTTTCTTATTGTATGATATCCAGGTTTCTCTTAGTCAAATATGTTTATCCTTTTTTTGTGATTTAATATTATTTATATAATAAAAAGCCCATTCCTATATAAGTACAACATAAATATTCCATATTATTTTCTTAATTTATATTTATTCTTTATAAATAAAACAATCCAGTCAATTTGAATAATATTCGATGCAACCCGTGAGTTAAAAATATAATTTTTGCCCCAAAAGTTACTTTCCAAACAATATTGATTGAGAAATATTTCCTTCAGCATTGATCGGGCTACTTTGTGTACATTACATTACTTCATAATATTACCTATCATTCCTCTCTCAGGACTCTGTTTGGATATTGTCCCCTTTCTACAGTCTTTCTGTACTCTCTCCATTCGTCCTTTTCAGGCATATTTGGCATAGAAACTCTTTTAAAAATATATGTCTATCAGTGCACTTAGCCCAACGTGTAACATTCGTATACTTGTGTTTCAATAAGTTCTTGGTGAATGTATGACAATGAATAATATATTTATAATTGATAACCAACTAAATTATAATCCATTATAAATACATTATTCATAACATTTAAATTGTCATAATGGAATTCATATTTTACTCAAAGACATTTCTACCCTAAAATCTTTATTCTAGTAAACAATACCACAGATTATCTTGTCACTTTTCTAAACCTGAGGACTGTGGGCTCATCCTTGTTTCCCCGTTTTCCTTTACTTCTCACTTCCATTTTTCAAATATTACCTATCCTACCTCTGTTTTTTACTGTCTAATTCACCCCCATGCTCTCCATCTCCATAATCAATATTTTATTTCAACTATCATATTTTCTTGCTTGGATTATAGCAACATATTTTAAAAGTACGTTTTCTTCCCCTAATCCCACTATTGTTCTGTGCTGACACAGAATTCATTTTCGAAATTGTCATCCTGCCATTTCTCTCTGAAGTACTACTATCTACCATATGCATTCCTGTATCTTTACAGTGCTTAACACACTGAAAATAAACCAAATATTTAATTTACTACTACATTTTAAATTAAAACTCACTTGAAGCAGAGAAAATAAATTATTTATCTTTGTAACACCATGTTCTAATACAGTGACCAGAACATACTACCTATTTTGTATATACATTTGAAATGAATTAACACATAAGAAATTTCACGGATTGTAAATATACATATGCACTGTTTATATGTTTTATTTCTAATTCATTCAAATAACACGTTGCTCCTCTTTGATATTTGAAGGTGTCAAAGGCATAGTGTAGACAAACATTAATGATACAGTTGAGAAACATGCATCTAGTGAGAGAGATATGAAAAAAAAATGGTAAGATGAATACAGTGTGATGAGATCTAAGTTTTGAAATGTATAGAATGCTAATGTGTCGCGTCCCGCGCAACAAGGGCAGTGAGCGTGCAAGAAGGGGCAGTTTGGGTTAAGTTTTTAAGAAAGAAACAGAGACTTAATGTAGTTACATCTCTCAGAAGGCCAGGGGTCTCTCAGTCTCAGAGGACTGGAGCCCCGAATAAAGCCAACTGGAGGCTTTTATTGATGAGTATGCAAGGGAGTAACAGTGTTTTTGGCGCGGTCTGTGAGACTCACTTATCATGTTATAGAAACATCCCAAACCAATTATTTTAACCTTCAAACAGCCGAAGTACAAGGTCCCATGATATCTTACCTAAGGTATGTACCTTCTCAATGTCAAGTCTCTCATATAGTAACAGCTCCTTAGAGATAACTGATCTTTGTTCTCCTCATTATTTCTCTAACAAATAGCTGCGAGTGAAAAGCCAGAGCCAGCAACAGACTTTCCCAGGCAGGGGGAAAGGGAGGCAAAGCCCTTTCCCATATTTGTCTAAGGCAGCTCATTGGGTGTCCCCACTTGGTTCCGCCTGGCTTAGGTTGTATCTCCCGTGAGATACCTTACCCGTCTTTGGCTGCAAACCATCTTTTGGGGACAGACAGAGAGACATAAGGTGTAAACGCAAGGATGGAACAGAGTCCCAGAAAGGCACAATCTCACAGACTCTTCTTTCCTTAAGGAAAGACACGGAGGGACAGTTGGCTAGGCTGTTGTGCAACTACACTAATGGGATGTAAAAGAGAAATAGCAAGTCTTTAGGTTCAAAAAGACTTCAGAGAATAAGAAATGATCTAAGCTGAGACTTGAATCCTAAACTGCAATTATCTACCCAGTGGCCAATGGGGGAAAGGGAAGGGATGAAGAGTCAAGACAGGATTGTAAAATGTGCAAAGGCTTGGTTTGAGAAAATAGAGAGAAGTTGTTGTGCTCAAAGGAATGTAGAAATACGAGCATAGTCAGAGAATGCAGTGCAGTGTGGTCAGTGTGGAGAGCTAGTTGGAGTTT
The DNA here is from genome assembly GCF_964194185.1 of Rhinolophus hipposideros. NCBI lineage: Eukaryota > Metazoa > Chordata > Mammalia > Chiroptera > Rhinolophidae > Rhinolophus > Rhinolophus hipposideros. The sequence goes on along the minus strand of NC_138069.1, from coordinate 74,585 downwards.
ATATAATTTACAGCCGTGTATGCCATTGTTAAGGGTTGTGACCTTTACCTATAACATCAATGGAGAGACACTGAAGGACAGTCATTTAAGTAGAGCAGCAATGGCTCACTGAATTGTGAGTTTTTAAAAGTGGTTTCCCCAAGAAATAGGCTCTGGCATGGAGAGATGTCTCCAGAAAGTTGTGGAGAGAGTATGTGAGGGAATGAGAGTTCACACAGTGACATCTTTATCCCATTAGAAGTCTAGAGTTGGTCGATCCTTCAGCATTTCCTGAGCTGAGGGATTTGTCCTTCTTACTTCTCCAATAAGATGTGGGTTGATCCCGAAGAACACATCTAATTTGGGAGAAGGGACTCAGCTTTGAGCTATCAGCAAACACCATCCTGGAAGCTGTGGAATGAGTACCTCTGTCTTTAGCGAGGGGTGCAGGAGAGGAGATCTGGGTGGTGAACTATGGAATTTCTTCCAGTACATCCCTTGTGATGCTCAGATCCATTCACTTAATATAACACAAAAAGGACCAACAAAACCAAGAGGAGCTTTAGAGCTCGATGGCTCTTCACAGTCATCCTCACTTGAGGCAAGGGAGTCAGGAGCATGAATAGTTGCATCAGTTAGTCAGTTGGATGTAAGTGTCTTCCAACAAGGTCAATACTGAGCAAAGCAGTCCCCCTGTCAGAGGAAGGCACTCAACTGTAAGGGTCTGCAGGAGTCTCCCACCAGCAGGGAGGCTTAGTTCTTTGGTTCTGCAGGGGAACTGGGCAGAGTGCTGTAGCCTCCACTATAGAGTTGATGAATTCATCGCTCAAGTCCCTCCCAAAATGAGGAAACAAAAACTGGAGAGTCAAGATATCAAATACAGACAGTTCTTTCATGAAATGTTGATATAAAGGAAGATAAATATTTTTCGAGAATAGTAAAAGAGAAGGTGGACAGAATTATTGGCCCTTTAAATCCACTTTTGGCTGTAGGAATGGAGGCATTCAGATGTGTAGGAACTTGTTGTGAATGGCTCAGAAAAGTAGAAACTGTGGATATTTTTTGAGAAGAAAGTGGTAGTAATAATTAATATAGTCCCAAAGAGTTACTCTAGGAACAAAGAGGTGATTCAGGAATTGATTTGTAGTTAGCTTTTAGGTATAATTAATTTTGAAGACTGTGTGCCATGACATAAAACGTGCTGCTGTAATAATTTTTTCTTCCACAGCTTTGGGTAATACTGACCAAAAAGCACAGGACCAAATGATTGGCTTGATTCAGTACAAGATTTTACAAATCACGTGAGATTGTCCAAAAAAGAGCTACGGTGATGAGATAGTGGAGACAATATAGTTAGATCCTCACTTGACTAGGAAGGGGGGAAAAATCGGGAAAACACTGATAAATTAAGAGAAAACATAGAATATTAAGGGGTGAGCATTCAATGAGATCAAAGAAAACAGCACACGCTGTTTTTTATTGATTTATTTGATCACATCTTGATTATGTTGACTGTCTTATTGATCATGTTGGTGATAACTAGGGCAGGCCATGTAAAATGCTTAAACAAAACTAAATATAAGTAAAACAACTCCTTGTACATATAGGGACAAACGGCTATGATTCAGTTATGCATAATGCTGGCAGAAATAGTGAAAAGTGAAGAACTAGAATTCTGAAAGGAAACACATTGCCTATGTGCTCGAGCTACCCAGGTGAGCTAAAAGTTAAACAGGACTTAGACACCATAAAGAACTTCACAGGGATTACAACTTTTATTACTATGTATTCTTCATTTTCATAGCTCAAGGTACAATAACTTGTCTCATAAGAGTATCATGTAGGATAATGCTAGCTGATTTATGTAAGAAAATGCAAATGCAACTGCATTTCAGTCTTCAATATCTACCTGATTTTTTCTGGGAAAAGATGTTAAGGATAGAAAATTCAACCTTATCATCTCTGAATAAAGTATCATGGGAATAGACTCAGTAGCTGAATTTGAAAAAAAAGAAAAGAAAACAAAGCTGAGTTGAATTGATCTTCGTGTAAGTCCTTTCTAGGTAGTAATGTTTAGTTCATTTACTGGATACTAGTGCTGTCTATGAAATAATCCTGTCGTATAAGTCAGTGTTAGTGACATTAATGCAATATAATGGAATTTGACAATGTATAAATGATATAGATGAACATAAAATGGGGAGTTTATGATAATTTAGATTTCCAACCAATGATTTACAATTACATATCCACAGTTAGCTCCACAATGCTGATCAGTTCTATATTGTATGATGATAAGGAAAAAAATGATTGGTTTTGGAGAATTTCCAGGTACACAGGGTGCATATAGCACTTGTCACACGATTTTGAATTTACTTATCGTTCTTCCAGAATTTTATTAAGCGTCGCTTTATCTATTAAGTAAAATCAATAGTAACTGCTCTTTGTTTCTCACAATTGTATTTGGGCAATTGCTTCTCTCTAGGAACTAATTGGAATTTTAACCTAGGTTTAATTCAATATCTGTTTCTTCTCTCATTGTACTAGTTCTGCTTCACCTCTACTCCAATTCTAAAATTATAGGAAGTTCATATTTCCCCCAAAATGACTGTAGTCCCTTAAAGTCTATCAATACACTACATATGTCATAAATTCAGGCATAGGTTATGGTGGAGTGGGCTTAGAGAATTTCTTGGCTTGTTATACAAAAGTTAATCATAAAGTAGAACACTGTCAGTCATTCCCCAAGTGGATTTCCCATGAAATCACCTAATGTTTTGCTCTATCCTTTACATTGTACTATTCCATTTAGTCATGTATTTATCAAACACTACTGAAAATCTAAAATATGTCAGGCACTTTATAACAAAATGGCAAATGAAGACAGATGGTGCCTGCCTTATGAAGTTTATGCTCTAGATGAAAATAAACATAAGTAGAATTTTCAACATCAGCAAATGCTATAAAAGAGAGGTGTATGATGCTATTAGATGACAATTTACAAGTAGGACCCAATCTTGTAGACTCGGGGAAGGACTGGGAGAAGAAGGAGGAGTCAGACTGTGGGAAAACACCATGATGGGCATAACATCATTTGTACAGAGTGCAGAAGGTGAGTGTGAAATAAACATATAAAAATATAGGTAGCACGATGTGATAAGGATAAAAAATGGAAAATATGAGTAAAGTGTGCCGCAGATCATCCTCCACCATGCCAATGCTCTGTCATACATCACTCTGGTACCGTTATATGGCAATTTCTGGCAAATAAAAACATTAGTCTGTTCTTATCCACCTTATTCACTGTATCTGGCACCCTGCGACTTCTGGCTCTTTCCCAAAGTCAAAATGACCATCAAAGGAGAATGTTTTAAATTTATTCAGTACGTCAAAGCAGCCAAGAGAGTGCAAGTAAAGACACTCATGAAAGAGGACTTCCAGAACTGCTTCAGAAAGTGGCAATAGCAATGGGATAAGTATGTTCAAAACAAGGAGAAGTATTTTGAGTGGGATTAATGGCAATATGTCTTTTAATGTAATGTTTTTTTAAAAAAATAAACATTCATCATATTGTTTGATCACACTTTCTACATATGTTTAGTAATAGGGGGACGTAGTGTGAAAGGCAGATATTACCTTATAGGACTTGATAAGAAATGTAATAACTATGTTAAAAAATAATGGGAAGCATTTATTTTATTTTATTTTTTTTTTTTGATATGGCTGAGAAAATCATTTTTCTTTATGGGTAAACTGTTGTGGCTGCATGTGAAGAGTAGAGGAGAACCAGAAAAAATGGAGGGAATTTAACTAAATCATTACTGCAGTTGTCAACAGCAGAAAAAAAAAAAAAAAAAATATATATATATATATATATATATATATATATATATATATATATATGTATAGAGAGAGAGAGAGAGAGAAAGAGAGAGAGAGAGAGAGAGAGAGAGAGAGAGAGAGAGAGAGAGAGAGAGAGATTAAGTGAAAGTGATGAAATGGCGAGAAAAGGAAGATTTTCACAAATATTCAGGAGATACAAAGGACAAAATTGATTATATACTGGAGTAATGGAGTGATGGTAATGGAGGATTTTAAGGATGACTCCCATGTTTTGGAGGGATAATGGTGAACTCATTAAAAAAATTAAAAAAGGCAATCAGCCAGGGAAACACATTTGCTAATAGGTGTGGTTGTTATATGCCATAAAGCCATGGAAGGACAGAATCAAGGTTAGAAATGTAGATTTCTGTAGATCAAATAGTGTCATGACCCATTGCATTCAATGACTGTTCACCTTACCAGTTGTTTGTTGAAATGAAGAGACTGAAACCCAAACAGAATAGGATGAAAGTGTTTGAACGTTCTTTTCCCACTAACAACAATATGCTACATTACTAACTTGTCTGGTAGAATATAAGAATAAGTAGGCAGGTTGTAACTAATATATGTCACATTCCAAAATCGTAGTTACCTGATGAGGAAAAGATACTCCATAATATGATATTACAGATAAGGATTCTGAAGTTCAGAGAATTAGTTATTTATTTTCTTTTTCAAAATCTTAGATAATAAGTAACAAAGTTAGAATTTGTTAATAAGTAACAAATCAATCCTCTTGATTACTAGTAATATGCAGATGAGTCAATGAAATATGTTTATCATTTCGTATAACTAAATTTTGCATTTCTGCTGCTTGTGTGATTGTAATTTGGTTATCAAGAAGATTAGCATAATTTACCAGTATGAATTTTCATAATAAGCCTTTTCCTATTTGAGGCACCATGTCATCTTTAGTTTTGAAAGATTACAATACCACTTGGCAATTGACTGGTAATTCAAAACTTTCCTATTACTTATCTATTTGATTCTCAATGTGGAGACACAGGAAGCAGGAATAAATTTCTCTACAGATGTGGTAGAAGAGATTCAGAAAGTGTAAATTGACCTGTTTTACTCCAGTGAATGATTCTTAAGAAATTAAGAGAACAGAATGATTAGTTTATGTAGGAATTTTATTTTATCCCATCGTTATTTTTCTCCAATTTAATATTGTGAAGTGATTTTTATTGTTATTGTTTTGTTTTGTTTTCCCTCATTTTGTGAGTGTGTGTATGGGGTAGAAGGTATAATTATCCTTTTTAAAAGATGGAATTAAATTTAATCAAGAAAGCGAAAGATTTGTGTTGAAAGTTATGAGAGTTTGAATAAATTGAAGACACAAATAAATGGAAAGATATCTTCTGACCATGGATCAGAAAAATTAATATTGTTAAAATGTCCACACTACCCAAAGTCACCTATATAGTCAATGCAATCCCCATCAAAATTCTAATGTCATTGTTCACAAAAATAGGGAAAACAATCCTAAACTTTGTGATGAATCACAAAAGACCCCTAATGGCCAAAGCAATCCCGAGAAAGAACAAAGACAGAGGCATCACACTTACTGATTTGAAACTATACAACAAAACTAATCAAAAGAGTATGGTACTGTGATAAAAATAGACACATAGACCAATGTAAACCCACACATAAACAGTCAAATATTAATTTCACAAGATAGCCAACAATGTACCATGGGGAAAGGATAGTCTCTTCCATAAATGGTGTTGGGAAAACTGCATAATCATTTGCAGAAGAATGAAATTGGACTCCTATCTTACACCACTTACAAAAATTAACTCAAAATGGATTAAAGGCTTGAATATAAGAAATGAAACCATAAAACTCCTAGAAGAAAACATAGGGGGAAAAGGTCCTTGATATAAGTCTTGGCAGTGATTTTTTGAAATGACACCAAAAGCTCAAGCAACAACAGTAAAATAAATAATAATAATAAATTATGTCAATCTAAAAAAAGCTTCAGTACAGCAAACGGAACAATAAACTAAATGAAAAGGCTACCCACAGCACGTGCGAAGGTATTTGAAAATCATATATCTGATAAGGAATTAATATCCAAAACGTATGAAGAACTCAGACAACTCAATTACAAGAAACCAAATAATGCAGTTTAAAATGGACGGAGTTATCTGGACAGATTCCCCCCCTCAGAAAACACACACAGATGATGAACAGGTTCATGAAAAATACTAAACATCACTAATCAGCAGCAAAACGCAAATCAAAGCCACAAGGAAACATCGCCTCAAAGCTGTTTGACCATCATAGAGAAGATAAGAGATAAGTGCTGGGAAGGATGTGGAGAAGCGGGAAACTTTAGGCAGTGTTGGTGGGAATGTAAATTGGTATAGATCTGCCATATCCTCTAGTAATCTGATTTGTGAGAATATATGCAAAGTAAATTAAAACAGGATATTGAAGAATGATCTGTTCTCCCATGTCTGTTGCAGCATTATTGACAACAGACTGGCTATGGAAACCACCTAAGCACCCATCATTGGCATTGAAGGCATTCTGCTAAGTGAGATAAGTCAGACAGAGAAAGACAGATACCGTATCGTATCACTTATACATAGAATCTGAAAATAAACAAACAAACAAAAACTCATAGAAACAGAGTAGAATGGTGGAAGAAATGGGGAGATGTTGGTCAGAATATACAGATGTTCAGTTATACATTTAATAAGAGTAATAAGCATGGTGGGTATAGTTAACAATATAGTATTATATACCAGAGAGTTGTTAAGAGAATAAATATTAAATGTTCTCATTACATGAAAGAAATTGTAATTATGTGAGGTGTTGGAGGTGTTAGCTAATGCGACAGTAGTAATCATTTCACAATATATCAGTGTATCAAATCAACATGGGATTTATAGACGATGTAATACAGAATTGTACACCTGAAATCTATGTAAATTTACTAACAATTGTCACCCCAATAAATTTAATTTAAAAAAAATCAACATGTTGCTTACCTTAAACTGATACAATGTTGTATCTCAATAAAATATATCTCAATTATATCTCAATAAAAATTAAATTATGATTTGTAGAGCAAGGATGAACAAGTCTGCTTTTCTAAGGGAAAAAATGAGCAGAAGATATTAGTTTCATTTTTACTTTTAGCATTACCCATTCAAAAAAAGTTTTCCCTTACTATTGGTTTATGTGATTTTCATGCCTACAAAGTGTTAATCATGTTTTTCTCCAAGATTTTCATGACCAAATCCACGTGAGAAATTGAGTTCAGAGATCCTGGAAATGATTGGTTTACCTCTAACTAACTAATTCACATGGGATTCTAAATACTAAGATTGGCTACTTGAAACTAATCTGATCGAAAGCCAATTTGATGGTTTTCTAGACTGAACTTTGAATCTTCATAAATTAGCTAAGGTTTTAAAGTATTAAAACACACTATGCCATAATCTACTAAACACTTTCCTATGTCTTTATGAAGATCTTAGATCCAAATATAATTGTTGTGCTCTAAAAGAAGGATTTGCTTTTTTTTTTTTTGGAAATGCTGATTTACAATGTAGTATTGACAGCATGTTTCACTTTAGGAAGAGTCTTAGAAATACTCTTTGCATAACTATAATAATAATAATTCATATTTTTTTCTTAAAAACATTAACTTTGCAAACATGCACACACATTTTAACTACTTCAGCGGAAAAAAACAGTGTAACTATGGCAAGTCTGTGAAGACACTATTATAAAAATATCATTGTGCCTTACTAATTCAAACACATCACTGTCTTTTGACCTACTCATCACATACAGGAGAAGTGTTTATATGTGCCATAGTTCTGAAAAGCAGTGAAGACTACAAAATACCACAATGCTCTCAATGTTTTTAACTGTCAAGATTGCATAAGAAACAGGGAAACATTGGTTACCTGTCTCTGAGTGTGTGAAGTGAAATATGTTTGTTGGTAAAAACAAGATAATGTTATAGCAATATCATTAGTCATCCTACAACCTTATCTACACTAGTTGTATATTATTTACAAGACACTAAATCAATGGTTCGTGTAGCTAGGAAGTAAGGGCAGTGTTTTTGACTTTAATAACACTGAGAAATAGTACGTACGTAAAGGCAAATGTCATGAAATTGAATAGCACTTTGAAACCACTGGGAAAAAAGGATACCCCCCTTCAAATATACAATGAATATAGATCCTATTACAATATGATTTCAAAAAATACACATTTAACAACAGTTATTAAAACACACATCATAATTCTGACCAAAATTGGCAGAGAAGAAATTATTTTTCTGTTTTTTTTTTCCTCTTTATTGAATGCGTTGGGGTGACATTAGTTAGTAAAATTATGTAGGTTTCAAGTGTACAATTCTACAATGCATCAGCTATATATTGCATTGTGTGCTTACCACCCAGTTAAATCTCCTTCCATCACCATGCATTTGACCCCCTTTACCCTCATCTACCAATCCCCCTTACCCTCTGATAAGCACTAAACTGTTGTATGTGTCTATGATTTTTGTTTGTTTGTCTTGTTTATTTGTTGCTTTCAGTTGTATATCCCACATATGAGTGCAGTTATATGGTCCTCACCATTTTCTGTGTGTCTTATTCACTTAGCCTGATAATCTCAAGATCCATCCATGTTGTCGCAAATGGTAATATTTCCTCTTCTCTTATGACTGAGTAATATTCCACTCTATCTATATATCTATATTTATAGATACGTAGGTAGATACATAGATATGTCTATCTATATCTATCTATCTCTATGTATACATATACATACATGTAAATATATGCATATACATAATAATACATATACATAGATAAATCTATACATATACATAGGTAGAATCTACATATGTAGATACATAGATATATAGATATAGATATCACATCTTCTTTATCCAATTATATATCGAAGGACAGTTTGATTGTTTGCATGTCTTGGCCACAGTGAATAATACTGCAATGAACTTAGGGATAACGGATATCTTTATGGATAAATGTTTTCTGATTTTGGGGGTAGATACCTAGAAGAGCAATTGCTGAGTCGTATGGAAATTCTATTCTTAATTGTTTGAGGAACCTCCATATTGCTTTCCATAGTGGCTGTACCAATTTGTATTCCCTTCAGCAGTGTATGAGGATTTTTTTCTGCACAACCTCTCTAACATTTATTATTATTTGTCTTGTCGATAATAGCCATTCTAACAAAGGTGAGGTGGTTTTGATTTGAAAAATAAATTTTTAATGAAAAAATACATTCTTGAATTAATTTTGATAGCTGGAAAATTCTGTCATAGAATATTCACCTTGTGACTCCCCCCCAATAAAAGCAAAAGTAAGAATATCTGCATTTGGAACAAAATACCTGTTAAATTTTAAATTCCTGTAGTTTTGATTCATCAGTTTAAAGAAAGTTAGATGGGTAAAGTACATGAGTTTTCTGAAAGTCTTTAGGGAATTTTCATATCAGCCATAAAAATATTTCTCATAAAGTAGAATTTCTCAAAATTTCCTTGGTACTACTATTGTGAGTGTGGGAGTACTATCAATCTCTCCTTTAGAACATGCAGTGAAATACCCTAGAGTCTTAGAATAAAGGAACAACAATGATTTCAGTAAAGGAATAAACAGGAGCTAGATGAGAGAAAATGGCCTCTTCAATTCTAATAAAAGAAAAAAAACTGTATGTTCTAGAAGTGAATTTGTGCTAAATCTTGTCTGAAATCTAGGATTGTCCTCCAAGAGAGGTAAAGAAAATGGAATGTTTTCATATACGATTGGTAAATAAGCTATATAAAATTATTTGCCATGTTAAGTATGCATTTTAATGTATGTCATTTTTAATTTTAATTTTAGAAATATCTCAGGAGATGTCTCAACATATATTAAATTACATCCTTTCTGAAATAATTCTTTCTTCAATTATTACTCCATTTGCAATTATCTGCAGATTCATTGCATAACAAACAAATTATGTAAATTTATGAATCTAATCATAGTGATATCTCAATTTCTTAACTAAGGACATTTTATGACAATGCAAACTTCGGTATATTCTTGATTCAAGTCCAGTTCAGACATATGATTTGCAAATATTTTCTCCCAATGGGAAACTTGTCTTTTCATCTCTTAACAGTGATGTTCAGAGTCCAAAAGTTGTTGTTGCTGTTGTTATTGTTATTCTTATTGTTTTGATGGAGTCGATTTATCTTGTGCTGTTAAAAAAAAAAAAGGATTATGTGCTCACTTCAGCAGCACATAACATGGCTCCTGGGCAAAGAAGACATGCAAATTCATGAAGTGTTCCATATTTATCAATCAATAAATAATTAGTCTTCTGGTGTCAAGTCTCCTCACCTAAATTTATAAAGATTTTCTCTGATATTTTTTTTCTCTAACAGGTTTTTAAATTTAAATTTTAACATTCAGATCTTTGGTTCATTTGGAATTAATATATATCGATAAGGCATGAGGCTTATGTTGATTTGTTTTAACCAATTCTTCCGGTACCACTTAATAAAACGACTATCCATCCATTAAATCCCTGTGCTAGCTTCATTAAAAACCAAATGCCACATTTGTGTGGATCTTTTTATAAACTCTCCTTTCTGTTTCATTGATCCATGTGTCTAACTTTTCCCCCAGACCACAGTGTCTTGATCATTGTAGCTCTATTTTAAGGCTTAATATCTAACTTCACTTTTTTTTGAAAGATGTTTTCACTATTTTATTTCTTGCCCCTCCATATATGCCTTGAAAGAAATTCATCTAGCTAAAAGAAAAAACAAAACAAAAAACAAAACAAAACAAAAGCTTGGCATTTGACCAGATTTTTATATTGTGTTAAATCTATAGATCTGTTTGGGGAAAATTAACATCTCTTTGATGAGGAGTTTTCCAATCTAGGAACAGGGTATGTCTCGTACTTTATTTAGATCTTTTTTGATACTCTTTATCAGGATACAGCTGTTCCACGTTATTTTTTTATAAATTTATACCTAAGTATTTAATTTTTGCTAGGGCTAATATAAGTGCTTTTTTTAAGTTTACAATTCCAATTGTACATTGCTTGTACATAGAAATTTTTAAAAATTGTTGTTAACTGTGTATCTTGCAACCTTGCTAAGCTCACTTATTAGTTCTGGGAGCTTTTCTGTAGATTTCTTTGGATTTTCTACAAAGGCAATCATGTCTATAATAGAAGCTGTTTTATTTTTTCCTTTACAATCTGAATGCTTTTTTATTCCTTTTTATTGCCGTATTGCACTTGCTAGGATTTTCATCACTATGTTGAATAAGAGTGTTAAGAGAATTTCTTGTCTTTTTCTTCATCTTAACAGAAAATCGTGAATTCACTTCCCCATTCAATGTAATGTTACATGTGCATATGACAGTTTTGGGGGTTTTTCTCCTTCAGAGAAATATAGTGGGTTATGCTGATTAATTTGCAAATATTGAACAGGTCTTGTTCTCCTAGAATAAATCCCACTTGGTTAGAGTATACTCGTCCTTTTGTATATTTCTGAATTTGATTTTTTAACATTTGTCAAGGATTGTTTTGGTGTCTAAATTCATGAGGGATATTGTCATGTAGTTCCCCCCCCCCCTTTTGTTCCATCTTTACCTGGTTTTAGTAGTAACTGACTTACAGGTGTTCTATTCTCTTCTGCTTTCTAGAAGAGACTATGTGGAATCTGAATTACTTCTTCTTAAAATAGTTAATGAGTCTTCCAATCCAAATATTGTCAAGATATTCTTTTGCACATTTTTAAACTATAAATTTGAATACCTATTAGTTATATTGAGACTATCTGTTTCATTTAGGCTGTTTTGATATAATATAGAGTTCTGTATAGCAACTCTAATATTAGCATTAGCATTACATTACTATCTAATAGCTGCAGGGCTTCTAATAATATTGCTTCTCTTCCCCTGGTTTTCATAATTTCTCCTTTCTATTTTTTCCTTTATCTGTCTTGCTAAGATGTTTATAAATTTTATTGATTTTTTAAAGAAACAGGTTTTGAGCTCATTGACTTTTCCATTGTTTTTCTCTTATCAATATTATTGATTTCTGCTTTTTCACTTTATTAAATTATTTGGCTGTATTGGAGTAACTGCTGTTTTTTCTAGTTTATTAAAGAGGAAAGTGGATTATTTTGAGATCTTTGTTTTCTAATATAAACATAAAACTATGTATTTTCTTCTAAGAATTCCATTTAGCTATATTCTTCTAATATTTATGAAGTGTGGTTACAATATGGTGAATGTTTAAATTTAAAAATATATATTATAGTAAAAGATACATTATCATTAATCCCCCTCGCTTTGAACACACGTATCCCATCGTTCTTGCCACTCTCTGAAGCAGTTCTGGACGTCCTCTTTCATCAGTGTCTTTAGTTGCGCTGTGTTGGCTGCCTCAGTGACCTGAATCGATTCAAAACATTCTCCTTTGATGGTCATTTTGACTTTGGGGAAGAGCTAGAAGTCGCACAATGCCAGATCTGGTGAATAAGGTGGATGAGGACACACTGTAATGTTCTTATTTGACACAAATTGCTGTAAACCAGAAGTGCTGTATGACATGGAGCATTGTCATGATGGAAGATGAAGTAAAGACACTCACGAAAGAGGACCTCCAGAGCTGCTTCAGGAAGTGGCAAGAACGATGGGATAGGTGTGTTTGAAGCGAGGGGGAGTATGTTGAGGGGGATTAATGACACATTAATGGCAATGTGCCTTTTACTGTAATATACATATGTTTTTTTAATTTAAACATTCACTGTATTTTTCTAACACACCTTGTATATACTGCATTTAGATTTTTGTTCAATTCAAGGTATTTCCTAAATTCCTTTGAGACTTTTACACTGACACACAGATTGCTTAGAGGTATATTGTTTAATTTCATATATCTGGTGACTTTTCTCTTACCCTTTTATTTTGGTTCCTAGTTTAAGTCTATATGGTCTGAGAACACATTTTCTATGATTATATATATTTTTAATTTAGTTATGTTTTGATGTAAGACCTAGAATATGGCCTATCTTAGTAAATATTTCATGTGCACTTGAAACAAATGGTTTTTTTCTTGTTAGGTGAAGAGTTCTCTCAATGTCAATTAGATCCACTTGGTTTATGATGTTCAGTTCTTCTATATATTTGCTAATATTCTGTTAACGAGTTCTACCTATTACTAAGAAACGATTGAAATATCTATCAGTAATTTTATTTTATTTTTTATTTTCTCTTTCAGTTCTATCGGGTTATTTATTGTATTTTAAAGTTATGTAGTTTAGTGCATCAGGATTTCCAGGTCCTCTTGGTGAGTTGCTCTAGCAACATGCAATATTCATCTGTGCTCCTGGTAATTTTCTTTTGTCTGAAATCTACTTTATGTGACATTGATATAAGTGTTATTGTTCTCTGTATGTTCCCTTTGTATTTTCTTTTCCTATTTTTTTTCCTGTCTTCTTTTGGTTCATTTTGATATATTTTAGCATTTCACATTAATTTAGTATGATTTTGACTATATCGCTTACATAATTTTCAAGGCTGCTCTAAAGCATTACAAAACATATCCGTGTTTTGCTACAATCTATCTAGAACCAATATTTTTCACTTCAGTAGCAATGGAGAAGGCTTACTACCATATTGGTTCCCTAAGTCTCCAAACTCTTTGATATGTATTACATAAAATCACATCATATAACACATCCATGCACATTGAGAACTTTCTCAGGTAATGTTATACTTTTTGCTATTAACTGTAAAACATTCTTAAAATACTCAAAATAAGAATAATAGTCTACCATAGTCACCAAGATTTTTACTTTTTGTTGCTGTTATTCTTCCTTTATTCCTAATTGTCAAGATTACTTGTGAAAGCATGTAACTTCTATTTGAAGAACTTATCTTGCCAATTCTTTAGAGTAGCTCCTCTTACTAAAGATTCTCTGAGTTTTCTTTCAGCTGTGAATGTTTTAACTAATCTTTACCCCTGAAGAATATTTTTGCTGGATAAATAATTATGGGTTCATAATTCTGTCCTTTTAGGGCTTTAAAATGTTACGCCAATTCCTTCCGGCTGTCATGATTTCTGGTGACCAGTCCACACAATTCATCACTTTTCCCCACAGCTAATATTCCCTTTTCTTCTGGCTGTATGTGAGATTTCTTTTCCCCTGAAATGTTCACCAATTTTAGTTTGATGATCAGTGTTCACATTTTGGGTATTTACCCCGTTCTGGGTTCACTCAGCTTCTTCAGCAGTAGGATGATGTCTTTCACCAAACTTGGAAATATTTCATCATATTTAAACTGTTTTACAGTCTTATAAATTTTTTATTTCTCTTACTGGAACTCTTATGATACAAATTTTACAATATTTGTTATTGTTCCATAGCTCATTTTTATTCAATATATTTTCTCTGTATTGTTAAATTGAATGGTTCCTATTGATTTAACTTCAAGTTCACTGACTCTTTTCTCTGCTATCTCCGTTCTGTTATGAGATCATCCAGTAAGTTTTCTTTTTCTGTTTCGTTATTGTATTTTTTAAGCTTTAAAATTTCCATCTATGTAATCTTTATATACTTTATTTCATAGTTATATTTTACATTTTAACATTTGTTTTCACAATTCCTTTATTGAACATTTTTTATAGAAGCTTCTTCCAAATATTTGTTAGATGATGCCATTATCTGAGCTTACAAATTGAAATGTATATGGTCTTAAACATTTTAATTGTATTCTAGCATTTTGAATATTATTTCATAAGGCTAGGTCTGTTTTAATTTCTATGAAGAATGTTGATAAGTATAAGTTATCAGTCACTTGCCCTTATTTGTTTCAGGCCATAGATCCAACACACATTCTATGGGCTGTGGTTTCAATGTGAGTTCAGTTTGCAAGCAGTGCTATTATTTCTACACCACCCTAACTGCCAGCCATTGGTGAGCCTTACTCCTGTGTGGAGGTATATCCATCAGTTGTACCTCAGTTTTCAAATATCTTAATTCTGACTAGAGACATATCCACAAATGAGCAGATACCACTACAACACACGCTGCTCCTTATTATAACACCTCTGCTCCCCACTAAAACACACGCTGCTACTTATTACTACACCTCTGCTCCCCACTACAACACACGCTGCTCCTTATTATAACACCTCTGCTCCCCACTACAACACACGCTGCTCCTTATTATAACACCTCTGCTCCCCACTACAACACACGCTGCTCCTTATTATAACACATCTGCTCCCCACTACAACACATGCTGCTCCTTATTATAACACATCTGCTCCTCACTACAACACACGCTGCTCCTTATTATAACACCTCTGTCCCAACTACGACACACACTGCTCCTTATTATAACACCTCTGTCCCGACTACTACTCACGCTGCTCCTTATTATAACACATATGCTCCCCACTACAACTCACGCTGCTCCTTATTATAACACCTCTGCTCCCCACTATGACACACGCTACTCCTTATTATAACACCTCTGTCCCAACTATGACACACGCTGCTCCTTATTGTAACACCTCTGCTCCCCACTATGACACACGCTACTCCTTATTATAACACCTCTGTCCCAACTACGACACACGCTGCTCCTTATTATAACACATCTGCTCCTCACTACAACACACGCTGCTCCTTATTATAACACCTCTGTCCCAACTACGACACACGCTGCTCCTTATTATAACACCTCTGTCCCGACTACTACTCACGCTGCTCCTTATTATAACACATATGCTCCCCACTACAACTCACGCTGCTCCTTATTATAACACCTCTGCTCCCCACTATGACACACGCTACTCCTTATTATAACACCTCTGTCCCAACTACGACACACGCTGCTCCTTATTATAACACCTCTGCTCCCCACTATGACACACGCTGTTCCTTATTATAACACCTCTGCTCCCCACTACGACACACGCTGCTCCTTATTATAACACCTCTGCTCCCCACTACAACACACGCTGCTCCTTATTATAACACCTCTGCTCCCCACTACAACACACGCTGCTCCTTATTATAACACCTCTGCTCCCCACTACAACACACGCTGCTCCTTATTATAACACCTCTGCTCCCCACTGCAACACACGCTGCTCCTTATTATAACACCTCTGCTCCCCACTGCAACACACGCTGCTCCTTATTATTACACATCTGCTCCCCACTACAACACACGCTGCTCCTTATTATAACACATCTGCTCCCCACTACAACACATGCTGCTCCTTATTATAACACATCTGCTCCCCACTACAACACATGCTGCTCCTTATTATTACACATCTGCTCCCCACTACAACACAGGCTGCTCCTTATTATAACACCTCTGCTCCCCACTGCAACACACGCTGCTCCTTATTATAACACCTCTGCTCCCCACTGCAACACACGCTGCTCCTTATTATTACACATCTGCTCCCCACTACAACACACGCTGCTCCTTATTATAACACCTCTGCTCCCCACTACAACACACGCTGCTCCTTATTATAACACCTCTGCTCCCCACTACAACACACGCTGCTTTGTATTATAACACTTCTGCTCCACACTACAACACACGATGCTACTTATTATTACACATCTGCTCCCCACTACAACACACGCTGCTACTTATTACTACACATCTGCTCCTCACTACAACACACGCTGCTCCTTATTATAACACCTCTGCTCCCCACTGAAACACACGCTGCTCCTTATTATAACACATCTGCTCCCCACTACAACACAAGGTGCTCCTTATTATAACACCTCTGCTCCCCACTACAACACACGCTGCTACTTATTATTACACCTCTGCTCCCCACTACAACACACGCTGCTCCTTATTATAACACCTCTGCTCCCCACTACAACACACGCTGCTCCTTATTATAACACCTCTGCTCCCCACTACAACACACGCTGCTTTGTATTATAACACTTCTGCTCCACACTACAACACACGATGCTACTTATTATTACACATCTGCTCCCCACTACAACACACGCTGCTACTTATTACTACACATCTGCTCCTCACTGCAACACACGCTGCTCCTTATTATAACACATCAGCTCCCCACTACAACACACGCTGCTACTTATTATAACACTTCTGCTCCCCACTACGACACACGCTGCTCCTTATTATAACACTTCTGCTCCCCACTACGACACACGCTGCTCCTTATTATAACACCTCTGCTCCCCACTGCGACACACGCTGCTCCTTATTATAACACCTCTGCTCCCCACTACGACACACGCTGCTCCTTATTATAACACCTCTGCTCCCCATTACAACACACGCTGCTCCTTATTATAACACCTCTGCTCCCCACTACAACACACGCGGCTCCTTATTATAACACCTCTGCTCCCCACTACGACACACGCGGCTCCTTATTATAACACCTCTGCTCCCCACTACGACACATGCTGCTCCTTATTATAACACCTCTGCTCCCCACTACGACACACGCTGCTCCTTATTATAACACCTCTGCTCCCCATTACAACACACGCTGCTCCTTATTATAACACCTCTGCCCCCACTATACCACTCTGCCCCCACTATAACACCTCTGCCCCCCACTATAACATTTCAGCTTCCACTATAACACCTCTGCCCCCACTATAACACCTCTGCCCCCACTATATCACCTCTGCCCCCACTATAACACCTCTGCCCCCCACTATAACATTTCAGCTTCCACTATATCACCTCTGCCCCCACTATAACACCTCTGCCCCCACTATAACACCTCTGCCCCCACTATATCACCTCTGCCCCCACTATAACACCTCTGCCCCCCACTATATCACCTCTGCCCCCCACTATAACACCTCTGCCCCCACTATACCACTCTGCCCCCACTATAACACCTCTGCCCCCCACTATATCACCTCTGCCCCCCACTATAACACCTCTGCCCCCACTATACCACTCTGCCCCCACTATAACACCTCTGCCCCCCACTATATCACCTCTGCCCCCCACTATAACACCTCTGCCCCCACTATACCACTCTGCCCCCACTATATCACCTCTGCCCCCCACTATAACACCTCTGCCCCCACTATACCACTCTGCCCCCCCTATAACACCTCTGCCCCCCACTATATCACCTCTGCCCCCCACTATAACACCTCTGCCCCCACTATACCACTCTGCCCCCACTATAACACCTCTGCCCCCCACTATATCACCTCTGCCCCCCACTATATCACCTCTGCCCCCCACTATAACTCCTCTGCCCCCCACTATAACACCTCTGCCCCCCACTATACCACTCTGCCCCCACTATACCACTCTGCCCCCACTATATCACCTCTGCCCCCCACTATAACACGTCTCCCTTCACTGTAACATGCACTCCCCCCAGTATAACACCTCTGCCCCCACTATATCACCTCTGCCCCCCCTATAACACCTCTGCCCCCACTATATCACCTCTGCCCCCCACTATAACATGGCTCCCTTCACTGTAACATGCACTCCCCCCACTATAACACCTCTGCTCCCATTATAATGCCTCTGCCCCCACTATAACACCTCTGCCCCCCTATAACACCTCTGCCCCCCACTATAACACGTCTCCCTTCACTGTAACATGCACTCCCCCCAGTATAACACCTCTGCCCCCCACTATATCACCTCTGCCCCCCCATAACACGTGTGCCCCCCACTCTAACATGGCAGGAAGGCCACCACTGAGTCTCTCTTGCTGGAGCACCCCAAGAACACGGCAGGTGCTCAGTAAACCAGTGCTGCGCCGGCTGAATGAAGGAACAAACTGTTATTATCTTCCCATCACGACTGTGTCATCCTCAGGAACACCCCTGGCCAGCCTGTCCCTGCACATCTAGTGTCAGCTCTGTCCTCTGTGGTGTGGGGTCAGGTGCCTGCAGGGGACCTTTCCGCGCCTCGGTGGGGGCCCTGTGGTGCTACCCGAAACACGACACCCAGGTGAAAGCCTGCTTTCTCCTGTGCAAGCGTCATCTTAAACTCAGAGATGCAGCTCCAGGAGGGCCTGCCCCCAAACCTGGGCAGAACCCACCAGAAAAGTCTGGCTCTCCCCTGATGAGGAAGGTGCTGCCATCACTCCCTCCCTGAGAAATCCGGGGCCATTAGAATTGTACCCGCTCTCACGTGGACTCCAACTTTGAGCCAAGCGATGAGCATGGCCTTTAAAGAGTGGTATTGCTGTGGGCACCCGTTTGCTTGGTTAGCGCTCAGCCCAAGGGCCCACAGTGGGGAGACAGCGCCCGCTCCGGCTGCCCCCTCTGCACCCATTCAGAATTGCAGTGCTTGAACTTGGGGTCTCCACGCGGCCTTCCCTGGAGAAAAATAGCCTCTCCACAGTGAATGGCCAAGCTGTGCCAATGTGCACGAGACGTCACTGTGGGGGGGCACCCAGGAGAACGTGCACTGCCCAGAGCATAAATAAATAAATAAATAAATAAATAAATAAAAATAACAAACATCGGCGTCAATGTAGAGAAACTGGAACACTTAAACATCGCTTGTGGAAATGTCAAATGATGCAGCCTATCTATATAACCGCTCAGGATTTCTTCAAAAATAAAAAAAAATTACCACATGGCTAAACAACTACTCCTAGATATATATTCCAAGGAACTGAAAATAGGTATTCAAATGGAAACTTTTACACAAATATTCATAGCAGCATCTTCACAATAGCCAAAAGTTAGAAACGATTCAAAAGTGCATCGATGAAAGGAGAAAGAAAATGTGGTAAATCCATAAGTTGCAATATTATTTGGCCAGATAAAGGAATAAATTAAATGGTACAGCCACTGTGGAAAATGGTATGGCTGTTCCTTAAAACTTAAAGATAGAATTAATGAATGATCCAGCAATTCCACTTCCGGGTGTATACCCAAAAGATTTGAAATTAGGGACACAAACAGATCATGTGTACATCCGTATTCATAGTGGATTCACAGTAGCCAAAAGGTGGAAGCCACCCAAGTGTTTACAGATGAACGAATGGACAAAAAGTGGTATATACGAGGGGACTAGTATTCAGCCTTAACATCTAAGGAAATTCTGGCGTGGGTTACCACACGGCTGAATGTGGAAGTCATTACGCTAAGGGAGAAAAGACAGCTACAGAAGGACAAACATTATTTGATTCCACTTATATCAGCCATGTACCAAAAGCTAATTCAGAGACAGAACGTAGAATGTGGTTGCCAGGGGTTGTGGGGAAAATGGGAATGTGGACTTATTGCTTTATGGATACAGTTTTAATTGAGGAAAATGAAATTCTGAAGTTGGATGGTGTTGGTGGTATTTGTACAACGACGTAAACGCAGTTAATACCATAGAAACATGTACTTCAAATGGTTTAAACAGTAAATGTTGTGCTGCATATAATTAATCACAATAAAAAAAATTAGTGAAGTACTGATACCTGTGAGAACACGGATGGGCATTGAAAACATCTTAAGTGAAAGAAGCCTGGCATGAAGGGCATCCAAGATAGGATTCACTTCTGAAGGTTAAATACAAATTTATGAAAACCAGGGAAAGCCTCAGTGACAGTTCCAGAAAAAGAGTCACATCAGAATGGTGAGAGACAT
This sequence comes from Rhinolophus hipposideros, assembly GCF_964194185.1. Classification (NCBI taxonomy): domain Eukaryota; kingdom Metazoa; phylum Chordata; class Mammalia; order Chiroptera; family Rhinolophidae; genus Rhinolophus; species Rhinolophus hipposideros. Next base: position 54,052 of record NC_138069.1, on the reverse strand, counting down.
TTTCACACAGCTGGGACAGGTGGTGAAAGCTGAAGTGGGGCCATGGAGTGGATTGTAATGTGGAAGCCACAATCATATCCACACGTGGGGGTCATGTGGTGATTCCCGGGGAAAGCACACCTGTTTGGGATGAAACTCACTGGAGAACTGGGTGTGAAATGTCGGAAAGCGATGACAGCGGCAGAATGTGAGTGCAGAGAAAGAGTACCCGTAGTGCTACGGAAAGTTTTCCAGACTTTTGAAATTACTGGAGAGTAAACTACTGGAAACAACCATGTCAGGAGCACACCAGAAAAACAGAACGCATCCGAGCTCATGACAGACGCCAAGACCCATGCAGACCCCGTTCACCCAAGGGGGTGCAGCTGATCGCCCTTGTTAACTAGAGGCGATGAGGGAGAATATATTAGTACCCACTGTGCCTTGGGTACGTGACCTGGGATGTGGAAGACACAGCGGCCTTTTTAATTTCGGTTTTCCACATCACCCCAAAAGTCTGTAGTGACCAAAGCAGGGTGGTATTTGCATAAAACCAAACACATAGATCAACGAGCAGAATGGAGCTTAAGATTGAATCCACATAAATGACGCTGGGGACACTGGCCAGCTGTACGCAAAACAGCAGCACTGAACACGATCTGACACCACAAAGGAAAACCAGCGATTTCCCCACTATGTCCTTCCTCTGCGGGTCCTCTTGTGGCCGACACGCCTCCCCGCCCCCACCTGTCAGCAGAGTTCACGCACAGGAGGATTCTCCCTACCTCTCCTCCTGTGTCCACGCCTCCCGGGGAGATACTGAGGCGAAGCATGCGCAGAAGGACGTCCCTTGTTGTCCCCGAAGCAGCGGCTCCTCCAGGATACACCAAGTTCCCTCACAACAGATGCCACCACAGCATGCAAGAGACATCATGGTGGCTCTCGCCCCAGCTGTCGCATGAGACTCGGGACCCTGGCTCTCATGAAGACGGGCTGGCCCCTGGCTCTCATGCCAGAGTCCTACCCCGTGCTCACTTAGTTCTCTGAAAAAGTGGTAACACAGGAAGTGATCACTTCAATTGGGCCTGGAGGAAACGTGCGTGGGAAACCAGTTTGGAGAAAGTACCCACATGTGTACTCACCTGTGTTCAGATGAGAGGAGACACCAGAGCTGGACCATGGACCTCAGATCCAGACCTCTAAATGGACCATTGCCCAACATAGCCAGACACCAGGGCCTGAGCAGGACCCCTTACCAGGGACCCTGGATCCTAATCTCCAACCCTGACCCTGACTTCTCACCCCCTGCCTCCAACCCTGCAGCTGTAAACCCCTGAACCCTGAAACATTTAACATCCCTGAACATGAACTATTACTATGAAAAACACCATGAGATCACATGCTTCGGAAGAGAAGAGGACGCCACCAAGAGACAGAGCAGATGTTAGATGCAGGAGGCTGCTGCTGGTGCCAGCCCATGTGTTACAGGGTCAGGGAGTCCTTACAGTGCTGTTCTCTAGGCAGTGACGGAAAACCCCGCTGCTCAGCAGGAACCTTGAATGAGTTGTCGTTTTGGTCTGGGTTCTCCAAAGGCCCAGAGGAAAAGAGTGACGTTTCTTCCGGTCTGGATACTCTCTGAGCTGAGAGCTCACACTGATGTCTGCTCTGTGAAATACACAGGCGGTCATGTCAGTTTCATGCTGTAGGACTGCGGTCGAAACTGCAAAATCCTGAAACTAAAAGCATTAAAATTCAGATGCCCTTTCTCTACCTTTTGACTTAAAGCTGCAGATGAGCCACGTTTTATGTTAAGTGTGTAACCGAAATGTTATGAAAAGCTTTCCCCTTTCTTAAGAGTATCTCAGTTACCACTGAGAGGTCAAACCACCGTTTCAATGCCCACACTAAGTACACATCAGTTGCCAAGAAAACATGGTAAAAGCAGACATTCTGTTCACAGATATTAATATTAAAAGTTTAACATTTTCCAAGTCCAAAAAGAATAAACGACCCATGCTTGCTGCTCCCTGCATGGGGTTCCTCAGTGACAGTTTCCATGGGAGTCCCAGAAAGACCACAGAGCGTTTTACAACGCACATGCATTGGGTCCTGTTTGCCCCCTGTGCACTGAGTTGTGTGTGGGACACTGGCAGCAGTGCCTGGACCTTATTTACTATAATGAGAGGACGAGGCAGTGTTACTGCATATGGGGCCTGGGTCTGCAAACATCGCATCGCCCACTCCTCCCACTGCATGCCTCTATTGTAACGGTGAGATTCGGGGATTCAATAACACACTTAGACTTAGCTAGTTTGCAGTGTGACTCACCGCATAGCTCGCTATCTAGCCACCTGTAATTAAACCCAGTTATTGATCCACCCTGATATTCAGTTCTTTTCTCTTTGTTTGTCCCCTCAATGATTAACTGTTTGTTCCCTTTCTCAAGTAAACCCATACCTCGTGAACTAACATCCTAACCTGGGAAAGAGCAATTTCGTAATCCCCAGGCACCCGGACACTGGAATCCAATTTACAACTTCTTGCACTTTTTTACTGGTGATGCATTCGAGTCCCAGGCCGCTATGGCTAACTCCTAGTTTGGAGTCCGGACATAACTTTGTCTTCAAACAGACCAGACCCCAGGAAGGATGTCAGCCCTCAAACCAGCCTGACCGACTCCTCCTTTCCTACCTAAGAAAAAGCTAACCCGAAGTTAGGTGCAGCTGTCCACCCTCAGACACTGGACTCTGCGCCGGCGACTCCCCCTCACCCCAACCCCCCGTGTTTCTCTCTTTCTTACCAGAGGCAGCCGTCATTGTTGGACACTGCCATGGGCATTCTCTCTCTGCCCTAACTGTCATAAAAGCTTCCTTTGTAGAGTCTGTGAATGCTTTCACCTTTTGTAAATTCCACGCCACAACACCTCTCTGTCCACAGGGCTAACTTTGGAAATATGTGTATTTTTACAACGTGTACATTCTCGGTTATCCTGTCTTATTTAGGTTGTACGTGTCATTACATCTGATATTCATGTAACTACAGTGCGATGAAAAAGATTTCCGTAACAATATCCCCTGAAAAAATTACCTTGCTGAGTGGAATGACTTATATCTCACATTAGTGGGCGTTCATTCAGTTTATAAGACCTTTCAAACAAGTACACGTTTACTAAAGTAAGGTGCATAAAGGCCCAACTAGCATAAAAATAAGGATAAAGTTGAAATCAATACACTAACCATGGACATGATCATTTATTACTATCAAGTATTATGAACTGTACGTAATTGCAGCTGTTGTACTTTTAGACGACTGGCATACGTGAATTCCCCATGCACGTAGGTTAAAATTCAATTTTATCTTATTAACCCGATTCTTAATTTGATGATTAGCTCAGCTAGAAGAAGTTGTTCTTCTGGACAGAGAGAACAGTGCCTCAGGGACAGACAGAAGGAAAGGAAGGAAGATGATTTGTGAAACAAAGAAAAGGGAGATGAGATCACTCCTCAGAAATGCTACAGCTACAGCTAATTGTAAAGGGTTATAACACTATTAGCATTGCAGGCTGGGAAAAATCTCCACCCCTGTGTCCTCAGGACAGTTCCCACAAGGAAATCCCTCTTCCTGATGGGAGGGAGTGATCAGCAGAGACACACCCTGGGAACGCCCTGGAAACGCCCTAGGCTCCACCTGTGACTCCACTCCTGATTGTTTCCCACCCTCATTAAAATATAATCCTAAATTTTGTTTGTTTCAGCACAGTCGCTCTCCTCCTGTGCCTGTGCACTCCTGCATTTTGGGGATATATTTTCTTTTTAAAAACAAATCCTCCTCCTGCTTGCCTTTGCTCACCAGTTGTTCCTACATCCTGGAATGCCTTCCTGTGATGACTGACCTGCTCTCCAATAACACACTTACTAGGTCAGAGCAAAACAAATAATTGTGAAGCCCCCACAGTATTGGGGAAGCCTGCAAGGAGAATTAATGGCCAGGGCACTGCTGGCTCCTGGCAACCACCGCAGCTGGCAAGGACGTCTGCCGCCAGAGGTAAGCGGTGTTTTTGTTCACGCTGTGAGCCTTTCTGGTGTATGTATTTATGCAGGGTTTGAGAGAATTTAGAAGTACTGCACGTCCTTTTCCCCTCCCCTACAAGTAGACTGGCAGGAAAATATATTTGAAAACCTAGCTTCTCGAGAGTAGAGACTCACAGGTTTTCTTTTTTTTTAAATGAAATTAAAATATATTTCTTGTGAAAATACAAGTTATTTTTACTAAAACCTAAAATAAAATATATGGTTCTATTATTGATAAATATTAGTAAAATATTAATTTGTATGAGGATGTAGGAAATTAGGGTATATTGATTCCATCGGGCTTGCAGCTTACAGTTCAGAAATAAAAATATGTAGTGTGCAAGACGTTCATTTTCGGTTAGTTTAGAAAATCTCCCTATTTCAAAAAACAGTTAAAACCTCGTTCAACATTGCTCAATCAAAATTATGATGGCACCAAAGTTCCCATCATCTTTGTGGATTTGGGAGGGTAAGAATTGATCTTTCCCCTCTTGAAGACTCAGGAATTTTTTCCCCTTTTCACTATCAAAGAAAACATAGTGTATATGAGCCCCTCTCTTCTTGCTGTACCAATGGCAATGAATAGTGACGGAAATGGACTCACTATGTGGTTTTAGAAACAGTTATAAATTAGTTATTTGTCTTAAGGACTGCCTATCTATTTGAGAATGTGAGGGAGAGTTCTTTCAGGAGAGAAGAATCTTGTTGATTTTGAAGAACTAGGTCATGTAGGTTTGCCAAAATTAGTGAAGTATCCTAGTTATCAAATATATTTTTATTAGTTTCAGGTGCACAAGACAAAGTAATACTTAGACATTTATCATTTATATCCCTCACACTGTGTGAACCCTCCTCCCCCCATCCACTACCCCTCTGACATCGCACACAGCCATTACATTTCCACTGTCTCGATTCCTAATGCTGTACTCCACTTGTAAGTATATACATACATATATATACACATATCTATATATATAAAATTATAGTTGGCATTCATTATTGTTCAGCTTCAGGTGTACAGTGCAGTGATCAGGCATCCACATCATCCCTGAGGTGGTCTCCCAAATGGGACACGTGTCCATTGGATACCCTACAAAATCTTTACAACATTATTGATTACGTTCCCCAAATCAATTTTCAAAACCACGTGTCCATCTCGTGGTTACCGACTGTTTTCTAATCCCCTCACCTTCCCTCTTATCCCCCCCACACCCATCTAGCAACCCTCAGTTTTTCCTCTTTGTCCCCAAAACTGTTTCTGATTAGTTCATTCACTTATTCTTTTCTTTAGATTCTGCATATAAGTGAGATCATATGGTATTTGTCTTTCTCTGTCTGACTTATTTCACTTAACATAATGTTCTCTAGGTCCATTCCTGTTGTTGCAAATGGTAAGATTTCTTTCTTCTTTATGGCTGCGCAATACTCCATTGTATAAATGTACCACAGTTTCTTAATCCGGTCATCTACCGATGGGCATTTCAGATGTTTCCATGTCTTGCCTATTGTGTATAGTGCTGCAATAAGCATAGGAGTGCATAAAGATTTTTGAATTGGAGTTTTGGATTTCTCCGGATAGATACCTAAGAGTGGAATTACTGGATCATAGGGTAGTTCCATTTTCAGATTTTTGAGATACCTCCATACTGTTTTCCATAGTGGCTGCACCAATCTGCAATCCCACCAACAGTGCACAAGCGTTCCCTTTTCTCCACATCCGCGCCAGCACTTGTTGTTTGTTGATTTATTGATGATAGCCATTTTGACTGGAGTGAGGTGGTATCTCATTGTGGTTTTTATTTGCATTTCTCTGATGGTTAGTGAGGTTGAGCATTTCTTCATATGTCTGTTTGCCATCTGTATGCCCTTTTTAGAAAAATATCTTTTCAAGTCCTCTGCCCTTTTTTTTAATTGGGTAGTTTGTTTTTTTGGAGTTGAGTTGACTGTGTTTTTTATAAATTTGCGACATTAACCCCTTATCAGATATATCATTGGCAGATACCTTTTCCCATTCATTGGGATCCCTTTTTGTTTTATTGATGGTTTTTTTTGCTGTGAAAACACTCTTTAGTTTGATGTAATCCCACATGTTTATTTTTTCTCTTCCCTCTCATGAGGGGATATGTCCACAGGTTTTCTTTAATGAAGTGATCACTTCAATAGGGCCTGGAGGAAATGTGCGTGGGAAACCAGTTTGGCGAAAGTACTCACATGTGTACTCACCTGTGTGTTCAGATAAGAGAAGACACCAGAGCTGGACCATGGACCCCAGATCCAGACCTCTAAATGGACCATTGTCCCACATAGCCAGACACCAGGGCCTGACTAGGACACCTTACCAGGGACCCTGGACCCTAATCTCCAACCCTGACCCTCCCTTCCCGCCTTCCCTTCCAGAGATGGTCATTTTTTGTGTCTCTGTGTCTCTTGTGTCGTTGGTCCTGACAAGGAAATACCACAGTGACAGAAAGCCTTTGGCTTCCTTGGTCAAGCTGTCAAAAGGCTTTTTGGTTTGAGTAGCTATTAAAATCCTACCATCAGTGGCCAGAGTATGGATCCTTTGAATTGGAAAAACTTCTAAATTGGAAAATGTGTTAGAGAACTCTCATAACAAAGCTGTTTTTTTGGACCCTAGAGATAGACCACATGTTTAATACTAACGGATACAAGGAAATTTAACTATTCTTAAGATTTTGAATTAGTTCTTCAGCTTCTTGGGTCTTAATAGATGCTAATGTCAACATTAGATTTAAAATACGCAGAAGAGAAAATCAAGAGATGTGTAAGTGTTAAAAATCTTTACGGAGATTTAAGATTTTGAGAACTGGTATGTTGAAACTGGCTTGAAAGGATTTAATAACCAATCAGAAACCTGAGAAAAATGGAAGCTGATTTTTCAGTCCGATAGACGTGAGAAAGTCTCAGCATCACCCTGGACCCTCTGCTGAGTAGATCTGAAATGGAAACAGAGCCCACAACTGTCCCAGGCCCGCTGAGGTAAATAAAATAAAAATTTCAAAGGGGCAGTTTTAACAATACAAGCCTCCCCTTTCCAGCCTGGCTCCCCTTTCCCAGCCTCCTTAAAGACTATGAAGCACAAATAAAACCCTGAGCACAATCCCCTTAGCAGTAGACAGGAAGACTCCATGCAGGAGCCTCACAAAACTTTACCTGCCATGTGTGTTTAGCTTTTCCTGAATTACCTGTAAATCTCCCATTTTTACGTCTAAAGCCTAAGAGCCAACTGCCACCTTTGTCTAAAATGTCATATTTACCTGATTTCTCCTCACTGTCTTTGGAATTTTTGTGTGTGTGTGTGTGAATTCTAGGTGCTCATAGATTACAATTCCTGGTCTCTGTCAGCAGTTGGACAGAAGATAGCAGGGGTGCGAGGCCTTTGTCTGCTTTCTGAATTTAGGTAGGCAGAAAAAGTATCTGTGCAGCTACTTCCTGCACCTAGAGACTCGAGGGTTTTCTGTATTCTTTCCTCCCTGAGATGTTCTTTATTCTTTCCTCCCAGAGATGTTCTTTGTTTCTTGTGTCTGTGTCTTGCGTATCCTTTGCCCTAAGAAGGAACTACCATGGGGACAGAACACAGGCACAGGCTCCAGTAAGACTGTCATTGGAGCCGGCCCCACTGGCTGGGGAGTTAAGTGTTTCTCTCCAGACCCGTGTCTGCAGAGACAAACTTTGCTGTGGGTCCCTCTCTAAAAGTCTCTTTAGGTTTTTCTTTCCTTCTTGTTCTGAGTCCTGGGAGCTTGGCTTTGTGACCAAGGAAGCTAATCCTCTTTGGTCCCCACCTTCGGCCAGGTGCACTTACTCCATTGCACCTGGTGGCCAGTGAGATAAGCAGGGGTTCCCAGTGCACCTCTGCCTGGCTGTGCCAGGGGACTGTGTTCTGAGGGGCCTCTGCCCATAAGGGGCATCTGTCCCCCCCAGCCTTCCTTACCCTTTAGTGCTGGTCAGATCCCGGTCTAGTAGCACCTGCTCGGGGCCACAGATTAGTGGGTTTGGGGCTGGAGGTGCCTCACATTTTGTGGGAGACCTGAGACACTCTGTCCACCCCACCATCCCTACTGCCTATGTGATGAAGGTCTGTGCTTTCTCTGACTGTCTTTGGGAGTGACCCTTTGGCTCTGGGAGGGCTGCTTCCTCTGCACTCGGTGTGGAGGGGCCTCTGGCTTCCTGGCCTGAGCTGTAAAGAGGCTGCTTGGTGTCTCACTATTTAGACCTCACTGTCCACATCAAGACGATGGGTCCTCGGAATGGGGAAAACTTATAAATTTACATTGTGTTATAGAACTCTTGTGACAACCAGCTGTTTTCTTGGTAAAACATCGTGTGTGTTCTCTATAGTTGTTACTAACTCTGTTAATTTGTGATCTCTGTGTGAAACCAGTTTGTGTTTGTGTGTGGTAAGACGTTTTGTAGCTCCGTACGGTGTTACCAGTTTGTGATATTTGATTGGCTTGAACAAGTTAAATGATTATGTAAAGTAAGAAATAAAATACAAACAAACAGAAATACTTTATGATCTGGTGAAATAGTTGATGTTAAAGCTGGTTTTAGTTTGGTTTGATTACACAGTCATGCGTTTGAAAATTATCAGCACAAAATACAATTTTTTCTAACTGGGTTTATAAAAATTAGTTATCTGTTAAAAATCTGTCAAGAAAATAGCTTTGGTCATTACTGACTTTGAAATCTCAAAGTTTTAACTACTATATCAAATAGGTACAATTAAAATAAAAGGTAAACTTTTAAGTGATAATTACATTGTATATATACATGGAAAAGATTTTCCAGGTGTCTTTGGTAATTGGAAATTATAAAGTTTTGTCCTATAAATTAAATGATGCATCATTATTGAATGTCTAGAGCATTTCCAAGTGGCAGAATAATGAAACACTAAGTACTGAACATTGATTTATCAACTGTTTTGCTATTTATTGTAGATGAACTAAATATTTTTGGGTGTATTAGTAAACATGTCTTCTGCCACGTTAGGATTTTTGTGCTAAGAGGAAACATATTTCTAGAAGTTATGAAATATGTTCATAATTGCATCAAGCTAAAGAATCCTGGTGTAGCTGCAGGATTGGTCACTTAGTTTCCACTGCTGATTAAGATGGACATTTGAATTGTTTAAGTCTCTGCTATTTTGAACAGCGCTTCTGTGGATTCATGTATCCACCTTTAACAACTGTTTTCAATTTTGGGGGTATATTTCTAGAAGTGGGTCTGTTGAGCCACATGGGCATTTTTTTGTGGGGTGGAAATTTCCAAGTGTTGTATGCAGAAGCCACACCATTGTAATTTTTCACGTTCAATGTTTAAGGGTTCTAATTTTTCTACATTGTTGCTGCTGTTTGTTAGTTTTAGTTTCTGGATTATAGCCCTTCTGGTACTATGTGAGGGGGTATCACATGTGGTTTTCATTTGCATTTGCATCAGGACTGAGGATGTGGAACATCTTACTGTGCTTGTTGACACTTTGCAGGTCTCATCTGGAGAAGGTTCTATTCAATTCTATCTTAAAATGTTAGTCATTTTCTTTTTTTGTTCTTGAGTTGTAAAAGTTCTTTGTCTCCTGGATAGCAGACTATTATCAGATATATAATGCGTACCTGTTTGGTTCCATTTTATGGCGTGTCTTTTCGCTTTCTGGATTGCTTATTTTGATGCATGTATGTTTTTAATTTTGAGGAAGTCTAATTTATCTTTTTCTTGTTGTATGTGCTGTCATATCTAAGAAACCATCGCCAATCCAAGGTCATGACAATGTATCTCCACGTTTTGTTTGGGAGTTTATACTTTTACTGCCTGTATTTAAGCCCTTCATGTATTTTAAGTTTTGTGTGTGGTGTGAGGTTGGGGTCCAATTTCATTTCTCTTCATTTGGATGGTCATTTGCCCAGTACCATTTGTTGGAAAACCCTTCTTTCACCAATGTCAGGGTGTCTGGCCTTTGTGGGTCTGGACATGGCCCTGCGACCACCCCCCTGCATGGGAGCGGTACAACTGTGGCTGAGTTTCTATTTGCGCCAACAGCATGGTAGGATATAACATGCGTGCATACATCCACCTGAAACCTTGACTCCGACGCCGAAACGTGGCCTCACCTCGCCTGTAACTACTCATCCTGAACGCATGAAATACCTAAATCATGTGGTGGGACAACTGGACATTTCATTACAGAAAGTTTCGGTTCAGAAACTGGTGGCAGTCCTCTCAAATATTGAAAGGGGTGAGGTCCTTAAAAGATGATAATTGATATTGATTGTGACAAGACTGCCAAAAATGACAGTCCACTCAGAGAAAAGGCTCAGAAAGGTCTCCAAAATGAAACTCGTTCTGTGTTCAGACAGATCACAGCTACAGTGACATTCCTGCCACTATTGGAAGTTTCTTGTTCATTTGATCTACTGATTTATACAAATATTAGGTTGTGCCTGAAAAATGGGAAGAGTCAGGACTATAGTTGATCACCAATTGTGAGCACGTCTGCCTTCCTGCCTCACTGCCATCATCCAGAGTAAATCGCATGGTGGCCTACAGACTCCCTGGTAATGCCTGAAGATGAGAACACTAACGTAAATCCTCAGATGTGCTTCTCCTGAAACCAAGTCAACTGTAGTTCATATATTTTATAGCTTAACTTTTAGATGGGGGAAAACTTAACATACTTTACAGGACCGTGCGTGATTGTCCCATTTTGGGGGTATCTGTTTGGCTTTCGAGGGTGTTGCCACAATTTTTTGCAAACTGTTCGAAAAAGGGACCCAGCAGATTACTTTGGCCTTGTAATGTTAATTCCTTGAAGGTGGTGACTGTAGATAGGAAAAGTTTTGGTATGAAACAAAATGCTATCCCAAGTCACACCCTTTCATCAAGTGACTTGACTCAGAATACAGGTAGGGAAGTATTTAAAGATGAAACACAGTAAATGAAGTCTGAATACTCAGAATCTTGGTTTAGGTCCTAAAGTATCTGATAATACATAGATAACAAAATATTGCTATTAAGTCCTTTTGCCATTTATTTCATTTGTATAGTAACCATACTGAAAAGAAATCTCCAACTATCGGATTGTAATTTATACAAATTACACTCACAAAACTAATATTTGTAGCGTTTAAATTCCGGTCATAGAGCACTTTTAAAAATGTCTTTCTGAGGGTGGCCTGTTAGCTCACTTGGTTAGAGCATGGTGATGCTAACACCGAGGTTGCTGGTTAAATCCCCACATGGGCCACTGTGAGCTGCGCCCTCCTTACCAAAAAAAAAAAAAAAAAAAAAAAAAAAAAAAAAGGAACAGAAAAAATAGAAAAAAAGCGTATTTCTGTGTTTTATAAATTAAAGCTGTAAATGACAATGATAAATTTAATGTGTATGTTAAAAAATAATCTACTGATTTAGACCGACGGGTTTATTTCTGGGTCCTCAATACAATTCCATTGATCTCTATGTATATCTCTATGCCAGTGTCACCATGTTTTCCTTACTGTGGCTTTGTACTAATTACGAATTACGTTTGGGAAGGGTGAGCCTCCAACCTGATTTTGTTTTTGAAGATCCTTATGGCTCTTTTCTTCCGTGGAAATTTGCTGTGAATATTAGGATCAGCTTGCACGTTTTTTCCACAAAGGCCTTGGGGCCTTTTCACAGGAATGACACTGAATCCTTACATCGCATCTGTTCTGTTGCCATCCTAACAATTTCCATCACCATGAGATGGCCTCACGTTTATGTAGGTAGTTTCCTTTAATTTCTTTCAGCAAACAAAGACATTATGTTTTGTAATTTTCAGTGTAGAAGCCTTGCACTATTCCTAAGTATTTTATCAACGTTGATGTTATTTAAAACGGAGTTGTGTTCTTAAATTCTTTTTTAGATTACTCCTTGCTAGCGTATACAAATAAAACAGATTCCTGTGTATTGATATTTTGTCATTCAACGTTGAATTACTTTACTAGTAATAATAATTTTTTTGTTGATTCTTTTGGAAGTTATGTATTTAAGATGTGACTTGTCATCTGTGAATAGACAGTTTCAGTTTTTCCTTTCACGTAGAGAACATCACTACAACTCTATAAGGGACATAGATCTGTGTCTTCTGTTTTTGGGACCTACTTCTGATTTGACTGGTTAGGGGCTAGTAGTGTCCTCACAGGGCTAGGGTTGGGGCTGAGGGGCAGTGTGGTGCTGAGTCAGGGGTTAAAGTGAAGATTGTGGGTTACAGTTTGGTTATGGTTTATGTGTATTGTTTATGGCTACGTGTATGTTATATGGTTTATGAGATTGATTATGGATTACATGGATGGTTTATGGCTATGTGTTTTTGGTTATAGTTTATAGTCACGGTTTATGGATATGGTTCATAGTTTGTGGTTTCTGGAGATAGTTTAGTATTACGTTGAGGGTTTAGGTTACGGTTTATGCTGTTGGTTATGGTTTATGGTTGTAAGGTTTTACGTTTATGTTAAGGTTTAGATTTAGGCTTAGGGCTAAGGGTTTAGTGTTTAGGTTTTACAGGTTAGGTGTTTGGTTTGGGGTTAGGGTTAGGGCTCAGTGATGTGGAATCTGTTGCTTTCCTGACCCAGCATCTGTTCTCTGGCCCCAGTCCAGCACCTCAGCTTCCAGGGAACTCAGTGGCTTCCAGTCCTACCTGACATATCAAAATCAAGACTTCCTGGGTGCAGGATATGAGGACACTGGGTAGGGATCGATCTCAGGGGAACTTCCAAACTGCTTTGTCCCCTTTCCTTCCCTGTCCCAGGAGAGGGAACTCCAGAGCAATGTGACGAGAATAAGTGGGAAGATGAGGTCCTGGATGGATCATTGCTTAGTATTTTCCTTATTTTAGGGTCCATTTTGTTCATGGAAATCACCCATTTCGACGCAATAGGTGTATCTTAACTTTAGTTTTACTTTCTCCTCTCTTTCCAGAATTGTTACAATCAACGTACACATGTTGATGCATGACGGTTCACTGAAGTCTGTATTTTATTCAGATTCCTGCTTTCAGGCCCAGTCTCAGTGCTGACACCTCTTTCTGTCAAAGCCCGCACCAGAAAGGTTAATGGTGACAGCTGGGGGTACCTGGTGAGTGAACTGGGGTGTTATGATAGGAAATGAGACCAGGAGAAGAACATGAGGCCTGATAAAGTCGCAACACTGTGCTGATGACAGAGACTTTCCTCTCCAGCCCCAGTGAAGCTGCTGGTGGTTGTAGGCACAGGAAGTGACGGGGTTAGACCCCACCTTAGTTAGAAAGATGGAGCTGGTCCCAGTGTGCAGGTTGCCCTGGACGAGGGAAGGACGGCAGCAGGGAGACCCGTGAGAAGAGCGGTGAGAGGCGCTCTGGCCTGAGCTGAGACAAGGGCCTTGAATTTGGAGATGAGCAGGGTTTGAAGTCCAGGGAGGGGCTGTGGTGAGCGCTGCCCTGTGGACGAAGCTGGCACAGATGCCAGAGTCAGCACTCAGGGGACTGGCTGTGTGGACACCAACAGGAGAGCGCATTCTGCCACCAGGAGACTATTTGCTAATAGTCCTTCTATTTGCTCATAGATCCTTCCAGCCCATGGAGGTAGAGAAAGGACTGAGAAGGGAAGAGGGAGGGGGAGTGAGGGCCCATCTCCTGTGGGGCAGGAGCTGACCTGCATCACCTCACTGATCTCACAGCCACCCTGAGAGGGAGCCGTTATCCCCACCTGACAGGTGAGGGGACTGACTTCCCATGTCTTTGTCTGAAGTCACACAGCTAGTGCTTGGAGGAGACAGAAGCCAGCTCTGCGCCTGTCTGAGGCTCACGCACCCCTCCATAGGGAAGGTGTCACCCCAGACTCCATTCTGAACAGCCAGGAAGCTCTTGTCAGTTGTGACCTCAGAGGAAGGGAAGATGGGGAGAAGCTCCCTCATGTCAGATCCTTCCTTCCAGACAACCTCACAGCTAACAGCTCACCAATGGTCGACTACCTCCTAGCCATCAGCCTCATTCCGCAGATCCATGGGGAGTATGCACACTGCATTTTTCCCCCGACCCCAAGACACTTCCTCGGTTTTTCTCACATTCCCTAAGCTCCAGGAAACTTGGTCCATCTCAAACACCTGAACCTGTCAGACGTTTACAAACTGGGAAAGAGCCTTGCCACCATCTTCTCACCACATCCACAGCAGCAATTGCTGGATCACCCCTCCTGCTTTCATTTGTCTCAGCTGCAAAAACAGCTGAACCCCCTGTCCTGCCACTCCACCCAGGCTCCGTGATATGGCACCTGATTTCCACTCCACCTCGTTTTGACTTTGTAACATCCTGCAGGAAAAACTCAGAGACTAACGAACTGTGATCTCTACCCTCTCCTCTTTTCCTCATTGCGTGAACCACACAACTCCAACCTCACTCCAGCCCCTTCTCTCTCCCTCCAAATCCTCTCCGTTATCTCTACCTTTCTCCTTATCTCTACTTGTCCATTTTAGAGCTCCTTTTCTTTGATTCCATCACCTGATTTTCAACCCAAGAAGACTTGAGTCCCATTATTGTCTTTATTATGTGACTCTTCCCTCTCATAACACTTTGCCTACCATTACCCCTTATCTCTACCCGGCTCACAAGCTAATTCTTCATCTTCCACATATGCTTGCCTGCTCACCAATTGTACAGGGACTTACATCCTAGGTTTCCTTTCTCCAGATATTGAGATCACCCCCAATAGTCAATTTCTACCTCTCCCCACATATACTCTCATGCACCAAAGATGGTCGTTCTCCTTATCCGCTTTTAGTGTCACTGAACATCTCTGTGGGAGTAACGAAAGGAACGGCAGGGCTAGGAGTCTCCTTACATGAATTTCATACCCTGCCACAGGATCTCAGCCAGGCCCAGAATCACAGACACCACGTCAGGAACCAAGTGGCGATCCGAGTTTACAGCTAAGAGTGGCTCTTGATTTGTTCTCCTCATAGGGCCTTTAACTATTATCTTTTATGGTCCTAGCCTTTGGTCTTTGCCTCTTCCACCTTTTCACCCAATTCCTGCAGAGCCTACTCCAGGTGTGCACAAATGGAGCTGTCCATAAAATGCTTCACCTACAACAACATTACCAGCCCCTTCCACAACGTCTCCCTCCTCTCTCCACCTTCATTCAGCCTGAAGAAACTACAGAATAGAGACACGATGGCCTTTCTACATTTTAATAACAAACAAGTCTGGAAGGGTAGGTCTCTGAATGGTAGAGACCTTCATTTAATGTTAGGTCTCAGAGACCTTGACTTACAGACAGAGCCATGTTGGCTGACCTACACAAACAGAGCCATGCTTGTAACAACAAAAAATACCACAAAAGAGCTACTAGCTTGCTGTCATTCAACATTTCATGTTCAAACAATGCTATCCTGTCTGCACAGCCCCTATAAAAACCTCCTCATCCCCTCTTCAGGACTGGAAGTCTCCTTTAGACATGCAGTCCGGATTGTAGCCATCTTTTGCACAGCCAATATACTGTTGCTCTCTTACAATAAAGCTTTCTTAACTTGCCTGACTGTGTGCATTCCATTTCCAGCCAACCTATCAAAGAATACAAGTGATTCTCAAGTGACTTTTATATAAATCATGTTGTAATAACATTGGTTTGGAAAGTTTGGTTGAAATATGCTCTAGATTTGAGAGCTGAGGATTTTTCAATGTAAAGGAATATGCCCCGCAATGTTTGCCTTCAACTTAGAAAAGCAGTCTTTTCTTAGATAAGAGCTTATGAAATGAGCTATTTCACTGTCTGCCTCTATTGCTAAAAATCTTTCTTGGTGATTGAGCATTACATTTGGTAACCTATAATATGGAATGCATATGATTCTTTCCTATCTATATCTACGTATCTATGTACGTATGTATCTATCTATGTGTGTGTATCTGACATTTAAATAGATACCCACACATGCATGTGTATATACTCATAAACACACAAAAGAATGTAAAGAAAAACATATTCACACTTATTTGTCTTACCCATCATTTTATGGTTCTAACAGATTACTTGCTATATATTGCAAACAAAATATCTCCAAATATGTGGTAAAAGATCATAGGTTTACAATAAAGAACTAACTATTCGTGTCTGTCTCAATCTTGCCCTTCCTGTACAAGTCCAACACATGCCCTCCATCAGTTTTTCTTTTTGAATTCTTTGGGTGATTAATGTTTATTCTCCAAATACTGCTTCTGTATCTAAACGTTATTCTGCAATTGATGTTATATTTTAACTATTGCCTTCCTCATATGATAGATGAGGATGATCTCCCTTACATCCCCTATCTACTCTTTTTGGTAATTTATTGAATCACTATTCTGATTTGTCAACTATGCAAATTCAAACAAGATACGTACACCTGCATTTCCTATCCCACAAACCAGAGCCAAAATCTCTTGACTTCACATTTCGTTAAGATGAGGACACCTGTAAGGCTCAGGAGGAGGCTGACGGTCGGT
Organism: Rhinolophus hipposideros; assembly: GCF_964194185.1. Taxonomy (NCBI): domain Eukaryota; kingdom Metazoa; phylum Chordata; class Mammalia; order Chiroptera; family Rhinolophidae; genus Rhinolophus; species Rhinolophus hipposideros. Next base: position 37,519 of record NC_138069.1, on the reverse strand, counting down.
AAGTACATGAGTTCTCTCCCTACCCAAGAAGGGTGCTAGAATTCCATTCCCTACTCTGTAGATCCATTGCTGTGACTTCTCTGCCCCACCAAAAGGAAGTTCTGTCATGAAGTTTAAATGAATTATCTGTCTTTCATGAATTTATTACATCTGGAATATTTTTCTAAGCTCTCAATAATTATATATTCTATTGAATCTGATTTTTATCTCTGGACCACATTTTCCAAAAATCTGATCTTCTACTGGTTTTCTTGGTACTTATACTAACTCTTTTCAGTATTTCCTGGATTCCTTAGTGTCCTCAAATTCATACATTTTGACATACATTTATACATGTAAATAGCTTCTAATATTTTAATATTTTAGATTTAGAGAAGAGCTACAAAAATAGTACACAGTGCCCTTATTTCCATTAGCTAGAATTTCCTAATGTTAGCATGATCAAAATTAAGAAATAAACATTTTACCAGAGGGTAAGGGGGGAGGGGAGTGGTAGATAAGGGTAAAAGGGATCAAATATATGGTGATGGAAGGTGAACACACAATGGAATTTATAGATGATGTAATACAGAATTGTACACCTGAAATCCATGTAACTTTACTAACAATTGTCACCCAAACAAACTTCAATTAAAAAAAAGAAATAAACATTGGTACAATACTGTTTTCTAAACTCGAGACTTTATTTGGATTTCACCAGTTTCCCCTAAAGTGTTGTCTTTCTGTTTCAAGATCCAGTCCAATCCAATCTTTGATTGCCATAGTTCTCCTCTAATCTGTAATAGTTCCTCAGATTTTCCTTGACTTTCATGACTTTGACACATGTTAAGCGTAATTCTCAGCTATTTTATAGGAAGCTCCTCAATTCTGATTTTGTCTGATATATCCTTGTAAGTACAATACAGTTATGGGTTTTTGAGATGACTATCAGAGAGGTGACACGCCCTTCTCACTGCACAATTTCAGGGAGCGCATGATGTAAATCTGTATTATTACTGGTTATGTTAAACTTGGTCATTCTATTAACGTAATGTCTACCATGTTTTTTCATTGAGAAGTTCCTTTTTCCCCCTCGATAAATAATATTTAATGGAGATACTTTACGACTGAAAGATACTATTTTTCCTTAAATTTTTGACCTGCTGATTTTTTTGTTAAATCTTATCCAGATATCATATCCTTCAAGGCAGCATGCTGATCCTCTTAGTAATTCAAGTACTTCCCTGCCCCTCAACTAAGGATAGATTGTCTTGTTCTCTTCTCCAGCTGCAATCTCTTTTCACTAGTATTCTAAGAGCAAAGTGTTTGGTTCCCCTGCCCCACAGATCAAGGCTCCTATTCAAAAGAGGAGGTAGAGAGAAAGTGTCCCAGTGGAGTTCAATGCTCCTTCTACAGCGGCGCTCTTCCCCATCGAGTTTTTCACCAGGAGAAGCATTTCTTAGGATTCTCCAGCTCTTGTGTGAGTGCCTCCCAGGGTTCATGGAGAAAACACCATGCGAAAGGATGCAGATTTCATTTCCCTGTGATTTGTTCCCAAGTTCTGATATCTCTCTCATTATTTTCAGGCTCACTCATATTCTTTCACTTATATTCAAATATCTGATTGTACACATTTAAGAACAAAGAAACAAAAATATTTATTGCAAGCTCTATCTGTGGAGAAGGGGCTTGTGCATGAGAGGCCCCACCTCAGAATAAGCATTTAAGACATAAGACAAAAATTCCTTCGGACCCTTTTTTCCTTTACTTTGCCTTCCACAATATCAGAAATTAAGTTTTTACACTATAAGTTTTGCTCTATTCCACTCCTACTAAAAAATCTTTTCATAGCCTTCTGTTGGTGAGGCGAGGCCAGGCGAGGCAAAAAAGCCATGACGTGACATCTCATTGTGATTTTCATTTTCATTTCTGTGATAATTAGTGATGCTGAGTATTTTTTCATATGTCTATTAGCCATCTGTATGTCCTTTTTGGAGAAATGTCTATTCAGGTCCTCCGCCCGTTTTTTAATTGGATTGTTTGTTTTTTTGTTGTTGAGTTGTATGAGTTCCTTACGTATTTTGGGTATTAGTCCCTTATCAGAGGTGTTGTTTGCAAAAGTCTTCTCCCATTTGGTTGGTTGCCTCTTTATTTTGCCAATGGTTTCTTTTGCTGTGCAGAGGCTCTTTAGTTTGGCATAGTCCCATTCATTTATTTTAGCTTTTACTTCCCTTGCCTTTGGAATCAAATTCATAAAATGCTCTTTGAACCCAAGGTCCATAAGTTTAGTACGTATGTTTTCTTCTATGCAGTTCATTGTGTCAGGTCTTATGCTTAAGTCTTTGATCCATTTTGAATTGATTTTGGTACATGGTGACAGATAGCAGTCCAGTTTCATTGTTTTGCACGTGGCTATCCAGTTCTCCCAGCACCATTTATTGAAGAGGCTGTCTTTCCTCCATTGTATGTTTTTAGCTTCTTTGTCAAAAATTACCTGTCCATATTTATGTGGTTTTATTTCTGGGTTCTCAATTCTATTCCATTGGTCTGTATGTCTGTTTTTCTGCCAATGCCATGCTGTTTTGATTATTGTAGCCCTGTAGTACAAGCTAAAGTCAGGGAGTGCGATACCTCCAGCATTGTTCTATTTTCTTAAGATTGCTTTGGCTATTCGGGGTCTTTTGGGGATCCAAACAAATCTGATGATTTTTTGTTCTATTTCTTTAAAAAATGCCATTGGGATTTTGATGGGGATTGCATTAAATCTGTATATTGTTTTAGGTAATATGGTCATTTTAACTATGTTGATTCTTCCAATCCATGAGCACGAAATGTCTTTCCATTTCTTTGTGTCTTCTTCAATTTCTTTCATAAATGTCTTATAATTTTCAGCATATAAATCCTTCACATCCTTGGTTAAGTTTATTCCTAGGTATTTTATTCTTTTTGCTGCAATTGCAAACAGAATTGTATTTGTATTTCTTTTTCTGAGATTTCATTGTTAGTATATAGGAATGCAATGGACTTTTGTACGTTGTTTGTAGCCAGCAACTTTACTGTATTCGTTGATTGTTTCTAATGGCTTTTTGGTGGAGTCTTTAGGGTTTTCTATATATAGCATCATGTCATCTGCAAAGAGTGACAGTTTAACTTCTTCATTCCCAATTTGGATGCCTTTTATTTCTTTCTCTTGCCTGATGGCTCTGGCAAGGACTTCCAACACTATGTTGAAAAGCAGAGGTGATAGGGGACAGCCCTGTCGTGTTCCTGAACGTAGAGCAAAGGGCTTCAGTTTTTCACCATTAATTATTAGATTAGCTGAGGACTTGTCATATATGGCCTTTATTACGTTAAGGTATTTTCCTTCTATACCTATTTTATTAAGTGTTTTAATCATAAATGGATGTTGTATCTTGTCAAATGTTTTTTCTGCATCAATTGATATAATCGTATGATTTGTGTCCTTTATTTTGTTTATGTGATGTATCACGTTGATGGATTTGCAGATGTTGAACCATCCTTGTGCCCCGGGGATGAACCCCACTTGGTCGTGATGAATAATCTTTTAAATGCATTGTTGTATTCAACTTGTTAGAATTTTGTTTAGGATTTTTGCATCAGTATTCATCAGAGATATTGGTCTGTAGTTTTCTTTCTTTGTGCTGTCCTTCCAGGTTTTGTCATCAGGGTAATGTTGGCCTCATAAAATGAGATAGGGAGTACTGTCTCTTCTTCAATCTTTTGGAAGAGTTTGAGTAGGATTGGTATTAGATCCTGTTTGAAGGTTTGGTAGAATTCACTAGTGAAGCCATCTCGTCCCGGAAGGTTTTAGATGACTGATTCAATTTCGTTACTGGTGATCGGTCTGTTTAGATTTTCCAGTTCTTCATGGTTCAGGCTTGGAAGGCTATATTTTTCTAAGAACTTGTCCATTTCTTGTAGGTTATTGAATTTGGTGGCATATAGTCCTTCATAGTATTCTTGGATGATGCTTTGTATTTCTGTGGTGTCCATGATAACTTCTCCTATTTCATTTCTTTTTTTAAAAAAAAAAGACGAATTTTTTTAAAAAGTATTTTATTGGGGAAGGGGAACAGGACTTGATTGGGGAACAGTGTGTACTTGCAGGACTTTTTTCCAAGTCGAGTTGTTGTCCTTTCAATCTTTATTTGTGGAGGGTGCCATTCAGCTTCAAGTTGTTTTCCTTTCAGTCTTAGTTGTGGAGGGTGCAGCTCAGCTCCAGGTCCAGTTGCTGTTGCTAGTTGCAGGGGGCACAGCCCACCATCTCTTCCGGGAATCCAACCGGCAACCTTGTGGTTGAGAGGACATGCTCCAGCCAACTGAGCCATCCGGGAGCTCAGCGGCAGCTCAGCTCAAGGTGCCGTGTTCAATCTCAGTTGCAGGGGGCAGAGCACGGGACTCCTCTGCCCGGGACTCGAGGAATTGAACTGGCAATCTTGTGGTTGAGAGCCCACTGGCCCATGTGGGAATAGAACCCGCAGCCTTTGGAGTTAGGAGCATGGAGCTCTAACCGCCTGAGCCACTGGGCCGCCCCTCCCCCCCATTTCATTTCTGATTTTGTTAATTAGTGTCTTCTCTCTTTGTATCTCAGTGAGTCTAGTCAAGGGTTTGTCGATTTTGTTAATCTTTTCAAAGATACAGCGCTTTGTCACATTAATTTTTTCTATTGTCTTTTTGTTCTCTATTTCATTTTGTTTTGCTCTGATTTTTCTTATTTCCTTTCTTCTGCTAACCTTGGGTTTCACTTGTTCTCCTTTTTCTAGTTCTTTAAGTTGTAACATGAAGTTATCTATTTGTGATTTTTCTTGTTTCTTGAAATAGGCCTGTAATGATATAAATTTCCCTCTTAAAACTGTTTTTGCTGCATCCCAAAAATTTTGGTAGGATGTATTTTCATTGTCATTTGTTTCTATGTATCTTTTGATCTCTCCTCTAATTTCTTTTTGACCCAGTCGTTCTTTAAAAGTATGTTGTAAATGAGAAACAAAAACTCATAGACACAGACAGTAATTTAGTGGTTACCAGAGGGTAAGGGGGTGGGGGGTGGGTGATGACGGTAAGGGGGATCAAATATATGGTGATGGTAAGAGAACTGACTCTGGGTGGTGAACACACAATGGGATTTATAGACGATATAATTCAGAATTGTACACCTGAAATCTATGTAAATTTACTAACAATTGTCACCCCAATAAATCTAATTAATAATAAAAAAGTATGTTGTTTAATCTCCATGTGTTTGTGTTTTTTCCTGCTTTCTTTTCCCAGTTGATATCCAATTTCAAAGCCTAGTGATCAGAGAATATGCTTGGTATGATTTCTATCTCCTTACATTTGCTGAGGCTGATTTTATGTCCCAATATATGGTCTATCCTTGAGAATGTTCCATGTACACTCGAAAAGAATGTATAGTCTGATGTTTTAGGATGAAGTGCTCTATATATGTCAATGATGTCCATTTCATCTAATGTGTCACTTAGGGCTGCTAGTGGCATCCTGAGGAGGCGGGGAGCAGGCGGGAGGAGGGGCGCTGGCGGAGCCGGCCAGCGGGGAGATGCTCCTGACCTCACTGGCCCAGCAGCCTGGCGCGCGATCACCAGGCAGGCCAGGCGGCGGCTCTTGGGGGACCGAGGGCGGCCCGCGGGTCCCAGAAGGAGAGGGAGAGGGAGAGGGAGGGGGGGACAGGGACAGGGTGTGTGTGAGTGTGAGGGGGGGGTCTATCTGGTCGAAACGCGAGGAGGTTGTGACCAAGGGCTGGCGTTGGCGGCGGGGGAGGGATCTGGGAGGGAGAAGGGGTGCGCGCGCGAGTCCAAGGGGGGGAATCGCTAACCACCCGACCTCCGACCTCCGAGTCTTATTAGAGGTGGCACGCCAGACACCAGCCGGAACGATGAGCATCCCAGGGAGGTCCGGCTTTGATGGTTGGAGTCATTTCCCCACCCACGCCCGCCCACCCTGGCGCCCCACCACCAGGGTTATGGCCCAACAAGCACATCCCTGCAGGAACGCTCTGCTCCGAGTGTGGGTTTTTAGCGTTCAGATTCCGGGGAAGGAAGGAAGGACCTGTCTTCCCTCTGCCCGCCCACTTCTTCCTACTGGTCTCACCCTAGGTACCCACTGGGTACCGACAAGCCATTTCACGTGCCGCCTCCTCACCGTGAAAAAGAGGCAGGATGGCGGACAGCCATGAAGGAACCCCATAGATGGCAGCTCTGTATGAAGGGGTGGGGGCGGGGTGGAGGGGAGGAGAGGGGAGAAGCCCTGGCACGGAGCAAACCGTGATTCCCAGTGAGTGGGGAATCCCGGGGTCGTTTTAAAAACCTAACTGGATGCACAGAGGAAAGGCGGTGTGAGGACACTCGGAGAACACGGTTATCTGTAAGCCAAGGACAGAGCCCTCAGCAGAAACCAACAGTGCCAAAACCTAGCACTCGAACTTTCAGCTTGCAGTAGTGTGAGGCAACACATTTCTGTCCTTTAAACCACTTGGTCTATGGTATTTGTGATGGCGGCCCGAACCAACTAATACAAGGCAGAAGGGGTGGAACGTGGTGCCCAAAATGTGCCTGTCACGTCTCCAATGGTAGAGGGTAAAACTGCACTGTCCCCTGTGCTGTACTGTGGTGTGCTGTGGTGTGCTGAGCTGTGCTGACCTGAGCTGAGCTGAGCTGAGCTGTGCTGTGCTGAGCTGAGCTGAGCTGTGGTGAGCTGAGCTGAGCTGAGCTGAGCTGAGCTGAGCTGAGCTGTGCTGAGCTGAGCTGAGCTGAGCTGAGCTGAGCTGAGCTGAGCTTTGCTGAGCTGAGCTGAGCTGAGCTGAGCTGAGCTGAGCTGTGCTGTGCTGAGCTGTGCTGACCTGAGCTGAGCTGAGCTGTGCTGTGCTGAGCTGTGCTGAGCTGAGCTGAGCTGAGCTGTGCTGTGCTGAGCTGTGCTGACCTGAGCTGAGCTGAGCTGAGCGGAGCTGTGCTGAGCTGTGCTGAGCTGAGCTGTGCTGAGCTGAGCTGAGCTGAGCTGAGCTTTGCTGAGCTGAGCTGAGCTGAGCTGAGCTGAGCTGAGCTGTGCTGTGCTGAGCTGTGCTGACCTGAGCTGAGCTGAGCTGTGCTGTGCTGAGCTGTGCTGAGCTGAGCTGAGCTGAGCTGTGCTGACCTGAGCTGAGCTGAGCTGTGCTGTGCTGAGCTGTGCTGAGCTGAGCTGAGCTGAGCTGTGCTGTGCTGAGCTGTGCTGACCTGAGCTGAGCTGAGCTGAGCGGAGCTGTGCTGAGCTGTGCTGAGCTGAGCTGTGCTGAGCTGAGCTGAGCTGAGCTGTGCTGTGCTGAGCTGTGCTGAGCTGTGCTGAGCTGAGCTGAGCGGAGCTGTGCTGAGCTGTGCTGAGCTGAGCTGTGCTGAGCTGAGCTGAGCTGAGCTGAGCTGTGCTGTGCTGAGCTGAGCTGAGCTGAGCTGAGCTGTGCTGTGCTGTGCTGAGCTGACCTGAGCTGAGCTGAGCTGTGCTGAGCTGAGCTGAGCTGAGCTGAGCTGAGCTGAGCTGTGCTGAGCTGAGCTGTGCTGAGCTGTGCTGAGCTGAGCTGAGCTGAGCTGTGCTGAGCTGAGCTGAGCTGAGCTGAGCTGAGCTGAGCTGAGCTGTGCTGATCTGAGCTGTGCTGAGCTGTGCTGAGCTGTGCTGAGCTGAGCTGAGCGGAGCTGAGCGGAGCTGTGCTGAGCTGTGCTGAGCTGAGCTGTGCTGAGCTGAGCTGTGCTGAGCTGAGCTGTGCTGTCCTGAGCTGTGCTGACCTGAGCTGAGCTGAGCTGAGCTGTGCTGTGCTGTGCTGAGCTGAGCTGAGCTGTGCTGAGCTGAGCTGTGCTGTGCTGAGCTGTGCTGACCTGAGCTGAGCTGAGCTGTGCTGTGCTGAGCTGTGCTGAGCTGAGCTGAGCTGAGCTGAGCTGTGCTGTGCTGTGCTGAGCTGAGCTGAGCTGTGCTGAGCTGAGCTGTGCTGAGCTGAGCTGAGTTGAGCTGTGCTGTGCTGAGCTGTGCTGACCTGAGCTGAGCTGAGCTGAGCTGAGCTGTGCTGAGCTGAGCTGAGCTGAGCTGAGCTGTGCTGAGCTGTGCTGAGCTGAGCTGAGCTGAGCTGAGCTGTGCTGAGCCGTGCTGTGCTGCGCTGTGCTGCGTCTGTTCTGAGACCCACCAACAGCTCTGGGCGGCCTTCTCCCCACAGCCAGCCAGGCCACTGTGGCTTGGGGGTTCTCTGCCCACTTGGAAGGAAGTGAAGCCCACCGCGGCGTTAGAGTATTGTGGGGAGCCATGATTTCTTGTTTCTCAGGAGTTTGTAATCTGGCTTCTAAAACATTATCTCTGCAAAACACCTGGGGAGCTTGCAAGTTGCAGAGAAATGAGGTGGGAGTGACCCGTTTTCCAGGACACAGATAACTGATGGCTATCAGGGCAAATGGTAGTCTCTTTCGTATGTTAATTACTTTGGGGAGTCTCCTAGTGACTCTGTAGTTTCTTTGAAGTTAGAAATTTACCTTCTGTGAGGTAATGCACACATGTGATTGTTAAACTGCACGTACCCAAAGGGTATATATTGGTGAAGGAAAAATAAATCCGTGCTCCAGCATCCCTGGAGACCGGCCGCATCATCATTTGTGTGTGCCTCTTTCTTTCATTTCCACTCCCCCTCCCGGGTACCCTTTGATCCGTGGCGGCTGGCCCGCCACACTTGGCGCCCAACGTGGGGCCTGGATACGGGGGTAACAGTGAGGAACACTGTGTGGATAGGGCCCGGCTCACAAAGAAGAGCTTATTTCATTGGATGCACGGTGAGTAAGGCACGGTCCCCCTCGTTGAATGAGTGTGTGAGTGATTGCTTTCATTGTGTGAAAGAAGGGCCGAGGTTAGGGAAAAGAGATGGGTCACGCTAGCAGCAAGGACCTTTATGTGAGAGGATTGAAGAAATTACTCGCCGCCCGTGGCAGCAGGGTGAGCAGAGATCAGTTAGGTAAATTTTTAGAATTTGTGAAAGAAGTTTGCCCGTGGTTTCCAGATGAAGGTACCGTCAGCCTGGATACTTCGGAGAAAGTTGGAGAGCGATTGCAGGATCATTACACTGCCCATGGACCTCAGCGGGTCCCGGTAAAAACATTCAGGCTAATTAGAAACTGTCTGAATCTTAGACATGAAGGATGTAAGCTAGAAAAGGTAAAGCAAGCAGGGAATGCGGAGCTTCCCGTATCTGCCACTTCTCCGGAGAAAGGAGAGGAGGGGGAGGGAGCTCCTGTGCGGAATAAGGAGTTTACTAGTCAGAAACCATCAGAAGAGTCCTGGGAAGATTTAGATTTGCAAGATCAAGAAGGCTTGGAGGAGGCTGCGGCTAAATATGATAAGGAAAAATATCCTCCAGTAGTGGCTGCAGCTCAAGAGAGCAGAGAGCCTGCAGACCCGATTTATACACTTTCTCAGCAAATAAAGACTCTTCAGGAACAGCTTGTGAGGCTTAAGGTCAACAAAGAGGGAGAAGGTCGTCTTGGACCTCCCCGCATGCCTTACACTAGGGAAGATATTATCCAACTTCCCTTGATTGATTATACCAAACCATGGAATCCCGGGGGTAGGGATCCCCCTGTAAATGATCCTACTGCTCCACCTCCTGAGGAGTCGTTCATGTGGGGTCCCCCATTGCCCCCACCGCAACCGCCGGCTTGGGATATGCCTACAAAACCTCCGCCTGGGTATGTTAAATCAGGATCAGAGTCAGTTATGCGCTCTCCTCTTCAATTAGCCTGTGAGGAGGCTCATAAGCAGGGAGAGTCTACAAAAAGTTTTGGAGTGTATCCTCTTTTTGATAGAATCGATCAAGCAGGAAACAGGGCTATGGAATGGAGACCTTTTCAGTGGAAGCAAATTAAGGATTTAAAAGAGGCTTGTACTCAATGTGGCCCCATTGCCCCTTTTACTACGGCAATTTTAGATGCCTTGACTAATGATGCTACTCCTCCAGAAGAATGGAAGCACATAGCTCATGCTTGCCTTTCCGGAGGTGATTATCTTTTATGGAAGTTAGAATTTTATGAAAATTGCAAGACAAAGGCAAACGAGAATGCATTAAGGCATATCCCTGTTACTTTAGATATGCTCACAGGAGAAGGCCTTTATGCACATTTAGATCGCCAGATGGGCTATATGCCCGGGGCTTATGGCCAAATTGCTGCAGCAGCTAAGGATGCTTGGAGAATGTTGCCTGATTCTTCCCTTAAGGAAGAACAAGTCACAAAAATAAGGCAGGGGGCTGACGAAACTTTTCAAGATTTTGTCTCCCGCCTTAGCACAGCGGCAGGACGGACATTTGGCTAGTCTGTGGCTACTCAGGATTTCATAAAACAGCTTGCTTATGAGAATGCTAATTCTGCTTGTCAGGCAGTTATCAGACCATTCAGAAAGAAAGGAACTTTATCTGATTTTATCCGTTTGTGTTCTGATGTAGGCCCGTCCTTTTCTCAAGGTATAGCTATGGCTGCAGCTTTACAAGGAAAATCTATAAAGGAGGTTATGTTTCAACAGGCAAAGCTTAATGCAGGCAGTCATACAGAAGCTTGCTTTACCTGTGGGAAGAAAGGACATCGGGCAGCTCAGTGCCCGCGTAGAGCTGAGCCTGAGAATTCCACGGCTCCTATTGCAGCTTCTATAAAAAAGCCTCCAGATGTGTGTCCTAAGTGTAGGAGAGGAAAACACTGGGCTAATGAGTGCAGATCCAGAACAGATAAAGATGGAAAACCGATTCAGGGAACTTTTCAGCCATATGTTCTCCCTGGCCTCTCAGTTAATCTTTGGGGACGAGATGTTATGAGCAATATGGGAGTTTATCTTTTCAGTCCAAGCACTCAAGTAACTCAGCAAATGTTTAATCAAGGGCTCCTCCCAGGACAAGGCTTAGGTATTCAGGGACAAGGACGACAGGAACCCATTTCGCCTAATCCTAATTTACAAAGGACAGGCTTGGGGTATTTTCCCCAGGGGTCATAGATTTACCTGTACTCCACCAAAAAACAGCAGAGGCTATGACTTGGAAATCTGATACGCCTGTGTGGATAGATCAGTGGCCCCTTACTCAGGAAAAAATATCAGCCGCTCAAGCGCTTGTACAGGAGCAGCTTGAAAAAGGCCATGTGGTTGAATCTACTTCACCTTGGAACTTGCCTATTTTTGTTATTAAAAAGAAATCAGAAGGATGGAGGTTGTTACAGGATTTAAGAAAAGTCAATGAGACTGTTGAGGTTATGGGCGCCCTCCAGCCAGGGTTGCCACATCCTTCTGCTATTCCTGAGGATACTTACAAAATAGTGTTAGATTTGAAAGATTGTTTTTACAATATATTACTTCACCCTCAAGATTGTAAGAGATTTGCTTTTAGCATTCCTAGCCCAAATTTTCAAGAGCCTGTGAAGAGATATCAGTGGCGAGTCCTTCCCCAGGGCATGGCAAACAGCCCCACCTTATGTCAGAAGTTTGTTAGCGAAGCAATTGATAACACCAGAAGACAATTCCCTTCTGTTTATATCATCCATTATATGGATGACATATTGTTGGCTTGCAAAAAAGGAGTATTATTATCTTGCTTTGTAAACATGAAAGAAAACCTTCTGGCCTCAGGTCTTATTATTGCACCTGAAAAAGTACAGAGAAGTGAACCTTACTCTTACTTGGGATTTCAGCTGCTTGCTCAGTATTTTTCTCCACAAAAGATAGAACTTAGAAAAGATCATCTCAAATCTCTTAATGATTTTCAAAAGTTGTTAGGAGATATCAATTGGCTGCGCCCTTCTTTGGGTTTAACTACTGGAGATTTAAAACCGCTGTTTAAAATTTTAAAAGGGGATTCTGATCCGACTTCCCCCAGGTCTCTTACTGAGCCTGCAAGGGAAGCTCTTTCTAAGGTTGAAAAAGCCATTCATCAACAGCATGTTTCTTTTTTAGATTATTCTAAACCTCTGTGTGTATATATTTTACAAACCAAACACACGCCCACGGCAGTGTTGTGGCAGGAGGGGCCACTCAGATGGCTACACCTCCCTGTGGCTGCTCAGAGAAATCTTACTCCTTATCATGATTTTGTAGCCAGTTTAATTCAAGAGAGCCGCTTAGAAGCTCGAAAATATTATAAAAAAGAGCCAGATTCAATTATTGTTCCTTTTACAAAGGCACAGATTCTAGGCCTGATGCAGTTTACAGATAGTTTTCCTATCGCCTTGGCTCATTTTGCAGGAACTTTGGATAATCATTATCCCAAGCATAAATTGCTTCAATTTTTTCAACATCATGATCCAATTTTCCCTTCAATTGTGTCTCATGATCCTATTTCTGCTGTACCTAATGTTTTTACTGATGGATCTAGTAATGGAGTGGCTGTTTATGCGCTCAATCATCAAAATATCAAAAGGCTACAAACGCCTCCAGCATCAGCTCAAATAGTTGAGCTGCAAGCACTTCATATGGTATTGCTTGACCATTTTGCTAACCAGTCTTTTAATTTATTCTCTGACAGCCATTATGTGGTCCGTGCAGTCAGGAATTTAGAAACTGTACCTTTTATTGCCACTAGTAATCCTGTTATTCAGGATCTGTTTCTTCAAATACAACAAGCCATTCAGCTGCGTTGTAAAAAATTTTATATTGGCCATATTAGAGCTCACTCTAATCTTCCAGGACCTTTAGCTCTAGGAAATCAAATTGCAGATTCTGCTACGCAGTTCATTGCCTTAACTCAAATAGAAAAGGCACAACAGGCTCATAGCCTCCATCATCAAAATAGCCAGAGCCTGAGATTACAGTATAAGATCCCCAGAGAAGCAGCACGCCAAATAGTAAAACAGTGTCCTAACTGTTCACATTTAGAGCCTGTACCTCATTATGGAGTTAACCCTCGAGGTTTACGTCCTAATGATCTCTGGCAAATGGATGTAACTCATGTGCCTGAGTTTGGAAAGTTAAAATATGTTCATGTTTTCATAGATACATTCTCTGGATTTATTGTGGCTACAGTTCAAACAGGAGAAGCTAGTTCTCATGTTATTAGGCATTGTCTTGCTGCATTTGCCATGATTGGAACTCCTAAAAAACTTAAAACAGATAATGGCTCTGGTTATACCAGCAAAAAATTTGCTTTATTTTGCCAACAGTTTTCAATTAATCATGTTACTGGCATCCCTTACAATCCCCAAGGCCAAGGGATTGTTGAACGCGCTCATGGCACATTAAAAATTAATTTGCAAAAAATAAAAAAGGGGGAGTTATATCCCCTGACGCCTCATAATTACCTGTCTCATTCTCTTTTTATTCAAAATTTTTTGACTTTGGATGCCTATGGTAAGAGTGCAGCAGATCGCTTTTGGCATCCTTCTGCCAGCCCTCAGGCCTTGGTTAAATGGAAGGACCCACTTACGGGTTCGTGGCAAGGCCCAGACCCGGTCCTCATATGGGGCCGAGGACATGTATGTGTTTTTCCACAGGATGCAGACAGCCCTCGGTGGCTGCCAGAAAGATTGGTGCGACATGTGGACTCTCTACCTACTGAGGATGCTGATGACCCTCAGCAGTGCAACAGACGACCAGACGTATTGGGCCTATGTACCTGATCCACCTCTCCTCCACCCTGCTGTGTGGGATGGTCCTGAAATTCCAGTCTACATCAATGATACTCATGCTGTAGGATTGCCTTCTGATGGACACATGAAATTGCATTTGGAAAAGAATTTCACTTATATTGGTAAAAGAATAGGTTTGCCTATTTGTATTGCCAAAAATAAGTCAACATCTGGGTGCCTGCGTAGTTCTCCGGTTACCATGCACCTTAATGACTCTTTAATTGGATGGACTATTCATCTCAACATGCCAGGCGACTGGTCTGGAGGACGCCAGGTCATTCTGCCCGTCCCCCCATCACGTCCATCTTGTGTTAAGAAGCCAAAGTTTAATACAGAGACTGTTCCATGGAAAGACTGTCCAGGCAATGCTTCTTTTCGTTATGACATTCCTGGAACGGACAGATATATTATTGACTGGTCGAGAAGTAATCGGTCAGGATGGGACCGAGAATTGATTGCTGGACTTTGGATTTCTGATGCACAGTATCAACAAAATTCTTTATGGAAACTTATGGGAGTAATGGATGAGGTTATTCAAATGGTTGAGTTTTGTAAATCAGGTACTCCTTGTACTCCTGTGACTGTTTTAGAAGACGGATCTAGAGACTGGTCTACTATTACTAAAACTGTTAATGTATCCGCTTGTGTTCCTTCTCCTTATGCTTTATTGATTGGAAATGTTAATGTAAATTTTATAGAGAATCAGTTTCATGTATCTTGCAATAATTGTTCTCTTGCAAATTGTGTCTCATGGGTACCTCAGGGAACTCAAGTTATGGTACTTAAGCAACCTTCATTTGTTATGCTTCCTGTTAATATTTCTGGTCCTTGGTATGCAGAAAAAAGCTTGCAGATTTTTAAAGAAATTGAGTATGCCTTAAGCAGACAAAAACGGTTTGTTGGACTTTTGATTGCAGGAATTATGGCTTTGGTCACTATTATTGCAACTGCTGCTACATCAGCTGTAGCTCTTTCTCAAACTATCCAAAATGCTCATTATGTTAAAGAATGTTACTTTGGCTTTAGGAATTCAAGAAGATGTTAATGTAAAATTAGAACAAAAGGTAAATGCCCTTTATGATACAGTTCAATATATGGGAGATGTGATTCAGAGTTTAAAAGTTAGATCTCATTTGGAGTGTCATTCAGAATATCATTGGATATGTGTCACTTCTAAAAAGTATAATCAAAGTCAATACAATTGGAATCGGGTTCGTTTACATCTCCAAGGAATTTGGCATGATGCTAATGTGTCTCTAGATATGCTTCAGCTTCATAATGAAATTAGAAATATGAGAGAAGCTGAGCCTTTGAAATTTGATGCTGCCCAGGCTGCCTCAGATTTTGTTAATGTTCTTAAGAATGTTATACCTTCTATGCCAAATCTCACTCATTCTATTTTGGTTTTTCTTACATTGGGCATCTGTGTCTGTGTAATTCTGTGCCTACTTCCCATCTTCATTAAGCATTTCATTAATCAAATGCTGGATTTGCGAGCTGACCTTCATCAGCTTAAACTTAAAACAAGGCCTTAATCCCCTCTCCCTCCTATGCTGAAAGGGACGGGTTAGCCAAAGACGGGTAAGTTTTAAAGAACCTTTCAACGCCTAAGACAGGGCTTGTGTTGTTTAATACAAGCACCGAAGACGGGCAAGTTGATAAGGATATCTTGAAACGCCTAAGTCAGGCACCGTCACTTTGTTTTTGCCAAAGGCAGTCCACCCAGGCGGCGTTTTTGAGGAGGCGGGGAGCAGGCGGGAGGCGGGGCCCTGGCGGAGCCGGCCAGCGGGGAGATGCTCCGGACGGGAGCAGCCCGGCAGCCTGGTTCGCGCTCACCACGCAGGACTGTCCTCTGCTCTTGTGGAGCCCGGAGCCTGCTCCCATGTCTCTGGCCACAGTAGCTTGAACGCGCCCTACCTCCATTGATCTGGGAAGCTAAGGAGGGTCGGGCCTGGTTAGTACTTGGATGGGGGACCGCCGGGGAATACCGGGTGCCCTAGGCTTTGACCCGCCACTCCTTTTGCGGCCGCCCCGCCCCTCGTCCTCCAGGAGTGGCCCAGGCCGCCTAATAAAACCACGCCAGGGGTGGCGCTGGTGGGGCTAGAGGGCAGGGGGAGAGGAATGGTGGCGCCACCTGGCACTACAATCTCGCTGCCCCGGCCTCACGCCAGGACCTTCGGCCCCAGCCTCCCCCCCCCTCCCCGCACCCCCTTCTTAGTCCCCTTCCCTCCCACAAGCCTTCTGCCAGCAGCCGTTCGCCCCGCCCCCAACGCCCAAGCCCGGGTCTGCCTGCAGGCGCAGACCTGCCTCGGCCTTGGGCGGCTTTCTCCAGCCAAGGACGTGCTGGTGTTTGGCACCTCGGGACCGAGCCCCGGGGACGACCATCGCTCTGCCTGCACCTGGGCCCCGACACAGAGACTCGGGGTGTCGCGCGACACCGGACCAAGGGGAAGGCCACTTGACCCACCCCACCGGATAGCTCCGTCTTCGCTGGTTGGCACCGCGAGCCCTCCCCTCCCCGCTTTCATCTCCCAGGAGCACCAGGCGCGGTCCGTTCCCGCCGGCATCGGTGGCCCCGCCCCCAGCACCAAAAGAGCCAGGACAAAATGGCAGGAGTAGGGAGCGCACCTGCCCTCGGGCTCCAGGAAAGACCACCACAGGACAAAAGCAGGCAGGCGGGCATGCACACCACCCACACGAGGAGGCTGCCTGGGGCCGCTCCTCTCCTCCCGCATGCGGGACCCCGAGCGGGGCTCGGAGCCCTGCGGCATTCCGCGGACTCTGGAGGCCTGCCCCGGGGTCCCACGGTGACTGCCAGCGCCCTGACACTGCCTACGAAACGGAGCCCAGCCCCGGGCACCACCACAGTCCGGTGGGGAAGCTGCCACTTCAACTCAGACCGAGTGCGTCTGTCCCAGTCGGTGTCCCATGCTGTGCGTCCGTCCCCCCTCCTCCCCAACCCCCAACCCTTGTTTGTCTGTCTTCTTCCACATCCAGGGAAGTGGTAGCGGCCCCGTGGAGCCTTGGATGGCGCGAAGGGGCCTAGCTGCAGTCAAGCAGCCAAAGGCAGTCCACCCAGGAGGCGTTTTGAGGAGGCGGGGAGCAGGCGGGAGGCGGGGCCCTGGCGGACACGGCCAGCGGGGAGATGCTCCGGACGGGAGCAGCCCGGCAGCCTGGTTCGCGCTCACCACGCAGGACTGTCCGCTGCTCTTGTGGCGCTGGGGGCCTGCTCCCAGCCTCTATGGCCACAGCAGCTTGAACACGCCCTATCTCTGATCTGGGAAGCTAAGCAGGGTCGGGCCTGGTTAGTACTTGGATGGGAGACCGCCCGGGAATACCGGGTGCTCTAGGCTTTTACCCGCCACTGCTTTTGCGGCCGCCATGCCCCTGGACCCTCTGCAGCCGCCAACCCCGCCACAGGACCCCTGGCCAGCAGGGCTGGGCGGGGTGGAAGGGGTGGGTAGTGGGTGGGTGGGATCCGGGCCGCCGCCGAGACTTACAGCCTCGCAGACCCAGCCTTACGCCAGGCGCCTGGGCCAGGTCTCCCCCCACAGCCCCTTCTATAGCCTCTTTTTCCCCCCCGCAAGCGCATGCTGTCAACCCGTAGACCTTCGCCGCGCCCACGACCCCGCCCCCAAATCCCAAGCCCAGGGCTGCCTGCCGGCGCCTGCCTCCAAACGGCCTCGGGCGGCTTTCTCCTGCCAAGGCAGTGCGGCTCCTTGGCACCTCGGTGTCCTTGGCACAGGGGTGACCGTCCCACTGCCTGAACCCGGGCTTGGAGACAGAGGGACTGGTTGTCCCAGGACAGCAAGCCGAGGGGACGCCCAGCCGCCCCACCCCACCGGAGGCCTCCGTCTCCGCCGGCAGGCACCGCGGCCCCTTCCCCAGCGCCCTTTTTTCTCCAAGGAGAGC
>NC_138069.1:2500-5000 GCF_964194185.1 Rhinolophus hipposideros | reverse complement strand
TGGTGTTAGGGTTAGGGTTAGGGTTAGGGTTAGGTTTAGGGTTAGGGTTGAGGTTGGTGTTAGGGTTAGTGTTAGGGTTGGTGTTAGGTTTAGGGTTAGGGTTAGGGTTAGGCTTAGGGGTTAGGTTAGGGTTACTGTTAGGGTTAGGGTTAGGGTAGGTGTTAGGGTTAGGGTTAGGGTTACGGTTATGGTTAGGGTTAGGGTTAAAATTACGGTTAGGGTTAGGGTTAGGGTTAGGGTTAGGGTTAGGGTTAGGGTTAGGGTTAGGGTTAGGTTTAGGGTTAGGGGTTAGGCTTAGGGTTAGTGTTAGGGTTGGTGTTAGGGTTAGGGTTAGGGTTAGGGTTAAAGTTGGTGTTAGGTTTAGGGATAGGGTTAGGGTTACGGTTAGGGTTAGGGGTTAGGTTAGGGTTAGTGTTATTGTTAGGGTTAGGGTTGGTGTTAGGGTTAGGGTTAGGGTTAGGGTTAGGGTTAGATTTAGGGTTAGGGTTAGGATTAGGGTTAGGGTTGGTGTTAGGTTTAGGGTCAGGGTTAGGGTTAGGGTTAGGGGTTAGGTTAGGATTAGTGTTAGGGTTAGGGTTAGGGTAGGTGTTAGGGTTAGGGTTAGGGTTACGGTTATGGTTAGGGTTAGGGTTAAAATTAGGGTTAGGGTTAGGGTTAGGGTTAGGGTTAGTGTTAGGTTAGGGTTAGGGTTAGGGTTAGGGTTAGGTTTAGGGTTAGGTGTTAGGCTTAGGGTTAGTGTTAGGGTTGGTGTTAGGGTTAGGGTTAGGGTTAGAGTTAAAGTTGGTGTTAGGTTTAGGGATAGGGTTAGGGTTACGGTTAGAATTAGGGGTTAGGTTAGGGTTAGTGTTATGGTTAGGGTTAGGGTTGGTGTTAGGGTTAGGGTTAGGGTTAGGGTTAGGGTTAGGGTTAGATTTAGGGTTAGGGTTAGGATTAGGGTTAGGGTTGGTGTTAGGTTTAGGGTTAGGGTTAGGGTTAGGGTTAGGGTTAGGGGTTAGGTTAGGATTAGTGTTAGGGTTAGGTTTAGGGTTGGTGTTAGGGTTAGGGTTAGGGTTAGGGTTAGGGTTATGGTTAGGGTTAGGGTTAGAATTAGGGTTAGGGTTAGGGTTCCGGTTAGGGTTGGTGTTAGGTTTAGGGTTAGGGATAGGGTTAGGGTTAGGGGTTAGGTTTGGGTTAGTGTTAGGGTTAGGGTTATGGTTGGTGTTAGGGTTATGGTTGGGGTTAGGGTTATGGTTAGGGTTAGGGTTAGAATTAGGGTTAGGTTTAGGGTTAGGGTTAGGGTTAGGGTTAGGCTTAGGTTAAGGTTAGGGTTAGGGTTAGGGTTAGGGGTTAGGCTTAGGTTTAGGGTTAGGGTTGGTGATAGGGTTAGGGTTAGGATTAGGGTTAGGGTTGGTGTTAGGTTTAGGGTTAGGGTTAGGGTTAGGGTTAGGGTTAGGGGTTAGGTTAGGTTTAGTGTTAGGGTTAGGGTTAGGGTTGGTGTTAGGATCAGGGTTAGGGTTAGGGTTAAGGATTAGGGTTGGGGTTAGTGTTAGGGTTAGGGTTAGGGTTAGGGTTTGTGTTAGGTTTAGGGTTAGGGTTAGGGTTAGGATTAGGTTTAGGGTTAGGGTTGGTGTTAGGGTTAGGGTTAGGTTAGGGTTAGGGTTAGGGTTAGGGTTAGGGTTAGGGTTGGTGTTAGGGTTAGGGTTAGGGTTAGTGTTACGGTTAGGGTTAGAGTTAGGGTTAGGGTTAGAATTAGTGTTAGGGTTAGGGTTAGGGTTAGGGTTGGTGTTAGGGTTAGGGTAGGGTTAGGGTTAGGGGTTAGGGTTAGGGTTAGGTTTGAGGTTGGTGTTAGGGTTAGGGTTAAGTTTAGAATTAGGGTTAGGGTTGACGTTGGTGTTAGGGTTAGGGTTAGGGTTGGTGTTAGGTTTAGGGTTAGGGTTAGGGTTAGGGTTAGGGGTTAGGTTAGGGTTAGTGTTAGGGTTAGGGTTAGGGTGGGTGTTAGGGTTAGGGTTAGGGTTAGGTTAGAATTAGGGTTAGGGTTAGGGTTAGGGTTAGGGTTAAGGTTAGAATTAGGGTTAGGTTAGGATTAGGGTTAGGGTTAGTGGTTAGGCTTAGGGTTAGGGTTAGGGTTGGTGTTAGGGTTAGGGTTAGGTTAGGGTTAGGGTTAGGGTTAGGGTTGGTGTTAGGGTTAGGGTTAGTGTTAGTGTTAGGGTTAGGGTTAGAGTTAGGGTTAGTGTTAGAATTAGGGTTAGGGTTAGGGTTAGGGTTAGGGTTAGGGTTGGTGTTAGAGTTAGGGTTAGGTTAGGGTTAGGGTTAGGGTTAAGGTTAGGGTTAGGGTTAGTGTTTAGGGTTAGGGTTAGGTTGGAGGTTGGTGATAGGGTTAGGGTTAGGGTTATGTTTAGGGTTAGGGTTGAGGTTGGTGTTAGGGTTAGTGTTAGGGTTGGTGTTAGGTTTAGGGTTAGGGTTAGGGTTAGGCTTAGGGGTTAGGTTAGGGTTAGTGTTAGGGTTAGGGTTAGGGTTAGGG
>NC_138068.1:45714393-45721893 GCF_964194185.1 Rhinolophus hipposideros | reverse complement strand
CCCTAAACCTAAGCCTAACCCCTAACCCTAACCCTAACCCTAACCTAAACCTAACCCTAACCCTAACCCTAACCCTAAACCTAACACCAACCCTAACCCTAACCCTAACACCAACCTCAACCCTAACCCTAACCCTAACCTAACCCTAACCCTAACACCAACCCTAACCCTAAACCTAACCCTAACCCTAACCCTAACCCTAAACCTAACACAAACCCTAACCCTAACCCTAACCCTAACCCTAACTCTAACCCTAACCCTAACCCTAACCCAAATAAGGGCAAGGTGTACTGGTCAGCGACGAGCAAGTTCTAGGCCTCGGACTAGAAGGAGCCATGCGCATTGGTCTAGAGCCCGAGCTAGGGCTAGTGGGAGTAGTAGGCGTAGCGCTGAGGTAGGCATAGGGCAAGGGCTGGGTGTCTAGGTAAACCTCGGAGTAGGCCCAGGGCCAGGAGTGGGAGCTGTGGCTAGGGGTAGGGATGGGGATGGGCCTATGGGTAGGGGGAGCTGTAGGGCCAGGGGTAGGAGTAGGACAAGAGGTAGTGTTAGGCGTAAGCCTAGGGCGAGGCGTAGTGCTCGGTGTAGGGTTAGGTGAAGGGCTAGTGGTTAGCAGAGGCCCACGGGCAGTGTTAGGGTTAGGGCTCATGTTAGGCCTAGGACTAGTGGTAGTTGTAGGGGATTGCCGAGGGCTAGGGGTAGGTGTCACGGGAGGGCTCCGGGTAGTCCTAGGACTCGGAACGGATTTAGGGCTGGATTAGGGTGTGGTAACGGTGGGTCCAGGGTTATTTCATAAAACACGTTTTAGTGCTCTGGCTAAGAGTAGGGCAAGGTGTACTGGTCGGCGTCATGCAAGTGGTAATCCTCGGACTACAGGGAGCATTGGGGGTCGGTCTAGGGACCGAGGTAGGGCTAGTGGGAGCGGTAGGCGTAGCGCTGAAGTAGGCAAAGGGCAAGGGGTGGGTGTCGGGGTAAACCTCGGAGTAGGCCTAGGACCAAGAGTGGGAACTGTGGCTAGGGGTAGGGATGGGGGTGGGCCTATGGGTAGGGGGGGCTGTAGGGCCAGGGGTAAATGTAGGACCAGAGGTAGTGCTAGGCGTAGGCCTAGGGCGAGGGGTAGTGCTCGGGGTAACCTGAATTTAACCCTAACACCAACCCTAACCCTAACCCTAACACTAACCCTAACCCTAACCTAACCCTAACCCTAACACCAACCCTAACCCTAACCCTAACCCTAGCCCTAACCTTAAACCCTAACCCTAACCCTAAACCTAACCTAACCCTAACCCTAACACCAACCCTAACCCTAACCCTAACCCTAACCCTAACCCTAACCCTAACCCAAATAAGGGCAAGGTGTACTGGTCAGCGACGGTCAAGATCTAGGCATCGGACTAGAAGGAGCCCTGCGCGTTGGTCTAGAGCCCGAGCTAGGGCTAGTGGGAGTAGTAGGCGTAGCCTGGGGTAGGCATAGGGCAAGGGGTGGGTGTCGAGGTAAACCTCGGAGTAGGCCTAGGACCAGGAATGGGAGCTGTGGCTAGGGGTAGGGATGGGGGTGAGCCTATGGGTAGGGGGGCTGTAGGGCCAGGGGTAGGGGTAGGACCAGAGGTAGTGCTAGGCGTAGGCCTAGGGCGAGGGGTAGTGCTCGGGGTAACCTGACTTTAACCCTAACACTAACCCTAACCCTAACCCTAACACTAACCCTAACCCAAATCCCTAACCCTAACCCTAACCCTAAACCTAACCCTAACCCTAACCTAACCCTAACCCTAACCCTAACCCTAATTCTAACCCTAACCCTAACCATAACCCTAACCCTAACCCTAATCCTAACACCAACCCTAACCCTAACCCTAACACTAACCCTAACCTAACCCCTAACCCTAACCCTAACCCTAACCCTAAACCTAACACCAACCCTAACCCTAACCCTAACCCTAACACCAACCCTAACCCTAACCCTAACCCTAACCCTAATTCTAACCCTAACCCTAACTCTAACTTTAACCCTAACCCTAACCCTAACCCTAACCTAACCCTAACCCTAACACCAACCTCAACCCTAACCTTAACCCTAACCCCTAACCCTAACCCTAACCCTAACCCTAACCCTAACCTAAACCTAAACCTAACACCAACCCTAACCCTAACCCTAACCCTAACCCTAACCCTAACCTAAACCTAAACCTAACACCAACCCTAACCCTAACCCTAACCCTAACCCTAACCCTAACCTAAGCCTAACCCTAACCCTAACCTAACCCCTAACACTAACCCTAACCCTAACCCTAACCCTAACCCTAACCATAAACCTAACACCAACCCTAACCCTAACCCTAACACCAACCCTAACCCTAACCCTAAGCCTAACCCCTAACCCTAACCCTAACTCTAACCCTAACCCTAACCTTAACACCAACCTCAACCCTAACCCTAACCTAACCCTAACCCTAACACCAACCCTAACCCTAACTCTAACCCTAACCCTAATTCTAACCCTAACCCTAACTCTAACCCTAACCCTAACCCTAACCCTAACCCTAACACCAACGCTAACCCTAACCCTAACACTAACCCTAACCCTAACCCTAACCCTAACGCTAATTCTAACCCTAACCCTAACCATAAACCTAACCCTAACCCTAATCCTAACACCAACCCTAACCCTAACCCTAACACTAACCCTAACCTAACCCCTAACACTAACCCTAACCCTAACCCTAACCCTAACCATAAACCTAACACCAACCCTAACCCTAACCCTAACCCTAACACCAACCCTAACCCTAACCCTAAGCCTAACCCCTAACCCTAACCCTAACTCTAACCCTAACCCTAACCTTAACACCAACCTCAACCCTAACCCTAAACCTAACCCCTAACCCTAACCCTAACCCTAACCCTAACACTAACCCTAACCCTAACCTAAACCTAAACCTAACCCTAACCCTAACCCTAACCCTAAACCTAACACCAACCCTAATCCTAACCCTAACACCAACCTCAACCCTAACCCTAACCCTAACCTAACCCTAACCATAACACCTACCCTAACCCTAAACCTAACACTAACACTAACCCTAACCCTAAACCTAACACAAACCCTAACCCTAACCCTAACCCTAACCCTAACCCTAACCCAAATAAGGGCAAGGTGTACTGGTCAGCGACGAGCAAGTTCTAGGCCTCGGACTAGAAGGAGCCGTGCGCGTTGGTCTAGAGCCCGAGCTAGGTCTAGTGGGAGTAGTAGGCGTAGCGCTGGGGTAGGCATAGGGCAAGGCGTGGGTGTCTAGGTAAACCTGGGAGTAGGCCTAGGGCCAGGAGTGGGAGCTGTGGCTAGGGGTAGGGATGGGGATGGGCCTATGGGTAGGGGGAGCTGTAGGGCCAGGTGTAGGAGTAGGACCAGAGGTAGTGTTAGGCGTAAGCCTAGGGCGAGGCGTGGTGCTCGGGGTAGGGTTAGGTGAAGGGCTAGTGGTTGGCAGAGGCCCACGGGCAGTGTTAGGGTTAGGGCTCATGTTAAGCCTAGGACTAGTGGTAGTTGTAGGGGATGGCCGAGTGCTAGGGGTAGGTGTCACGGGAGAACTTTGGGTAGTCCTAGGACTCGGAACGGATTTAGGGCTGGATTAGGGTGTGGTAAGGGTGGGTCCAGGGTGTTTTCGTAGGACACGGGTTAGTGCTCTGGCTATGGTAGGGCAAGGTGTAGTGGTCGGCGACGGGCAAGTGCTAGGCCTCGGACTAGAGTGAGCACTGGGCGTTGGTCTAGGGACAGAGGTAGGGCTAGTGGGAGCGATAGGCGGAGCGCTGGGGTAGGCAAAGGGCAAGGGGTGGGTATCGGGGTAAACTTCGGAGTAGGCCTAGGGCCAGGAGTTGGAGCTTTGGCTAGGGGTAGGATGGGGGTGGGCCTATGGGTAGAGGGAACTGTAGGGCCAGGCGTAGGGGTAGGACAAGAGGTAGTGCTAGGCGTAGGCCTAGGGCGAGGGGTAGTGCTCGGGGTAGGTTTAGGTGAAGGGCTAGTGGTTGGCAGAGGCCCACTGGCAATGTTAGGGTTAGGGGTCATGTTAGGCCTAGGACTAGTGGTAGTGGTAGGGGTTGGCCGAGGGCTAGTGGTAGGTGTCACAGAAGGGCTCCGGGTAGACGTAGGACACGGAACGAGTGTAGGGCTGGATTAGGGTGTGGTAAGGGTGGGTCCAGGGTTATTTCATAAAACACGTTTTAGTGCTCTGGCTAACAGTAGGGCAAGGTGTACTGGTCGGCGTCATGCAAGTGGTAAGCCTCGGACTAGAGGGAGCACTGGGCGTTGGTCTAGGGTCCGAGGTAGGGCTAGTGGGAGCGGTAGGCGTAGCGCTGAAGTAGGCAAAGGGCAAGGGGTGGGTGTCGGGGTAAACCTCGGAGTAGGCCTAGGACCAGGAATGGGAACTGTGGCTAGGGGTAGGGATGGGGGTGGGCCTATGGGTAGGGGGGGCTGTAGGGCCAGGGGTAGGGGTAGGACCAGAGGTAGTGCTAGGCGTAGGCCTAGGGCGAGGGGTAGTGCTCAGGGTAACCTGTCTTTAAACCTAACCCTAACCCTAACCCTAACCCTAACACTAACCCTAACCCAAATCCCTAACCCTAACCCTAACCCTAACCCTAAACCTAACACAAACCCTAACCCTAACCCTAACCCTAACCCTAACACCAACCCTAACCCTAACACTAAGCCTAACTCCTAACCCTAACCCTAACCCTAACCTAACCCTAACCCTAACCCTAACTCTAACCCTAATTCTAACCCTAAACCTAACCCTAACCCTAACCCTAACCCTAACCCTAACACAAACCTCAACCCTAACCCTAACCCTAACCCTAACCCTAACCCTAACACCAACCCTAACCCTAACGCTAACACTAACCCTAACCTAACCCCTAACCCTAACCCTAACCCTAACACCAACCACAACACTAACCCTAACCCTAACCCTAACCCTAACCCTAACACCAACCCTAACCCTAAACCGAACCCTAATTCTAACCCTAACCCTAACCCTAACCCTAACCCTAACACCAACCTCAACCCTAACCCTAACCCTAACACCAACCTCAACCCTAACCCTAACCCTAACCCCTAACCCTAACCCTAACCCTAACCCTAACCCTAACCCTAACCTAACCCTAACCCTAACACCAACCCTAACCCTAACACTAAGCCTAACCCTAATTCTAAACCTAACCCTAACCATAACCCTAACCCTAACCCTAATCCTAACACCAACCCTAACCCTAACCCTAACCTAACCCCTAACCCTAACACTAACCCTAACCCTAACGCTAAACCTAACACCAACCCTAACCCTAACCCTAACCCTAACAACAACCCTAACCCTAACCCTAAGACTAACCCTAACCTTAACACCAACCTCAACCCTAACCCTAAACCTAACCCCTAACCCTAACCCTAACCCTAACCCTAACCCTAACCCTAACCTAACCCTAACCCTAACACCAATCCTAACCCTAACCCTAACACTAACCCTAACCTAACCCCTAACCCTAACCCTAACCCTAACCCTAAACCTAACACCAACCCTAACCCTAAACATAACCCTAACCCTAACACCAACCCTAACCCTAACCCTAAGCCTAACCCCTAACCCTAACCCTAACCCTAACCCTAACCTAAACCTAACCCTAACCCTAACCCTAACCCTAACCCTAAACCTAACACCAACCCTAACCCTAACCCTAAAATCAACCTCAACCCTAACCCTAACCCTAACCTAAACCTAACCCTAACACCAACCCTAACCCTAAACCTAACACTAACCCTAACCCTAACCCTAAACCTAACACAAACCCTAACCCTAAACCTAACCCTAACCCTAACCCTAACCCAAATAAGGGCAAGGTGTACTATTCAGCGACGGGCAAGTTCTAGGCCTCGGACTAGAAGGAGCCATGCGTGTTGGTCTAGAGCCCGAGCTAGGGCTAGTGGGAGTAGTAGGTGTAGCGCTGGGGTAGGCATAGGGCAAGGTGTGGGTGTCGAGGTAAACCTCGGAGTAGGCCTAGGACCAGGAGTGGGAGCTGTGGCTAAGGGTAGGGATGGGGGTGGGCCTATGGGTAGGGGGGCTGTAGGGTCAGGGGTAGAAATACAACCAAAGGTAGTGCTAGGCGTAGGCCTAGGGCGAGGGGTAGTGCTCGGGGTAACCTGATATTAACCCTAACCCTAACCCTAACCCTAACCCTAACTCTAACCCTAACACTAACCCTAACCCAAATCCCTAACACTAACCCTAACACTAACCCTGAACCTAACACCAACCCTAACCCTAACCCTAACCCTAACACCAACCCTAACCCTAACACTAAGCCTAACCCCTAACCCTAACCCTAAACCTAACCCTAACCTAACCCTAACCCTAACCCTAACCCTAACCCTAACCCTAATTCTAACCCTAACCCTAACCCTAACCTAACCCTAACCCTAACACCAACACTAACCCTAACCGTAACACTAACCCTAACCTAACCCCTAACCCTAACCCTAACCCTAACCCTAACCCTAACACCTACCTCAAAACTAACCCTAACCCTAACCCTAAACCTAACCATTACCCTAACACCAACCTCAACCCTAACCCTAACCCTAACCCCTAACCCTAACCCTAACCTTAACCCTAACCCTAACCTAACCCTAAACCTAACACCAACCCTAACCCTAACCCTAACCCTAATTATAATTCTAACCCTAACCCTAACCCTAACCCTAACCCTAAACCTAACACCAACCCTAACCCTAACCCTAACACCAACCTCAACCCTAACCCTAACCTTAACCCTAACCCTAAACATAACCCTAACCCTAACACCAACGTCAACCCTAACCCTAACTCTAACTCCGAACCCTAACCCTAACCCTAACCCTAACCCTAACCTTAACCTAACCCTAACCCTAACACCAACCCTAACCCTAACCCTAAGCCTAACCCTAATTCTAACCCTAACCCTAACCATAACCCTAACCCTAACCCTAATCCTAACACCAACCCTAACCCTAACCCTAACCCTAACCGTAACCCTAACACCAACCCTAACCCTAACACTAAGCCTAACCCCTAACCCTAACCCTAACCCTAACCCTAACCTAACCCTAACCCTAACCCTAACCCTAACGCTAATTCTAACCCTAACCCTAACCATAACCCTAACCTTAACCTAATCCTAACACCAACCCAAACACTAACCCTAACAATAACCCTAACCTAACCCCTAACACTAACCCTAACCCTAACCCTAACCATAACTCTAAACCTAACACCAACCCTAACCCTAACCCTAACCCTTACACCAACCCTAACCTTAACCCTAAGCGTAACCCCTAACTCTAACCCTAACTCTAACCCTAACCCTAACCTTAACACCAACCTCAACCCTAAACCTAAACCTAACCCCTAACCCTAACCCTAACCCTAACCCTAACCCTAACCCTAACCCTAACCTAACCTTAACCCTAACATCAACCCTAACCCT
>NC_138068.1:45689393-45701893 GCF_964194185.1 Rhinolophus hipposideros | reverse complement strand
TCTAGGCCTCGGACTAGACGGAGCTCTGGGCGTTGGTCCAGGGCCCGAGGTAGGGCTAGTAGGAGTGGTAGGCGTAGCGCTAAAGTAGGCAAAGGGCAATGGGTGGGTGTCGAGGTAAACCTCGGAGTAGGCCAAGAACCAGGAGTGGGAGCTGTTGCTAGGGGTAGGGATGGGGTGGGCCTATGGGTAGGGGGGGCTGTAGGGCAAGGGGTAGGGGTAGGACCAAAGGTAGTGCTAGGCGTAGGCCAAGGGCGAGGGGTAGTGCTCGGGGTAACCTAACCCTAACCCTAACCCTAACCCTAACCCTCACCCTAACCCTAAATCTAACCCTAACCCTAATCCCTAACCCTAACCCTAACCCTGACCCTAACCCTAAACATAAACCTAACACCAACCCTAACACTAACCCTAACCCTAACCCTAATTCTAACACTAACCCTAACCCTAACACTAACCCTAACGTAAACCCTAACCCTAACCCTAACCCTAACCCTAAACCTTAACCTAACACCAACCCTAACCGTAACCATAACCCTAACCTTAACACCAACCCTAACCCTAACTCTAACCCGAACCCTAACCCTAACCCTAACCCTAAACCTAAACCTAAACCTAACACCAACCCTAACCCTAACCCTAACCCTAACCTTAACCCTAACCCTAACCCTAATTCTAACCCTAACCCTAACTCTAAACCTAACCCTAACCCTAACCCTAACCCTAAGCCCTAACCCTAACCCTAACCCGAACCCTAACCTAACCCTAACCCTAACACCAACCCTAACGTTAACCCTAACCCTAACCCTAATTCTAACCCTAACCCTAACTCTAAACCTAACCCTAACCCTAACCCTAACCCTAACCCTAACCCTAACCCTAACACCAACCCTAACCCTAACCCTAACCCTAACCCTAACCCTATACCTAACACCAACCCTAACCCTAACCCTAACCCTAAACCTAACCCTAACCCTAACCCAAATAAGGGCAAGGTGTACTGGTCAGCGACGGGCAAGTTCTAGGCCTCGGACTAGAGGGAGCAATGGGCGTTGGACTAGGGCCCGAGGTAGGGCTAGTGGGAGCTGTAGTCGTAGCGCTGATGTAGGCAAAGGGTAAGGGGTCGGTGTCGGGGTAAACCTCGGAGTAGGCCTAGGACCAGGAGTGGGAGCTCTGGCTACGGGTAGGGATGGGGGTGGGCCTATGGGTAGGGGGGGCTGTAGGGCCAGGGGTAGTGGTAGGACCAGAGGTAGTGCTAGGCGTAGGCCTAGGGCGAGGGGTCGTGCTCGGGGTAGGGTTAGGTGAAGGGCTACTGGTTGGCAGAGGCCAACGTGCAGTGTTAGGTTTAGGGCTCATGTTAGGCCTAGGACGAGTGGTAGTGGTAGGGGTTGGCCGAGGGCTAAGGGTAGGTGTCACGGGAGGGCTCCGGGTTGTCCTAGGACTCGGAACAGGTGTAGGGCTGGATTAGGGTATGGCTAAGGGTGGGTCCAGGGTGATTTTGTAGGACACGGCTTAGTGCTCTGGCTAACGGTAGGTCAAGGTGTACTGGTCGGCGACGGGCAAGTGCTAGGCCTCAGACTAGAGTGAGCAATGGGCGTTGGTCTAGGGCCCGAGGTAGGGCTAGTAGGAGCGGTAGGCGTAGCGCTGAAGTAGGCAAAGGGCAAGGGGTGGGTGTTGAGGTAAACCTCGGAGTAGGCCTAGGACCAGGAGTGGGAGCTCTGGCTACGGGTAGGGATGGGGGTAGGCCTATGGGTAGGGGTGGCTGTAGGGCCTGGGGTAGGGGTAGGAACAGAGGTAGTGCTCGGCGTAGGCCAAGGGCGAGGGGTAGTGCTCGGGGTAACCTAACCCTAACCCTAACCCTAACCCTAACCCTCACCCTAACCCTAACTCTAACCCTAACCCTAATCCCTAACCCTAACCCTAACCCTGACACTAACCCTAAACATAAACCTAACACCAACCCTAACACTAACCCTAACCCTAACCCTAATTCTAAAACTAACCCTAACCCTAACACTAATCCTAACCTAAACCCTAACCCTAACCCTAACCCTAACCCTAAACCTTAACATAACACCAACCCTAACCGTAACCATAACCCTAACCTTAACACCAACCCTAACCCTAACACTAACCCGAAACCTAACCCTAACCCTAACCCTAACCCTAAACCTAAACCTAACACCAACCCTAACCCTAACCCTAATTTTAACCTTAACCCTAACCCTAACCCTAATTCTAACCCTAACCCTAACTCTAAACCTAACCCTAACCTTAACCCTAACCCTAACCCCTAACCCTAACCCTAACCCGAACCCTAACCTAACCCTAACCCTAACACCAACCCTAACGTTAACCCTAACCCTAACCCTAATTCTAACCCTAACACAAACTCTAAACCTAACCCTAACCCTAACCCTAACCCTAACCCTAACCCTAACACCAACCCTAACCCTAACCCTAACCCTAACCCTAACCCTATACCTAACACCAACCCTAACCCTAACCCTAACCCTAAACCTAACCCTAACCCTAACCCAAATAAGGGCAAGGTGTACTGGTCAGCGACGGGCAAGTCCTAGGCCTCGGACTAGAGGGAGCAATGGGCGTTGGACTAGGGCCCGAGGTAGGGCTAGTGGGAGCTGTAGTCGTAGCGCTGAAGTAGGCAAAGGGTAAGGGGTCGGTGTCGGGGTAAACCTCGGAGTAGGCCTAGGACCAGGAGTGGGAGCTCTGGCTACGGGTAGGGATGGGGGTAGGCCTATGGGTAGGGGTGGCTGTAGGGCCTGGGGTAGGGGTAGGAACAGAGGTAGTGCTCGGCGTAGGCCAAGGGCGAGGGGTAGTGCTCGGGGTAACCTAACCCTAACCCTAAACCTAAACCTAACCCTAACCCTAACCCTAACACTAACCCTAACCCTAACACCAAACCCTAACCCCTAACCCTAACCCTAACCCTAACCCTAACCTAACCCTAACCCTAACACCAACCCTAACCTTAACCCTAACCTTAACCCTAATTCTAACCCTAACCCTAACACTAAACATAACCCTAATCCTAAACCTAACCCTAAACCTAACCCTAACCCTAACCCTAACTCTAACCCTAACCCTAATCCCTAACCCTAACCCTAACCCTGACCTTAACCCTAAACATAAACCTAACACCAACCCTAACCCAAACCCTAACCCTAAACCTAATTCTAACACTAACCCTAACCCTAACACTAACCCTAACCTAACCCCTAACCCTAACCCTAACCCTAACCCTAAACCTAAACCTAACACCAACCCTAACAGTAACCCTAACCCTAACCTTAACACCAACCCTAACCCTAACTCTAACGCTAACCCTAACCCTAACCCTAAACCTAAACCTAACACCAACCCTAACCCTAACCCTAACCCTAACCTTAGCCCTAACCCTAACCCTAATTCTAACCCTAACCCTAACTCTAAACCTAACCCTAACCCTAACCTTAACCCTAACCCGAACCCTAACCTAACCCTAAACCTAACACCAACCCTAACCTTAACCTTAACCCTAACCCTAATTCTAACCCTAACCCTAACCCTAACACTAACCCTAACCCTAACCCTAACCCTAACCCTAAACCCTAACCCTAACAATGGCAAGGTGTGTGGTCAGCGACGGGCAAGTTCTAGGCCTCGGACTAGAGGGAGCCATGCGCGTTGGTCTAGAGCCAGAGTTAGGTCTAGTGGGAGTAGTAGGCGTAGCGCTGCGGTAGGCATAGGGCAAGGGGTGGGTGTCGAGGTAAAACTCGGAGTAGGCCTAGGGCCAGGAGTAAGAGCTGTGTATAGGGGTAGGGATGGGGGTGGGCCTATGGGTATAGGTAGCTGTAGGGCCAGGGGTAGGGGTAGGACCAGAGGTAGTGCTAGGCGTAGGCCTAGGGCGAGGGGTAGTGCTCGGGGTAACCTAACCCTAACCCTAACGCTAACCCTAACCCTAACCCTAACCCTAACACTAACCCTAACCCTAATCCCTAACCCTAACCCTAACCCTAACCCTAACCCTAACCCTAACCCTAACAATGGCAAGTTGTATGGTCAGCGATGGGCAAGTTTTAGGCCTCGGACCAGAGGGAGTCATGCGCGATGGTCTAGAGCCCGAGCTAGGGCTAGTGGGAGTAGTAGGCGTAGCGCTGGGGTAGGCATAGGGCAAGGGGTGGGTGTCGAGGTAAACCTTGGAGTAGGCCTAGGGCCAGGAGTGGGAGCTGTGGCTAGGGGTACGAATGGGGTGGGCCTATGGTTAGAGGGAGCTGTAGGGCCAGGGGTAGTGGTAGGACCAAGATAGTGCTAGGCGTAGGCCTGGGGCGAGGGGTCGTGCTCGGGGTAGGGTTAGGTGAAGGGCTTGTGTTTGGCAGAGGCAAACGAGCAGTGTTAAGGTTAGGGCTCATGTTAGGCCTAGGACGAGTGGTAGTGGTAGTGGTTAGCCGAGGGCTAAGGGTAGCTGTCACGGAAGGGCTCCGATTAGTCCTAGGACTCGGAACAGTTGTAGGGCTGGATTAGGGTGTGGCTAAGGGTGGGTCCAGGGTGATTTCGTAGGACACGGCTTAGTGCTCTGGCTAACGGTAGGTCAAGGTGTACTGGTCGGCGACGGGCAAGTGCTAGGCATCGGACTAGATGAGCACTGGGCGTTGGTCTAGGGCCCGAGCTAGGGCTAGTGGGAGCGATAGGCGTAGCGCTGGGGTAGGTATAGGGCAAGGGGTGGGTGTCGGGGTAAACCTCGGAGTAGGCCTAGGGCCAGGAGTTGGAGCTGTGGCTAGGGTTAGGGATGGGGGTGGGCCTATGGGTAGGGGGAGCTGTAGGGCCAGGGGTAGGGGTAGGACCAGAGGTAGTGCTAGGCGTAGGCCTAGGGCGAGGGGTAGCGCTCGGGGTAACCTAACCCTAAACCTAACCCTAACCCTAACCCTAACCCTAACCCTAACCTAACCCTAACCCTAACACTAACCCTAACACCAACCCTAACCCTAACCCTAACCCTAATTCTAAGCCTAAGCCTAACCCTAACCCTAACACTAACACTAACACCAACCCTAACCCTAACCCTAACACTAACCCTAACCTAACCCCTAACCCTAACCCTAACCCTAATTCTAACCCTAAACCTAACACCAACCCTAACGCTAACCCTAACCCTAACCTTAACACCAACACTAACCCTAACCCTAACCCTAACCGCTAACCCTAACCCTAACCCTAACCCTAACCCTAACCTAACCCTAACCCTAACACCAACCCTAACCTTAACCCTAACCCTAACCCTAATTCTAACCCTAACCCTAAATCTAAACCTAACCCTAACCCTAACCCTAACCCTAACCCTTACACCAACCGTAACCCTAACCCTAACCCTAATCCTAAACCTAACACCAACCCTAACCCTAACCCTAACCCTAACCCTAACCCTAACGCTAACACCAACCCTAACCCTAACCCTAACCCTAACCCTAAACCTAAACCTAACACCAACCCTAACCCTAACCCTAACCCTAACCCTAACCCTAACCCTAACCCTAACCCTAACGCAAATAAGGGCAAGGTGTACTGGTCAGCGACAAGCAAGTTCTAGGCCTCGGACTAGACGGAGCACTGGGCGTTGGTCCAGGGCCCGAGGTAGGGCTAGTAGGAGTGGTAGGCATAGCGCTAAAGTAGGCAAAGGGCAATGGGTGGGTGTCGAGGTAAACCTCGGAGTAGGCCAAGAACCAGGAGTGGGAGCTGTTGCTAGGGGTAGGGATGGGGTGGGCCTATGGGTAGGGGGGGGTGTAGGGCAAGGGGTAAGGGTAGGACCAAAGGTAGTGCTAGGCGTAGGCCAAGGGCGAGGGGTAGTGCTCGGGGTAACCTAACCCTAACCCTAACCCTAACCCTCACCCTAACCCTAACCCTAAACCCTAACCCTAACCCTAACCCTGACACTAACCCTAAACATAAACCTAACACCAACCCTAACACTAACCCTAACCCTAACCCTAATTCTAAAACTAACCCTAACCCTAACACTAACCCTAACCTAAACCCTAACCCTAACCCTAACCCTAACCCTAACCCTAAACCTTAACCTAACACCAACCCTAACCGTAACCATAACCCTAACCTTAACACCAACCCTAACCCTAACACTAACCCGAACCCTAACCCTAACCCTAACCCTAAACCTAAACCTAACACCAACCCTAACCCTAACCCTAACCCTAACCTTAACCCTAACCCTAACCCTAATTCTAACCCTAAACCTAACTCTAAACCTAACCCTAACCCTAACCCTAACCCTAACCCCTAACCCTAACCCTAACCCGAACCCTAACCTAACCCTAACCCTAACACCAACCCTAACGTTAACCCTAACCCTAACCCTAATTCTAACCCTAACACAAACTCTAAACCTAACCCTAACCCTAACCCTAACCCTAACCCTAACCCTAACACCAACCCTAACCCTAACCCTAACCCTAACCCTAACCCTATACCTAACACCAACCCTAACCCTAACCCTAACCCTAAACCTAACCCTAACCCTAACCCAAATAAGGGCAAGGTGTAGTGGTCAGCGACGGGCAAGTTCTAGGCCTCAGACTAGAGGGAGCCATGGGCGTTGGTCTAGGGCCCGAGGTAGGGCTAGTGGGAGCTGTAGGCGTAGCGCTGAAGTAGGCAAAGGGTAAGGGTCGGTGTCGGGGTAAACCTCGGAGTAGGCCTAGGACCAGGAGTGGGAGCTGTGGCTACGGGTAGGGATGGGGGTGGGCCTATGGGTAGGGGGCGCTGTAGGGCCTGGGGTAGGGGTAGGAACAGAGGTAGTGCTAGGCGTAGGCCAAGGGCGAGGGGTAGTGCTCGGGGTAACCTAACCCTAACCCTAACCCTAACCCTAACCCTAACACTAACCCTAAGCCTAACCCCTAACCCTAACCCTAACCCTAACCCTAAACTAACCCTAACCCTAACACCAACCCTAAACTTAACCCTAACCCTAACCCTAATTTTAACCCTAACCCTAACTCTAAACCTAACCCTCACACTAACCCTAACCCTAACCCTAACACCAACCCTAACCCTAACCCTAACCCTAAACCTAACACCAACCCTTACCCTAACACTAACCCTAACCCTAACCCAAATAAGGGCTAGGTGTACTGGTCACCGACGGGCAAGTTCTAGGCCTCGGACTAGAGGGAGCCATGGGCGTTGGTCTAGGGCCCGAGGTAGGGATAGTGGGAACGGTAGGCGTAGCGCTGGGGTAGGCATAGGACAAGGGGTGGGTGTCGAAGTAAACCTCGGAGTAGGCCTAGGGCCAGAAGTGGGAGCTGTGGCTAGGGTTAGGGATGGGGGTGGGCCTATGGGTAGGGGGACCTGTAGGGCCAGGGGTAGTGGTAGGACCAGAGGTAGTGCTAGGCGTAGGCCTAGGGCGAGAGGTCGTGCTCGGGGTAGGGTTAGGTGAAAGGCTAGTGGTTGGCAGAGGCCAACGAGCAGTGTTAGGGTTAGGGCTCATGTTAGGCCTAGGACGAGTGGTAGTGGTAGGGGTTGGCCGAGGGCTAAGGGTAGGTGTCACGGGAGGGCTCCGGGTAGTCCTAGGACTCGGAACAGGTGTAGGGCTGGATTAGGGTATGGCTAAGGGAGGGTCCAGGGTTATTTTGTAGGACACGGCTTAGTCCTCTGGCTAACGGTAGGTCAAGGTGTACTGGTCGGCGACGGGCAAGTGCTAGGCCTCGGACTAGAGTGAGCACTGGGCGTTGGTCTAGGGCCCGAGGTAGGGCGGGTGGGAGTGGTAGGCGTAGCGCTGGGGTAGGCAAAGGGCAAAAGGTGGGTGTCGGGGTAAACCTCGGAGGAGGCCTTGGACCTGGAGTGGGAGCTGTGGCTAGAAGTAGGGATGGGGGTAAGCCTATGGGTAGGGGTAGCTGAAGGGCCAGGGGTAGGGGTAGGACCAGAGGTAGTGCTAGGCGTAGGCCATGGCGAGGGGTAGTGCTCGGGGTAACCTAACCCTAATTCTAACCCTAACCCTAACCCTAACACTAACCCTAACCCTAACCCCAACCCTAACCCTAACCCTAACAATGGCAAGGTGTATGGTCAGCGACGGGCAAGTTCTAGGCCTCGGACTAGAGGGAGCCATGCGCGTTGGTCTAGAGCCAGAGTTAGGTACTAGTGGGAGTAGTAGGCGTAGCGCTGCGGTAGGCATAGGGCAAAAGGTGGGTGTCGAGGTAAACCTCGGAGTAGGCCTAGGGCCAGGAGTGGGAGCTGTGGCTAGGGGTACGGATGGGGGTGGGCCTATGGGTAGGGGGAGCTGTAGGGCCAGGGGTAGTGGTAAAACCAAGATAGTGCTAGGCGTAGGCCTAGGGCGAGGGGTCGTGCTCGGGTTAGGGTTAGGTGAAGGGCTAGTGTTTGGCAGAGGCAAACGAGCAGAGTTAAGGTTAGGGCTCATGTTAGGCCTAGGACGAGTGGTAGTGGTAGTGGTTAGCCGAGGGCTAAGGGTAGCTGTCACGGAAGGGCTCCGGTTAGTCCTAGGACTCGGAACAGTTGTAGGGCTGGATTAGGGTGTGGCTAAGGGTGGGTCCAGGGTGATTTCGTAGGACACGGCTTAGTGCTCTGGCTAACGGTAGGTCAAGGTGTACTGGTCGGCGACGGGCAAGTGCTAGGCATCGGACTAGATGAGCACTGGGCGTTGGTCTAGGGCCCGAGCTAGAGCTAGTGTGAGCGATAGGCGTAGCGCTG
This sequence comes from Rhinolophus hipposideros, assembly GCF_964194185.1. Classification (NCBI taxonomy): domain Eukaryota; kingdom Metazoa; phylum Chordata; class Mammalia; order Chiroptera; family Rhinolophidae; genus Rhinolophus; species Rhinolophus hipposideros. The sequence goes on along the minus strand of NC_138068.1, from coordinate 45,693,181 downwards.
GGGTAGGTATAGGGCAAGGGGTGGGTGTCGGTGTAAACCTCGGAGTAGGCCTAGGGCCAGGAGTTGGAGCTGTGGCTAGGGTTAGGGGTGGTGGTGGGCCTATGGGTAGGGGGAGCTGTAGGGCCAGGGGTAGGGGTAGGACCAGAGGTAGTGCTAGGTGTAGGCCTAGGGAGAGGGGTAGTGCTCGGGGTAGGTTTAGGTGAAGGACTAGTGGTTGGCAGAGGCCCACGGGCAGTGTTAAAGAAAGGCTCATGTTAGGCCTAGGACTAGTGGTAGTGGTAGGGGTTTGCCGACGGCTAGGGGTAGGTGTCACAGGAGGGCTCCGCGTAGTCCTAGGACTCGGAACGGGTGTAGGGCTGGATTAGGGTGTGGTAAGGGTGGGTCCAGGGTGATTTCGTAAAACACGGGTTAGTGCTCTGGCTAACGGTAGGGCAAGGTGTACTGGTCGGCGTCGGGCAAGTGGTAAGCCTCGGACTAGAGGGAGCACTGGGCGTTGGTCTAGGACCCGAGCTAGGGCTAGTGGGAGCGGTAGGCGTAGCACTGGGGTAGGCATAGGGCAATAAGTGGGTGTCGGTGTAAACCTCGGAGTAGGCTTTGGGCCAGTATTTGGAGTTGTGGCTAGGGGTAGGGATGGGGGTGGGCCTATGGGTAGGGGTAGCTGTAGGGCCAGGGGTTGGAGTAGGACCAGAGATAGTGCTAGGCGTAGGCTTGGGCGAGAGGTAGCGCTCGGGGTAACCTACCCTAAACCTAACCCTAACCCTAACCCTAACCTTAACCCTAACCCTAACCCTAACCCTAACCTAACCCTAACCCTAACCCTAACCCTAACACCAACCCTAACCCTAACTCTAACCCTAACCCTAATTCTAACCCTAACCCTAACCCTAACCCTACCACTAACCCTAACACCAACCTTAACCCTAATCCTAACACTAACCCTAACCTAACCCCTAACCCTAACCCTAACGCTAATTCTAACCCTAAACCTAACACCAACCCTAACCCTAACCCTAACCTTAACACCAACCCTAACCCTAACCCTAACCCTAACCCCTAACCCTAACCCTAACCCTAAACCTAACCTAACCCTAACCCTAACACCAACCCTAACCTTAACCCTAACCCTAATCCTTATTCTAACCCTAACCCACACTCTAAACCTAAACCTAACCCTAACCCTAACTCTAACCCTAACCCTAACCCTAACCCTAACCCTAACCCTAACCCTAACACCAACCCTAACCCTAACCCTAACCCTAATCCTAAACCTAACACCAACCCTAAACCTAATCCTAACCCTAACCCTAACCCTAACACCAACCCTAACCCTAACCCTAACCCTAACCCTAAACCTAAATCTAACACCAACCCTAACCCTAACCCTAACCCTAACCCTAACCCTGACCCTAACCCTAAACATAAACCTAACACCAAACCTAACCCTAACCCTAACCCTAACCCTAATTCTAACCCTAACCCTAACCCTAACCCTAACCCTAACACCAACCCTAACCCTAACCCTAACACTAACCCTAACCTAACCCCTAACCCTAACCCTAACACTAACCCTAAACCTAAACCTAACACCAACCCTAACCGTAACCCTAACCCTAACCTTAACACCAACCCTAACCCTAACTCTAACCCTAACCCTAACCCTAACCCTAACCCTAAACCTAAACCTAACACCAACCCTAACCCTAACCCTAACCCTAACCTTAACCCTAACCCTAACCCTAATTCTAACCAGAACCCTAACTCTAAACCTAACCCTAACCCTAACACTAACCGTAACCCCTAACCCTAACCCTAACCCGAACCCTAACCTAACCCTAACCCTAACACCAACCCTAACCTTAACCCTAACCCTAACCCTAATTCTAACCCTAACCCTAACTCTAAACCTAACCCTAACCCTAACCCTAACCCTAACCCTAACCCTAACCCTAACACCAACCCTAACCCTAACCCTAACCCTAACCCTATACCTAACACCAAACCTAACCCTAACCCTAACCCTAAACCTAACCCTAACCCTAACCCAAATAAGGGTAAAGTGTACTGGTCAGCGACGGGCAAGTTCTAGGCCTCGGACTAGAGGGAGCCATGGGCGTTGGTCTAGGGCCCGAGGTAGTGCTAGTTGGAGATGTAGTCGTCGCGCTGAAGTAGGCAAAGGGTAAGGGGTCGGTGTCGGGGTAAACCTCGGAGTAGGCCTAGGACCAGGAGTGGGAGCTCTGGCTACGGGTAGAAATGGGGGTGGGCCTATGGGTAGGGGGGGCTGTAGGGCCAGGGGTAGGGGTAGGACCAGAGGTAGTGCTAGGCGTAGGCCAAGGGCGAGGGGTAGTGCTCGGGGTAACCTAACCCTAACCCTAACCCTAACCCTAACCCTAACACTAACCCTAACCCTAACACCTAACCCTAACACTAACCCTAACCCTAAACCTAATCCTAACACCAACCCTAACCCTAACCCTAACCTTAACACCAACCCTAACCCTAACCCTAAACCTAACCCCTAACACTAACCATAACCCTAACCCTAACCTAACCCTTACCCTAACACCAACCCTAACCCTAACCCTAAACCTAAACCTAACCCTAACCCTAACCCTAACCCTAACCCTAACCCTAACCCTAACCCAAATAAGGGCAAGGTGTACTGGTCAGCCACGGGCAAGTTCTAGGCCTCGGACTAGAGGGAGCCATGGGCGTTGGTCTAGGGCCCGAGGTAGGGCTAGTGGGAATGGTAGGCGTAGCGCTGGGGTAGGCATAGGGCAAGAGGTGGGTGTCGAAGTAAACCTCGGAGTAGGCCTAGGGCCAAAAGTCGGACCTGTGGCTAGGGTTAGGGATGGGGGTGGGCCTATGGGTAGGGGGACCTGTAGGGCCAGGGGTAGTGGTAGGACCAGAGGTAGTGCTAGGCGTAGGCCTAGGGCGAGGGGTCATGCTCGGGGTAGGGTTAGGTGAAGGGCTAGTGGTTGGCAGAGGCCAACGAGCAGTGTTAGGGTTAGGGCTCATGTTAGGCCTAGGACGAGTGGTAGTGGTAGGGGTTGGCCGAGGGCTAAGGGTAGGTGTCACGGGAGGGCTCCGGGTAGTCCTAGGACTCGGAACAGGTGTAGGGCTGGATTAGGGTATGGCTAAGGGTGGGTCCAGGGTTATTTCGTAGGACACGGCTTAGTGCTCTGGCTAACTGTAGGTCAAGGTGTACTGGTCGGCGACGGGCAAGTGCTAGGCCTCGGACTAGAGTGAGCACTGGGCATTGGTTTAGGGCCCGAGGTAGGGCGGGTGGGTGTGGTAGGCGTAGCGCTGGGGTAGGCAAAGGGCAAGGGGTGGGTGTCGGGGTAAACCTCGGAGGAGGCCTTGGACCTGGAGTGGGAGCTGTGTCTAGAAGTAGGGATGGGGGTAAGCCTATGGGTAGGGGTAGCTGTAGGGCCAGGGGTAGGGGTAGGACCAGAGGTAGTGCTAGGCGTAGGCCTAGGGCGAGGGGTAGTGCTCGGGGTAGGGTTAGGTGAAGGGCTAGTGGTTGGCAGAGGCCCATGGGAAGTGTTAGGGTTAGGGGTCATGTTAGGCCTAGGACTAGTGGTAGTGGTAGAAGATGGCCGAGGGCTAGGAGTAGGTGTCACGGGAGGGCTCCGGGTAGTCCTAGGACTCGGAACGGATGTAGGGCTGGATTAGGGTGTGGTAAGCGTGGGTCCAGGTGGTTTCGTAGGACACGGGTTAGTGCTCTGGGTAACGGTAGGTCAAGGTGTACTGGTCGGCGTCGGGCATGTGGTAGGCCTCGGACTAGAAGG
>NC_138068.1:45684393-45686893 GCF_964194185.1 Rhinolophus hipposideros | reverse complement strand
ACCCTAACCCTAACCCTAACCCTAACCCTAAACCTAACACCAACCCTAACCCTAACCCTAACCCTAATTCTAACCCTAAGGCTAAAACTAACCCTAACCCTAACCCATAACCCTAACCCTAAAGCTAACCCTAAACCTAACACCAACACTAACCCTAACCCTAACCCTAACACCAACCCTAACACTAACACTAACCCTAAACCCTAACCCTAACCCTAACCCTAACCCTAACCCTAACAAGGGCAAGGTGTACTGGTCAGCGACGAGCAAGTTCTAGGCCTAGGAGTAGAGGAAGCCATGCGAGTTGGTCTAGGGCCCGAGCTAGGGCTAGTGGGAGCGGTAGGCGTAGCGCTGGGGTAGGCATAGGGCAAGGGGTTGGTGTCGAGGTAAACCTCGGAGTAGGACTAGGGCCAGGAGTGGGAGCTGTTGCTAGGGGTAGGGATGGGGGTGGGCCTATGGGTAGGGGGGGCTGTAGGGCCAGGGGTAGGTGTAGGACCAGAGGTAGTGCTAGGCGTAGGCCAAAGGCGAGGGGTAGTGCTCGGGGTAACCTAACCCTAACCCTAACCCTAACCCTAAACCTACCCCTAACTCTAACCGTAACCCTAATCCCTAACCCTATCCCTAACCCTGAACCTAACCCTAAACCTAAACCTAACACCAACCCTAACCCTAACCCTAACCCTAACCCTAATTCTAACCCTAACCCTAACCCTAACCCTAACCATAACACCAACCCTAACCCTAACCCTAACACTAACCCTAACCTAACCCCTAACCCTAACCCTAACCCTAACCCTAACCCTAAACCTTAACCTAACACCAACCCTAACCCTAACCCTAACACTAACCTTAACACCAACCCTAAAACTAACTCTAACCCTAACCCCTAACCCTAACCCTAACCCTAACCCTAACCTAACCCTAACCCTAACACCAACACTAACCTTAACCCTAACCCTAATTCTAACCCTAACCCTAACCCTAAAACTAACCCTAACCCTAACCCTAACCCTAACCCTAACCCTACCCCTAACCTAACCCTAACGCTAACCCTAAACCTAACACCAACCCTAACCCTAAACCTAACCCTAACCCTAATTCTAACCATAACCCTAACCCTAACACTAACCCTAACAACAACCCTAACCCTACCCTAACAATAAACCTAACCAAACCCCTAACCCTAACCCTAACCTTAAACCTAAACCTAACACCAACCCTAACCCTAACCCTAACCCTAACCTTAACACCAACCCTAACCCTAACCCTAACCCTAACCCCTAACCCTAACCCTAACCCTAACCCTAACCTAACCCTAACCCTAACACCAACCCTAATCTTAACCCTAACCCTAACCCTAATTCTAACCCTAACCCTAACTCTAAACCTAACCCTACCCCTACCCTAACCCTAACCCCAATCCTAACCCTAAACCTAACCCTAACCTAACCCTATCCCTAACATCAACCCTAAACTTAACCCTAACCCAAACCCTAATTCTAACCCTAACCCTAACTCTAAATCTAACCCTAACCCTAACCCTAACCCTAAACCTAACCCTAACCCTAATTCTAACCCTAACACCAACCCTAAACCTAACACTAACCCTAACCCTAACCCTAACCCTAACCCTAACCCTAACCCTAACCCTAACCCAAATAAGGGCAAGGTGTACTGGTCAGCGACGGGCAAGTTCTAGGCCTCAGACTAGAGGGAGCCATGGGCGTTGGTCTAGGGCCCGAGGTAGGGCTAGTGGGAACGGTAGGCGTAGCGCTGGGGTAGGCATAGGGCAAGGTGTGGGTGTCGTAGTAAACCTCGGAGTAGGCCTAGGGCCAGGAGTGGGAGCTGTGGCTATGGTTAGGGATGGGGTTGGGCCTATGGGTAGGGGGAGCTGAAGGGCCAGGGGTAGTGGTAGGACCAGAGGTAGTGCTAGGCGTAGGCCAAGGGCGAGGGGTAGTGCTCGGGGTAACCTAACTCTAACCCTAACCCTAACCCTAACCCTGACACTAATCCTAGCCCTAATCCCTAACCCTAACCCTAACTTTAAAGCTAACACCAACCATAACCCTAACCCTAACCCTAACCCTAACCCTAACCCTAACACCAACCCTAACCCTAACCCTTACTCTAACCCTAACCTAACCCCTAACCCTAACACTAACACTAACCCTAACCCTAAACCTAACACCAACCCTAACCCTAACCCTAACCCTAACCTTAACACTAACCCTAACCCTAACCCTAACCCTAACCCCTAACCCTAACCCTAACCCAAACCCTAACCTAACCCTAACTATAACTCCAACCCTAACCTTAACCCTAACCCTAACCCTAACCATAACCAAACCCTAACCCTAACACCAACCCTAATCTTAACGTTAACCCTAACCCTAATTCTAACCCTGACCTTAACTCTAAACCTAACTTTAACACTAACCCTAACCCTAACCCCTAACCCTAACCCTAACCCTAACCTAACCCTATCCCTAACACCAACCCT
>NC_138068.1:45674393-45679393 GCF_964194185.1 Rhinolophus hipposideros | reverse complement strand
TAGGGGTAGGGATGGAGGTGGGCCTATGGGTAGGGGGGGCTGTAGTGCCAGGGGTAGGGGTAGGACCAGAGTTAGTGCTAGGCGTAGGCAAAGGGCGAGGGGTAGTGCTCGGGGTAACCTAACCCTAACCCTAACCCTAACCCTAACCAAACCCTAACCCTAACACCAACCCTAACCTTAACCCTAACCCTAATTCTAACCCTAACCCTAACCCTAACCCTAACCCTACCCCTAACCTAACCCTAACCCTAACCCTAACCCTAACACCAACCCTAACTCTAACCCTAACCCTAACCCTAACCCTAACCCTGACACTAATCCTAGCCCTAATCCCTAACCCTAACCCTAACTTTAAAGCTAACACCAACCCTAACCCTAACCCTAACCCTAACCCTAACCCTAACCCTAACACCAACCCTAACCCTAACCCTTACTCTAACCCTAACCTAACCCCTAACCCTAACACTAACACTAACCCTAACCCTAAACCTAACACCAACCCTAACCCTAACCCTAACCCTAACCTTAACACTAACCCTAACCCTAACCCTAACCCTAACCTCTAACCCTAACCCTAACCCAAACCCTAACCTAACCCTAACTATAACTCCAACCCTAACCTTAACCCTAACCCTAACCCTAACCCTAACCAAACCCTAACCCTAACACCAACCCTAATCTTAACGTTAACCCTAACCCTAATTCTAACCCTGACCTTAACTCTAAACCTAACTTTAACCCTAACCCTAACCCTAACCCCTAACCCTAACCCTAACCCTAACCTAACCCTATCCCTAACACCAACCCTAACCTTAACCCTAACCCAAACCCTAATTCTAACCCTAACCCTAACTCTAAATCTAACCCTAACTCTAACCCTAACCCTAACCCTAAACCTAACCCTAGACCTAACACCAACCCTAACCCTAACCCTAACCCTAACCCTAACCCAAATAAGGGAAAGGTGTACTGTTCAGCGACGGGCAAGTGCTAGGCCTCGGACTAGAGGGAGCCATGGGCGTTGGTCTAGGGCCCGAGGTAGGGCTATTGGGAGCGGTAGGCGTAGCGCTGGGGTAGGCATAGGGCTAAAGGTGGGTGTCGAGGTAAACTTCGGAGTAACCTAGGGCCAGTAGTGGGAGCTGTGGCTAGGGGTATGGATGGGGGTGGGTCTATGGGTAGGGGGAGCTGTAGGGCCAGGGGTAGGAGTAGGACCAGAGGTAGTGTTAGGCGTAAGCCTAGGTCGAGGGGCAGTGCTCGGGGTAGGGTTAGGTGAAGGGTTAGTGGTTGGCAGAGGCCCACAGCCAGTGTTAGGGTTAGGGCTCATATTAGGCCTAGGACTAGTGGTAGTGGTAGGGGATAACCGAGGGCTAGGGGTAGGTGTCACGGGAGGGCTCCGGGTAGTCCTAGGACTCGGAACGGATGTAGGGCTGGATTAGGGTGTGGCTAAGGGTGGGTCCAGGGTTATTCGTAGGACCCGGCTTAGTGCTATGGCTAACGGTAGGTCAAGGTGTACTGGTCGGCGACGGGCAAGTGCTAGGCCTCGGACTAGAGTGAGCCCTGGGCGTTGGTCTAGAGCCCGAGGTAGGGCTGGTGGGAGTGGTAGGCGTAGTGCTACGGTAGGCAAAGGGCAAGGGGTGGGTGTCGGGGTAAACCTCGGAGTAGACCTAGGACCAGTAGTGGGAGCTGTGGCTAGGAGTAGGGATGGAGGTGGGCCTATGGGTAGGGGGGGCTGTAGTGCCAGGGGTAGGTGTAGGACCAGAGTTAGTGCTAGGCGTAGGCAAAGGGCGAGGGGTAGTGCTCGGGGTAACCTAACCCTAACCCTAACCCTAACCTAACCCTAACCCTAACACCAACCCTAACCTTAACCCTAACCCTAATTCTAACCCTAACCCTAACTCTAAACCTAACCCTAACCCTAACCCTAACCCTAACCCTAACCCTACCCCTAACCTAACCCAAACCCTAACCCTAACCCTAACACCAACCCTAATTCTAACCCTAACCCTAACCCTAATTCTAACCCTAACCCTAACCCTAACACTAACCCTAACACCAACCCTAACCCTAACCTTAACACTAACCCTAACCTAACCCCTAACCCTAACCCTAACCCTAATTCTAACCCTAAACCTAACACCAACCCTAAACCTAACCCTAACCCTAACCTTAACCCCAACCCTAACCCTAACCCTAACCCTAACCCCTAACCCTAACCCTAACCCTAACCCTAACACTAACCTAACCATAACCCTAACACCAACCCTAACCTTAACCCTAACCCTACACCTAATTCTAACCCTAACCCTAACTCTAAACCTAACCCTAACCCTAACCCTAACCCTAACACTAAACCTAACCCTAACCCTAACACCAACCCTAACACTAACCCTAACCCTAATCTGAAACCTAACACCAACCCTAACCCTAACCCTAACCCTAACCCTAACCATAACCCTAACACCAACCCTAACCCTAACCCTAACCCTAACCCTAAACCTAAACCTAACACCAACCCTAACCCTAACCCTAACCCTAACCCTAACACTAACCCAAATAAGGGCAAGGTGTACTGGTCAGCGACGGGCAAGTTCTAGGCCTCGGACTAGACGGAGCACTGGGCGTTGGTCTAGGGCTCGAGGTAGGGCTAGTAGGAGCAATAGGCGTAGCGCTGAAGTAGGCAAAGGGCAAGGGGTGGGTGTCGAGGTAACCTCAAAGTAGGCCTAGGACCAGGAGTGGGAGCTGTTGCTAGGGTTAGGGATGGGGGTGGGCCTATGGGTAGGGGGGGCTGTAGGGCCAGGGGTAGGGTTAGGACCAGAGGTAGTGCTAGGCGTAGGGCAAGGGCGAGGGGTAGTGCTCGGGGTAACCTAACCCTAACCCTAACCCTAACCCTAACCCTAACCCTAACCCTAACCCTAACCCTAACCCTAACTCTAACCCTAACCCTAATCCCTAACCCTAACCCTGACCCTGACCCTAACCCTAAACCTAAACCTAACACCAACTCTAACCCTAACCCTAACCCTAACCCTAATTCTAACCCTAACCCTAACCCTAACCCTAACCCTAACACCAACCCTAACCCTAACCCTAACACTAACCCTAACCTAACCCCTAACCCTAACCCTAACCCTAACCCTAAACCTAAACCTAACACCAACCCTAACCCTAACCCTAACCCTAACCTTAACACCAACCCTAACCCTAACTCTAACCCTAAACCTAACCCTAAACCTAACCCTAACCCTAAACCTAAACCTAACACCAACCCTAACCCTAACCCTAAACCTAACCCTAATTCTAACCCTAACCCTAACCCTAACCCTAACCCTAACCCTAACCCCTAACCCTAACCCTAACCCTAATTCTAACCCTAACCCTAACACTAAACCTAACCCTAACGCTAAACCTAACCCTAACCCTAACCCTAACACCAACCCTAACCCTAACCTAAACCTAACACTAACCCTATACCTAACACCAACCCTAACCCTAACCCTAACCCTAACCCTAACCCTAACCTTAACCCTAATCCTAACCCAAATAAGGGCAAGGTGTACTGGTCAGCGACGGGCAAGTTCTAGGCCTCGGACTAGAGGGAGCCATGGGCGTTTGTCTAGGGCCAGAGGTAGGGCTAGTGGGAGCTGTAGGCGTAGCGCTGAAGTAGGAAAAGGGTAAGGGGTCGGTGTCGGGGTAAACCTCGGAGTAGGCCTAGGACCAGGAATGGGAGCTGTGGCTAAGGGTAGGGATGGGGGTGGACCTATGGGTAGGGGGGGCTGTAGGGCCAAAGGTAGGGGTAGGACCAGAGGTAGTGCTAGGCGTAGGCCAAGGGCGAGGGGTAGTGCTCGGGGTAACCTAACCCTAAACCTAACCCTAACCCTAACCCTAACCCTAACATTAACCCTAACCCTAACTCCTAACCCTAACACTAACCCTAACCCTAACCCTAAACCTAACACCAACCCTAACCCTAACCCTAACCCTAACCTTAACACCAACCCTAACCCTAAACCTAACCCTAACCCCTAACCCTAACCCTAACCCTAACCCTAACCTAACCCTAACCCTAACACCAACCCTAAACTTAACCCTAAACCTAACCCTAATTTTAACCCTAACCCTAAACCTAAACCTAACACCAACCATAACCCTAACCCTAACCCTAACCCTAACCCTAACCCAAATAAGGGCAAGGTGTACTGGTCAGCGACGGGCAAGTTCTAGGCCTCGGACTAGAGGGAGCCATGGGCGTTGGTCTGGGGCCCGAGGTAGGGCTAGTGGGAACAATAGGCGTAGCGCTGGGGTAGGCATAGGGCAAGGGGTGGGTGTCGAGGTAAACCTCGCAGTAGGACTAGGGCCAGGAGTGGGAGCTGTGGCAAGGGTTAGGGATGGGGTTGGGCCTATGGGTAGGGGGAGCTGTAGGGCCAGGGGTAGTGGTAGGACCAAAGGTAGTGCTGGGCGTAGGCCTAGGGCGAGGGGTCGTGCTCGGGGTAGGGTTAGGTGAAGGGCTAGTTGTTGGCAGAGGCCAACGAGCAGTGTTAGGGTTAGGGCTCATGTTAGGCCTAGGACGAGTGGTAGTGGTAGGGGTTGGCCGAGGGCTAAAAGTAGGTGTCACGGGAGGGATCCGGGTAGTCCTAGGACTCGGAACAGGTGTAGGGCTGGATTAGGGTATGGCTAAGGGTGAGTCCAGGGTTATTTCGTAGGACACGGCTTAGTGCTCTGGCTAACGGTAGGTCAAGGTGTACTGGTCGGCGACGGGCAAGTGCTAGGCCTCGGACTAGAGTGAGCACTGGGCGTTGATCTAGGGCCCGAGGTAGGGCGGGTGGGAGTGGTAGACGTAGCGCTGGGGTAGGCAAAGGGCAAGGGGTGGGTGTCGGGGTAAACCTCGGAGGAGGCCTTGGACCTGGAGTGGGAGCTGTGGCTAGAAGTAGGGATGGGGGTGGGCATATGAGTAGGGGTAGCTGTAGGGCCAGGGGTAGGGGTAGAACCAGAGGTAGTGCTAG
>NC_138068.1:45661893-45664393 GCF_964194185.1 Rhinolophus hipposideros | reverse complement strand
CAAAGGGCAAGGGGTGGGTGTCGAGGTAACCTCGGAGTAGGCCTAGGACCAGGAGTGGGAGCTGTTGCTAGGGTTAGGGATGGGGGTGGGCCTATGGGTAGGGGGGGCTGTAGGGCCAGGGGTAGGGTTAGGACCAGAGGTAGTGCTAGGCGTAGGCCAAGGGCGAGGGGTAGTGCTCGGGGTAACCTAACCCTAAACCTAACCCTAACCCTAACCCTAACCCTAACCCTAACCCTAACCCTAAACCTAACTCTAACTCTAACCCTAACCCTAATCCCTAACCCTAACCCTAACCCTGACCCTAAACCTAACCCTAAACCTAAACCTAACACCAACCCTAACCCTAACCCTAACCCTAACCCTAATTCTAACCCTAACCCTAACCCTAACCCTAACCCTAACCCTAACCCTAACCCCTAACCCTAACCCTAACCCTAACCCTAACCTAACCCTAACCCTAACACCAACCCTATACTTAACCCTAACCCTAACCCTAATTCTAACCCTAACCCTAACACTAAACCTAACCCTAACGCTAAACCTAACCCTAACCCTAACCCTAACACCAACCCTAACCCTAACCTACCCCTAACACTAACACTATACCTAACACCAACCCTAACCCTAACCCTAACCCTAACCCTAACCTTAACCCTAATCCTAACCCAAATAAGGGCAAGGTGTACTGGTCAGCGACGGGCAAGTTCTAGGCCTCGGACTAGAGGGAGCCATGGGCGTTGGTCTAGGGCCAGAGGTAGGGCTAGTGGGAGCTGTAGGCGTAGCGCTGAAGTAGGAAAAGGGTAAGGGTTCGGTGTCGGGGTAAACCTCGGAGTAGGCCTAGGACCAGGAATGGGAGCTGTGGCTACGGGTAGGGATGGGGGTGGGCCTATGGGTAGGGGGGGCTGTAGGGCCAAAGGTAGGGGTAGGACCAGAGGTAGTGCTAGGCGTAGGCCAAGGGCGAGGGGTAGTGCTCGGGGTAACCTAACCCTAAACCTAACCCTAACCATAACCCTAACCCTAACACTAACCCTAACCCTAACTCCTAACCCTAACACTAACCCTAACCCTAACCCTAAACCTAACACCAACCCTAACCCTAACCCTAACCCTAACCTTAACACCAACCCTAACCCTAAACCTAACCCTAACCCCTAACCCTAACCCTAACCCTAACCCTAACCTAACCCTAACCCTAACACCAACCCTAAACTTAACCCTAAACCTAACCCTAATTTTAACCCTAACCCTAAACCTAAACCTAACACCAACCCTAACCCTAACCCTAACCCTAACCCAAATAAGGGCAAGGTGTACTGGTCAGCGACGGGCAAGTTCTAGGCCTCGGACTAGAGGGAGCCATGGGCGTTGGTCTGGGGCCCGAGGTAGGGCTAGTGGGAACAATAGGCGTAGCGCTGGGGTAGGCATAGGGCAAGGGGTGGGTGTCGAGGTAAACCTCGCAGTAGGACTAGGGCCAGGAGTGGGAGCTGTGGCAAGGGTTAGGGATGGGGGTGGGCCTATGGGTAGGGGGAGCTGTAGGGCCAGAGGTATTGGTAGGACCAAAGGTAGTGCTAGGCGTAGGCCTAGTGCGAGGGGTCGTGCTCGGGGTAGGGTTAGGTGAAGGGCTAGTTGTTGGCAGAGGCCAACGAGCAGTGTTAGGGTTAGGGCTCATGTTAGGCCTAGGACGAGTGGTAGTGGTAGGGGTTGGCCGAGGGCTAAGGGTAGGTGTCACGGAAGGGATCCGGGTAGTCCTAGGACTCGGAACAGGTGTAGGGCTGGATTAGGGTATGGCTAAGGGTGGGTCCAGGGTTATTTCGTAGGACACGGCTTAGTGCTCTGGCTAACGGTAGGTCAAGGTGTACTGGTCGGCGACGGGCAAGTGCTAGGCCTCGGACTAGAGTGAGCACTGGGCGTTGATCTAGGGCCCGAGGTAGGGCGGGTGGGAGTGGTAGACGTAGCGCTGGGGTAGGCAAAGGGCAAGGGGTGGGTGTCGGGGTAAACCTCGGAGGAGGCCTTGGACCTGGAGTGGGAGCTGTGGCTAGAAGTAGGGATGGGGGTGGGCCTATGAGTAGGGGTAGCTGTAGGGCCAGGGGTAGGGGTAGCACCAGAGGTAGTGCTAGGCGTAGGCCTAGGGCGAGGGGTAGTGCTCGGGGTAACCTAACCCTAACCCTAACCCTAACCCTAACCCTAACAATGGCAAGGTGTATGGTCAGCGATGGGCAAGTTCTAGGCCTCGGACTAGAGGGAGCCATGCGCGTTGGTCTCTAGCCCGAGCTAGGGCTAGTGGGAGTAGTAGGCGTAGCGCTGGGGTAGGCATAGGGCAAGGGGTGGGTGTCGAGCTAAACCTCGGAGTAGGCCTAGGGCCAGGAGTGGGAGCTGTGTCTAGGTGTAGGGATGGCGGTTGGCCTATGTGTACGGGGAGCTGTAGGGCCAGGGGTAGGAGTAGGACCAGAGGTAGTGTTAGGCGTAAGCCTAGGGCGAGGTGTAGTGCTCGGGGTAGGGT
>NC_138068.1:45644393-45646893 GCF_964194185.1 Rhinolophus hipposideros | reverse complement strand
CCTAACCCTAACCCTAACCCTAACCCTAACCCTATACCTAACACCAACCCTAACCCTAACCCTAACCCTAAACCTAACCCTAACCCTAACCCAAATAAGGGCAAGGTGTACTGGTCAGCGACGGGCAAGTTCTAGGCCTCGGACTAGAGGGAGCAATGGGCGTTGGACTAGGGCCCGAGGTAGGGCTAGTGGGAGCTGTAGTCGTAGCGCTGATGTAGGCAAAGGGTAAGGGGTCGGTGTCGGGGTAAACCTCGGAGTAGGCCTAGGACCAGGAGTGGGAGCTCTGGCTACGGGTAGGGATGGGGGTGGGCCTATGGGTAGGGGGGGCTGTAGGGCCAGGGGTAGTGGTAGGACCAGAGGTAGTGCTAGGCGTAGGCCTAGGGCGAGGGGTCGTGCTCGGGGTAGGGTTAGGTGAAGGGCTACTGGTTGGCAGAGGCCAACGTGCAGTGTTAGGTTTAGGGCTCATGTTAGGCCTAGGACGAGTGGTAGTGGTAGGGGTTGGCCGAGGGCTAAGGGTAGGTGTCACGGGAGGGCTCCGGGTAGTCCTAGGACTCGGAACAGGTGTAGGGCTGGATTAGGGTATGGCTAAGGGTGGGTCCAGGGTGATTTCGTAGGACACGGCTTAGTGCTCTGGCTAACGGTAGGTCAAGGTGTACTGGTCGGCGACGGGCAAGTGCTAGGCCTCAGACTAGAGTGAGCAATGGGCGTTGGTCTAGGGCCCGAGGTAGGGCTAGTAGGAGCGGTAGGCGTAGCGCTGAAGTAGGCAAAGGGCAAGGGGTGGGTGTTGAGGTAAACCTCGGAGTAGGCCTAGGACCAGGAGTGGGAGCTCTGGCTACGGGTAGGGATGGGGGTAGGCCTATGGGTAGGGGTGGCTGTAGGGCCTGGGGTAGGGGTAGGAACAGAGGTAGTGCTCGGCGTAGGCCAAGGGCGAGGGGTAGTGCTCGGGGTAACCTAACCCTAACCCTAACCCTAACCCTAACCCTCACCCTAACCCTAACTCTAACCCTAACCCTAATCCCTAACCCTAACCCTAACCCTGACACTAACCCTAAACATAAACCTAACACCAACCCTAACACTAACCCTAACCCTAACCCTAATTCTAAAACTAACCCTAACCCTAACACTAACCCTAACCTAAACCCTAACCCTAACCCTAACCCTAACCCTAAACCTTAACATAACACCAACCCTAACCGTAACCCTAACCCTAACCTTAACACCAACCCTAACCCTAACACTAACCCGAAACCTAACCCTAACCCTAACCCTAACCCTAAACCTAAACCTAACACCAACCCTAACCCTAACCCTAATTTTAACCTTAACCCTAACCCTAACCCTAATTCTAACCCTAACCCTAACTCTAAACCTAACCCTAACCTTAACCCTAACCCTAACCCCTAACCCTAACCCTAACCCGAACCCTAACCTAACCCTAACCCTAACACCAACCCTAACGTTAACCCTAACCCTAACCCTAATTCTAACCCTAACACAAACTCTAAACCTAACCCTAACCCTAACCCTAACCCTAACCCTAACCCTAACACCAACCCTAACCCTAACCCTAACCCTAACCCTAACCCTATACCTAACACCAACCCTAACCCTAACCCTAACCCTAAACCTAACCCTAACCCTAACCCAAATAAGGGCAAGGTGTACTGGTCAGCGACGGGCAAGTCCTAGGCCTCGGACTAGAGGGAGCAATGGGCGTTGGACTAGGGCCCGAGGTAGGGCTAGTGGGAGCTGTAGTCGTAGCGCTGAAGTAGGCAAAGGGTAAGGGGTCGGTGTCGGGGTAAACCTCGGAGTAGGCCTAGGACCAGGAGTGGGAGCTCTGGCTACGGGTAGGGATGGGGGTAGGCCTATGGGTAGGGGTGGCTGTAGGGCCTGGGGTAGGGGTAGGAACAGAGGTAGTGCTCGGCGTAGGCCAAGGGCGAGGGGTAGTGCTCGGGGTAACCTAACCCTAACCCTAAACCTAAACCTAACCCTAACCCTAACCCTAACACTAACCCTAACCCTAACACCAAACCCTAACCCCTAACCCTAACCCTAACCCTAACCCTAACCTAACCCTAACCCTAACACCAACCCTAACCTTAACCCTAACCTTAACCCTAATTCTAACCCTAACCCTAACACTAAACATAACCCTAATCCTAAACCTAACCCTAAACCTAACCCTAACCCTAACCCTAACTCTAACCCTAACCCTAATCCCTAACCCTAACCCTAACCCTGACCTTAACCCTAAACATAAACCTAACACCAACCCTAACCCAAACCCTAACCCTAAACCTAATTCTAACACTAACCCTAACCCTAACACTAACCCTAACCTAACCCCTAACCCTAACCCTAACCCTAACCCTAAACCTAAACCTAACACCAACCCTAACAGTAACCCTAACCCTAACCTTAACACCAACCCTAACCCTAACTCTAACGCTAACCCTAACCCTAACCCTAAACCTAAACCTAACACCAACCCTAACCC
>NC_138068.1:45621893-45639393 GCF_964194185.1 Rhinolophus hipposideros | reverse complement strand
AGCTGTGGCTACGTGTAGGGATGGGGGTGGGCCTATGGGTAGGGGGCGCTGTAGGGCCTGAAGTAGGGGTAGGAACAGAGGTAGTGCTAGGCGTAGGCCAAGGGCGAGGGGTAGTGCTCGGGTTAACCTAACCCTAACCCTAATCCTAACCCTAACCCTAACCCTAACACTAACCCTAACCCTAACCCCTAACCCTAACCCTAACCCTAACCCTAAAATAACCCTAACCCTAACACCAACCCTAAACTTAACCCTAACCCTAACCCTAATTTTAACCCTACCTCTAACTCTAAACCTAACCCTAACACTAACCCTAACCCTAACCCTAACCTTAACCCTAACACCAACCCTAAACCTAACCCTAACCCTAACCCTAAACCTAACACCAACCCTAACCCTAAGCCTAACCCTAACCCTAACCCAAATAAGGGCTAGGTGTACTGGTCAGCGACGGGCAAGTTCTAGGCCTCGGACTAGAGGGAGCCATGCGCGTTGGTCTAGAGCCAGAGTTAGGGTTAGTGGGAGTAGTAGGCGTAGCGCTGGGGTAGGCATAGGGCAAGGGGTGGGTGTCGAGGTAAACCTGGAGTAGGCCTAGGGCCAGGAGAGGGAGCTGTGTATAGGGGTAGGGATGGGGGTGGGCCTATGGGTAGGGGAGGCTGTAGGGCCAGGGGTAGGGGTAGGACCAGAGTTAGTGATAGGCGTAGGCCAAGGGCGAGGGGTAGTGCTCGGGGTAACCTAACACTAACCCTAACCCTAACCCTAAACCTAACCCTAACCCAAATAAGGGCAAGGTGTAGTGGTCAGCGACGGGCAAGTTCTAGGCCTCAGACTAGAGGGAGCCATGGGCGTTGGTCTAGGGCCCGAGGTAGGGCTAGTGGGAGCTGTAGGCGTAGCGCTGAAGTAGGCAAAGGGTAAGGGTCGGTGTCGGGGTAAACCTCGGAGTAGGCCTAGGACCAGGAGTGGGAGCTGTGGCTACGGGTTGGGATGGGGGTGGGCCTATGGGTAGGGGGCGCTGTAGGGCCTGGGGTAGGGGTAGGAACAGAGGTAGTGCTAGGCGTAGGCCAAGGGCGAGGGGTAGTGCTCGGGGTAACCTAACCCTAACCCTAACCCTAACCCTAACCCTAACCCTAACACTAACCCTAAGCCTAACCCCTAACCCTAACCCTAACCCTAACCCTAAACTAACCCTAACCCTAACACCAACCCTAAACTTAACCCTAACCCTAACCCTAATTTTAACCCTAACCCTAACCCTAAACCTAACCCTAACCCTAACCCTAAATCTAACCCTAACCCTAATCCCTAACCCTAACCCTAACCCTGACCTTAACCCTAAACATAAACCTAACACCAACCCTAACCCAAACCCTAACCCTAACCCTAATTCTAACACTAACCCTAACCCTAACACTAACCCTAACCTAACCCCTAACCCTAACCCTAACCCTAACCCTAAACCTAAACCTAACACCAACCCTAACCGTAACCCTAACCCTAACCTTAACACCAACCCTAACCCTAACTCTAACGCTAACCCTAACCCTAACCCTAAACCTAAACCTAACACCAACCCTAACCCTAACCCTAACCCTAACCTTAGCCCTAACCCTAACCCTAATTCTAACCCTAACCCTAACTCTAAACCTAACCCTAACCCTAACCCTAACCCGAACCCTAACCTAACCCTAAACCTAACACCAACCCTAACCTTAACCCTAACCCTAACCCTAATTCTAACCCTAACCCTAACCCTAACACTAACCCTAACCCTAACCCTAACCCTAAACCCTAACCCTAACAATGGCAAGGTGTGTGGTCAGCGACGGGCAAGTTCTAGGCCTCGGACTAGAGGGAGCCATGCGCGTTGGTCTAGAGCCAGAGTTAGGTCTAGTGGGAGTAGTAGGCGTAGCGCTGCGGTAGGCATAGGGCAAGGGGTGGGTGTCGAGGTAAAACTCGGAGTAGGCCTAGGGCCAGGAGTAAGAGCTGTGTATAGGGGTAGGGATGGGGGTGGGCCTATGGGTATAGGTAGCTGTAGGGCCAGGGGTAGGGGTAGGACCAGAGGTAGTGCTAGGCGTAGGCCTAGGGCGAGGGGTAGTGCTCGGGGTAACCTAACCCTAACCCTAACGCTAACCCTAACCCTAACCCTAACCCTAACACTAACCCTAACCCTAATCCCTAACCCTAACCCTAACCCTAACCCTAACCCTAACCCTAACCCTAACAATGGCAAGTTGTATGGTCAGCGATGGGCAAGTTTTAGGCCTCGGACCAGAGGGAGTCATGCGCGATGGTCTAGAGCCCGAGCTAGGGCTAGTGGGAGTAGTAGGCGTAGCGCTGGGGTAGGCATAGGGCAAGGGGTGGGTGTTGAGGTAAACCTTGGAGTAGGCCTAGGGCCAGGAGTGGGAGCTGTGGCTAGGGGTACGAATGGGGTGGGCCTATGGTTAGAGGGAGCTGTAGGGCCAGGGGTAGTGGTAGGACCAAGATAGTGCTAGGCGTAGGCCTGGGGCGAGGGGTCGTGCTCGGGGTAGGGTTAGGTGAAGGGCTTGTGTTTGGCAGAGGCAAACGAGCAGTGTTAAGGTTAGGGCTCATGTTAGGCCTAGGACGAGTGGTAGTGGTAGTGGTTAGCCGAGGGCTAAGGGTAGCTGTCACGGAAGGGCTCCGATTAGTCCTAGGACTCGGAACAGTTGTAGGGCTAGTAGGAGTGGTAGGCATAGCGCTAAAGTAGGCAAAGGGCAATGGGTGGGTGTCGAGGTAAACCTCGGAGTAGGCCAAGAACCAGGAGTGGGAGCTGTTGCTAGGGGTAGGGATGGGGTGGGCCTATGGGTAGGGGGGGGTGTAGGGCAAGGGGTAAGGGTAGGACCAAAGGTAGTGCTAGGCGTAGGCCAAGGGCGAGGGGTAGTGCTCGGGGTAACCTAACCCTAACCCTAACCCTAACCCTCACCCTAACCCTAACCCTAAACCCTAACCCTAACCCTAACCCTGACACTAACCCTAAACATAAACCTAACACCAACCCTAACACTAACCCTAACCCTAACCCTAATTCTAAAACTAACCCTAACCCTAACACTAACCCTAACCTTAACCCTAACCCTAACCCTAACCCTAACCCTAACCCTAAACCTTAACCTAACACCAACCCTAACCGTAACCATAACCCTAACCTTAACACCAACCCTAACCCTAACACTAACCCGAACCCTAACCCTAACCCTAACCCTAAACCTAAACCTAACACCAACCCTAACCCTAACCCTAACCCTAACCTTAACCCTAACCCTAACCCTAATTCTAACCCTAACCCTAACTCTAAACCTAACCCTAACCCTAACCCTAACCCTAACCCCTAACCCTAACCCTAACCCGAACCCTAACCTAACCCTAACCCTAACACCAACCCTAACGTTAACCCTAACCCTAACCCTAATTCTAACCCTAACACAAACTCTAAACCTAACCCTAACCCTAACCCTAACCCTAACCCTAACCCTAACACCAACCCTAACCCTAACCCTAACCCTAACCCTAACCCTATACCTAACACCAACCCTAACCCTAACCCTAACCCTAAACCTAACCCTAACCCTAACCCAAATAAGGGCAAGGTGTAGTGGTCAGCGACGGGCAAGTTCTAGGCCTCAGACTAGAGGGAGCCATGGGCGTTGGTCTAGGGCCCGAGGTAGGGCTAGTGGGAGCTGTAGGCGTAGCGCTGAAGTAGGCAAAGGGTAAGGGTCGGTGTCGGGGTAAACCTCGGAGTAGGCCTAGGACCAGGAGTGGGAGCTGTGGCTACGGGTAGGGATGGGGGTGGGCCTATGGGTAGGGGGCGCTGTAGGGCCTGGGGTAGGGGTAGGAACAGAGGTAGTGCTAGGCGTAGGCCAAGGGCGAGGGGTAGTGCTCGGGGTAACCTAACCCTAACCCTAACCCTAACCCTAACCCTAACACTAACCCTAAGCCTAACCCCTAACCCTAACCCTAACCCTAACCCTAAACTAACCCTAACCCTAACACCAACCCTAAACTTAACCCTAACCCTAACCCTAATTTTAACCCTAACCCTAACTCTAAACCTAACCCTCACACTAACCCTAACCCTAACCCTAACACCAACCCTAACCCTAACCCTAACCCTAAACCTAACACCAACCCTTACCCTAACACTAACCCTAACCCTAACCCAAATAAGGGCTAGGTGTACTGGTCACCGACGGGCAAGTTCTAGGCCTCGGACTAGAGGGAGCCATGGGCGTTGGTCTAGGGCCCGAGGTAGGGATAGTGGGAACGGTAGGCGTAGCGCTGGGGTAGGCATAGGACAAGGGGTGGGTGTCGAAGTAAACCTCGGAGTAGGCCTAGGGCCAGAAGTGGGAGCTGTGGCTAGGGTTAGGGATGGGGGTGGGCCTATGGGTAGGGGGACCTGTAGGGCCAGGGGTAGTGGTAGGACCAGAGGTAGTGCTAGGCGTAGGCCTAGGGCGAGAGGTCGTGCTCGGGGTAGGGTTAGGTGAAAGGCTAGTGGTTGGCAGAGGCCAACGAGCAGTGTTAGGGTTAGGGCTCATGTTAGGCCTAGGACGAGTGGTAGTGGTAGGGGTTGGCCGAGGGCTAAGGGTAGGTGTCACGGGAGGGCTCCGGGTAGTCCTAGGACTCGGAACAGGTGTAGGGCTGGATTAGGGTATGGCTAAGGGAGGGTCCAGGGTTATTTTGTAGGACACGGCTTAGTCCTCTGGCTAACGGTAGGTCAAGGTGTACTGGTCGGCGACGGGCAAGTGCTAGGCCTCGGACTAGAGTGAGCACTGGGCGTTGGTCTAGGGCCCGAGGTAGGGCGGGTGGGAGTGGTAGGCGTAGCGCTGGGGTAGGCAAAGGGCAAAAGGTGGGTGTCGGGGTAAACCTCGGAGGAGGCCTTGGACCTGGAGTGGGAGCTGTGGCTAGAAGTAGGGATGGGGGTAAGCCTATGGGTAGGGGTAGCTGAAGGGCCAGGGGTAGGGGTAGGACCAGAGGTAGTGCTAGGCGTAGGCCATGGCGAGGGGTAGTGCTCGGGGTAACCTAACCCTAATTCTAACCCTAACCCTAACCCTAACACTAACCCTAACCCTAACCCCAACCCTAACCCTAACCCTAACAATGGCAAGGTGTATGGTCAGCGACGGGCAAGTTCTAGGCCTCGGACTAGAGGGAGCCATGCGCGTTGGTCTAGAGCCAGAGTTAGGTACTAGTGGGAGTAGTAGGCGTAGCGCTGCGGTAGGCATAGGGCAAAAGGTGGGTGTCGAGGTAAACCTCGGAGTAGGCCTAGGGCCAGGAGTGGGAGCTGTGGCTAGGGGTACGGATGGGGGTGGGCCTATGGGTAGGGGGAGCTGTAGGGCCAGGGGTAGTGGTAAAACCAAGATAGTGCTAGGCGTAGGCCTAGGGCGAGGGGTCGTGCTCGGGTTAGGGTTAGGTGAAGGGCTAGTGTTTGGCAGAGGCAAACGAGCAGAGTTAAGGTTAGGGCTCATGTTAGGCCTAGGACGAGTGGTAGTGGTAGTGGTTAGCCGAGGGCTAAGGGTAGCTGTCACGGAAGGGCTCCGGTTAGTCCTAGGACTCGGAACAGTTGTAGGGCTGGATTAGGGTGTGGCTAAGGGTGGGTCCAGGGTGATTTCGTAGGACACGGCTTAGTGCTCTGGCTAACGGTAGGTCAAGGTGTACTGGTCGGCGACGGGCAAGTGCTAGGCATCGGACTAGATGAGCACTGGGCGTTGGTCTAGGGCCCGAGCTAGAGCTAGTGTGAGCGATAGGCGTAGCGCTGGGGTAGGTATAGGGCAAGGGGTGGGTGTCGGTGTAAACCTCGGAGTAGGCCTAGGGCCAGGAGTTGGAGCTGTGGCTAGGGTTAGGGGTGGTGGTGGGCCTATGGGTAGGGGGAGCTGTAGGGCCAGGGGTAGGGGTAGGACCAGAGGTAGTGCTAGGTGTAGGCCTAGGGAGAGGGGTAGTGCTCGGGGTAGGTTTAGGTGAAGGACTAGTGGTTGGCAGAGGCCCACGGGCAGTGTTAAAGAAAGGCTCATGTTAGGCCTAGGACTAGTGGTAGTGGTAGGGGTTTGCCGACGGCTAGGGGTAGGTGTCACAGGAGGGCTCCGCGTAGTCCTAGGACTCGGAACGGGTGTAGGGCTGGATTAGGGTGTGGTAAGGGTGGGTCCAGGGTGATTTCGTAAAACACGGGTTAGTGCTCTGGCTAACGGTAGGGCAAGGTGTACTGGTCGGCGTCGGGCAAGTGGTAAGCCTCGGACTAGAGGGAGCACTGGGCGTTGGTCTAGGACCCGAGCTAGGGCTAGTGGGAGCGGTAGGCGTAGCACTGGGGTAGGCATAGGGCAATAAGTGGGTGTCGGTGTAAACCTCGGAGTAGGCTTTGGGCCAGTATTTGGAGTTGTGGCTAGGGGTAGGGATGGGGGTGGGCCTATGGGTAGGGGTAGCTGTAGGGCCAGGGGTTGGAGTAGGACCAGAGATAGTGCTAGGCGTAGGCTTGGGCGAGAGGTAGCGCTCGGGGTAACCTACCCTAAACCTAACCCTAACCCTAACCCTAACCTTAACCCTAACCCTAACCCTAACCCTAACCTAACCCTAACCCTAACCCTAACCCTAACACCAACCCTAACCCTAACTCTAACCCTAACCCTAATTCTAACCCTAACCCTAACCCTAACCCTACCACTAACCCTAACACCAACCTTAACCCTAATCCTAACACTAACCCTAACCTAACCCCTAACCCTAACCCTAACGCTAATTCTAACCCTAAACCTAACACCAACCCTAACCCTAACCCTAACCTTAACACCAACCCTAACCCTAACCCTAACCCTAACCCCTAACCCTAACCCTAACCCTAAACCTAACCTAACCCTAACCCTAACACCAACCCTAACCTTAACCCTAACCCTAATCCTTATTCTAACCCTAACCCACACTCTAAACCTAAACCTAACCCTAACCCTAACACTAACCCTAACCTAACCCCTAACCCTAACCCTAACCCTAACCCTAAACCTAAACCTAACACCAACCCTAACCGTAACCCTAACCCTAACCTTAACACCAACCCTAACCCTAACTCTAACCCTAACCCTAACCCTAACCCTAACCCTAAACCTAAAGCTAACACCAACCCTAACCCTAACCCTAACCCTAACCTTAACCCTAACCCTAACCCTAATTCTAACCAGAACCCTAACTCTAAACCTAACCCTAACCCTAACACTAACCGTAACCCCTAACCCTAACCCTAACCCGAACCCTAACCTAACCCTAACCCTAACACCAACCCTAACCTTAACCCTAACCCTAACCCTAATTCTAACCCTAACCCTAACTCTAAACCTAACCCTAACCCTAACCCTAACCCTAACCCTAACCCTAACCCTAACACCAACCCTAACCCTAACCCTAACCCTAACCCTATACCTAACACCAAACCTAACCCTAACCCTAACCCTAAACCTAACCCTAACCCTAACCCAAATAAGGGTAAAGTGTACTGGTCAGCGACGGGCAAGTTCTAGGCCTCGGACTAGAGGGAGCCATGGGCGTTGGTCTAGGGCCCGAGGTAGTGCTAGTTGGAGATGTAGTCGTCGCGCTGAAGTAGGCAAAGGGTAAGGGGTCGGTGTCGGGGTAAACCTCGGAGTAGGCCTAGGACCAGGAGTGGGAGCTCTGGCTACGGGTAGAAATGGGGGTGGGCCTATGGGTAGGGGGGGCTGTAGGGCCAGGGGTAGGGGTAGGACCAGAGGTAGTGCTAGGCGTAGGCCAAGGGCGAGGGGTAGTGCTCGGGGTAACCTAACCCTAACCCTAACCCTAACCCTAACCCTAACACTAACCCTAACCCTAACACCTAACCCTAACACTAACCCTAACCCTAAACCTAATCCTAACACCAACCCTAACCCTAACCCTAACCTTAACACCAACCCTAACCCTAACCCTAAACCTAACCCCTAACACTAACCATAACCCTAACCCTAACCTAACCCTTACCCTAACACCAACCCTAACCCTAACCCTAAACCTAAACCTAACCCTAACCCTAACCCTAACCCTAACCCTAACCCTAACCCAAATAAGGGCAAGGTGTACTGGTCAGCCACGGGCAAGTTCTAGGCCTCGGACTAGAGGGAGCCATGGGCGTTGGTCTAGGGCCCGAGGTAGGGCTAGTGGGAATGGTAGGCGTAGCGCTGGGGTAGGCATAGGGCAAGAGGTGGGTGTCGAAGTAAACCTCGGAGTAGGCCTAGGGCCAAAAGTCGGACCTGTGGCTAGGGTTAGGGATGGGGGTGGGCCTATGGGTAGGGGGACCTGTAGGGCCAGGGGTAGTGGTAGGACCAGAGGTAGTGCTAGGCGTAGGCCTAGGGCGAGGGGTCATGCTCGGGGTAGGGTTAGGTGAAGGGCTAGTGGTTGGCAGAGGCCAACGAGCAGTGTTAGGGTTAGGGCTCATGTTAGGCCTAGGACGAGTGGTAGTGGTAGGGGTTGGCCGAGGGCTAAGGGTAGGTGTCACGGGAGGGCTCCGGGTAGTCCTAGGACTCGGAACAGGTGTAGGGCTGGATTAGGGTATGGCTAAGGGTGGGTCCAGGGTTATTTCGTAGGACACGGCTTAGTGCTCTGGCTAACTGTAGGTCAAGGTGTACTGGTCGGCGACGGGCAAGTGCTAGGCCTCGGACTAGAGTGAGCACTGGGCATTGGTTTAGGGCCCGAGGTAGGGCGGGTGGGTGTGGTAGGCGTAGCGCTGGGGTAGGCAAAGGGCAAGGGGTGGGTGTCGGGGTAAACCTCGGAGGAGGCCTTGGACCTGGAGTGGGAGCTGTGTCTAGAAGTAGGGATGGGGGTAAGCCTATGGGTAGGGGTAGCTGTAGGGCCAGGGGTAGGGGTAGGACCAGAGGTAGTGCTAGGCGTAGGCCTAGGGCGAGGGGTAGTGCTCGGGGTAGGGTTAGGTGAAGGGCTAGTGGTTGGCAGAGGCCCATGGGAAGTGTTAGGGTTAGGGGTCATGTTAGGCCTAGGACTAGTGGTAGTGGTAGAAGATGGCCGAGGGCTAGGAGTAGGTGTCACGGGAGGGCTCCGGGTAGTCCTAGGACTCGGAACGGATGTAGGGCTGGATTAGGGTGTGGTAAGCGTGGGTCCAGGTGGTTTCGTAGGACACGGGTTAGTGCTCTGGGTAACGGTAGGTCAAGGTGTACTGGTCGGCGTCGGGCATGTGGTAGGCCTCGGACTAGAAGGAGCACTGGGCGTTGGTCTAGGGCCCGACGTAGGGCTAGTAGGAGCGGTAGGCGTAGCGCTGAAGTAGGCAAAGGGCAAGGGGTGGGTGTCGAGGTAAACCTCGGAGTAGGCCTAGGACCAGGAATGGGAGCTGTGGCTACGGGTAGGGATGGGGGTGGGCCTATGGGTAGGGGTAGATCCAGAGGTAGTGCTAGGCGTAGGCCAAGGGCGAGGGGTAGTGCTCGAGGTAACCTAACCCTAACCCTAACCCTAACCCTAACCCTAACCCTACCCCTAACCTAACCCTAACCCTAACCCTAACCCTAACACCAACCCTAATTCTAACCCTAACCCTAACCCTAATTCTAACCCTAACCCTAACCCTAACACTAACCCTAACACCAACCCTAACGTTAACCCTAACACTAACCCTAACCTAACCCCTAACCCTAACCCTAACCCTAACCTTAACACCAACCCTAACCCTAACCCTAACCCTAACCTTAACACCAACCCTAACCCTAACCCTAACCCTAACCCCTAACCCTAACCCTAACCCTAACCCTAACCCTAACCTAACCCTAACCCTAACACCAACCCTAACCTTAACCCTAACCCTAACCCTAATTCTAACCCTAACCCTACCTCTAAACCTAACCCTAACCCTAACCCTAACACTAAACCTAACCCTAACCCTATCACCAACCCTAACCCTAACCCTAAACCTAATCCTAAACCTAACACCAACCCTAACCCTAACCCTAACCCTAACCCTAACCCTAACCTAACCCTAACACCAACCCTAACCCTAACCCTAACCCTAACCCTAACCCTAACCCTAACCCAAATAAGGGCAAGGTGTACTGGTCAGAGACGGGCAAGTTCTAGGCCTCGGACTAGACGGAGCACTGGGCGTTGGTCTAGGGCCCGAGGTAGGGCTAGTAGGAGCGGTAGGCGTAGCGCTGAAGTAGGCAAAGGGCAAGGGGTGGGTGTCGAGGTAAACCTCGGAGTAGGCCTAGGACCAGGAGTGAGAGCTGTTGCTAGGGGTAGGGATGGGGGTGGGCCTATGGGTAGGGGAGGCTGTAGGGCCAGGGGTAGGGGTAGGACCAGAGGTAGTGCTAGGCGTAGGCCAAGGGCGAGAAGTAGTGCTCGGGGTAACCTAACCCTAACCCTAAACCTAACCCTAACCCTAACCCTAACCCTAACTCTAACCCTAACCCTAATCCCTAAACCTAACCCTAACCCTGACCCTAACCCTAAACCTAAACCTAACACCAACCCTAACCCTAACCCTAACCCTAATTCTAACCCTAACCCTAACCCTAACCCTAACCCTAACCTTAACACCAACCCTAACCCTAACTCTAACCCTAACCCTAACCCTAACCCTAAACCTAAACCTAACACCAACCCTAACCCTAACCTAACCCTAACCTTAACCCTAATCCTAGTCCTAATTCTAATCCTAACCCTAACTCTAAACTTAACCCTAACCCTAACCCTAACCCTAACCCTATACCTAACACCAACCCTAACCCTAACCCTAACCTTAACCCTAACCTTAACCCTAACCCTAACCCAAATAAGAGCAAGGTGTACTAGTCAGCGACGGGCAAGTTCTAGGCCTCGGACTAGAGGGAGCCATGCGCGTTGGTCTCTAGCCCGAGCTAGGGCTAGTGGGAGTAGTAGGCGTAGCGCTGGGGTAGGCAAAGGGCAAGGGGTGGGTGTAGGGGTAAACCACGGAGGAGGCCTTGGACCTGGAGTGGGAGCTGTGGCTAGAAGTAGGGATTGGGGTGGGCCTATGGGTAGTGGTAGCTGTAGGGCCAGGAGTAGGGGTAGGACCAGAGGTAGTGCTAGGCGTAGGCCTAGGGCGAGGGGTAGTGCTCGGGATAGGGTTAGGTGAAGGGCTAGTGGTTGGCAGAGGCCCACAGCCAGTGTTAGGGTTAGGGCTCATATTAGGTTTAGGACTAGTGGTAGTGGTAGAGGATGGCCGAGGGCTAGGGGTAGGTGTCACGGGAGGGCTCCGGGTAGTCCTAGGACTCGGAACGGATGTAGGGCTGGATTAGGGTGTGGCTAAGGGTGGGTCCAGGGTTATTTCGTAGGACACGTCTTAGTGCTCTGGCTAACGGTAGGTCAAGGTTTACTGGTCGTCGACGGGCAAGTGCTAGGCCTCGGACTAGAGTGAGCACTGGGCGTTGGTCTAGGGCCCGAGGTAGGGCTGGAGGGAGTGGTAGGCGTAGCGCTAGGGTAGGCAAAGGGCAAGGGGTGGATGTCGGGGTAAACCTCGGAGTAGACCTAGGACCAGTAGTGGGAGCTGTGGCTAGGGGTAGGTATGGAGGTGTGCCTATGGGTAGGGGGGGCTGTAGGGCCAGGGGTAGGGGTAGGACCAGAGTTAGTGCTAGGCGTAGGCAAAGGGCGAGGGGTAGTACTCGGGGTAACCTAACCCTAAACCTAACCCTAACCCTAAACCTAACCCTAACCCTAACACTAACCCTAACCCTAATCCCTAACCCTAACCCTAACCCTAACCCTAACCCTAAACCTAACACCAACCCTAACCCTAACCCTAACCCTAATTCTAACCCTAAGGCTAAAACTAACCCTAACCCTAACCCATAACCCTAACCCTAAAGCTAACCCTAAACCTAACACCAACACTAACCCTAACCCTAACCCTAACACCAACCCTAACACTAACACTAACCCTAAACCCTAACCCTAACCCTAACCCTAACCCTAACCCTAACAAGGGCAAGGTGTACTGGTCAGCGACGAGCAAGTTCTAGGCCTAGGAGTAGAGGAAGCCATGCGAGTTGGTCTAGGGCCCGAGCTAGGGCTAGTGGGAGCGGTAGGCGTAGCGCTGGGGTAGGCATAGGGCAAGGGGTTGGTGTCGAGGTAAACCTCGGAGTAGGACTAGGGCCAGGAGTGGGAGCTGTGGATAGGGGTAGGGATGGGGGTGGGCCTATGGGTAAAGGGAGCTGTAGGGCCAGGGGTAGGAGTAGGACCAAAGGTAGTGCTAGGCGTAGGCCTAGGGCGCGGGGTATTGCTCGGGGTAGGGTTAGGTGAAGGGCTAGTGGTTGGCAGAGGCCCATGGGAAGTGTTAGGGTTAGGGGTCATGTTAGGCCTAGGACTAGTGGTAGTGGTAGAAGATGGCCGAGGGCTAGGGGTACGTGTCACGGGAGGGCTCCGGGTAGTCCTGGGACTAGGAACGGAAGTAGGGCTGGATTAGGGTGTGGTAAGGGTGGGTCCAGGTGGTTTGGTAGGACACGGGTTAGTGGTCTGGGTAACGGTAGGTGAAGGTGTACTGGTCGGCGTCGGGCATGTGGTAGGCCTCGGACAAGAAGGAGCACTGGGCGTTGGTCTAGGGCTCGAGGTAGGCCTAGTAGGAGCGGTAGGCGTAGCGCTGAAGTAGGCAAAGGGCAAGGGGTGGGTGTCGAGGTAAACCTCGGAGTAGGCCTAGGACCAGGAGTGGGAGCTGTTGCTAGGGGTAGGGATGGGGGTGGGCCTATGGGTAGGGGGGGCTGTAGGGCCAGGGGTAGGTGTAGGACCAGAGGTAGTGCTAGGCGTAGGCCAAAGGCGAGGGGTAGTGCTCGGGGTAACCTAACCCTAACCCTAACCCTAACCCTAAACCTACCCCTAACTCTAACCGTAACCCTAATCCCTAACCCTATCCCTAACCCTGAACCTAACCCTAAACCTAAACCTAACACCAACCCTAACCCTAACCCTAACCCTAACCCTAATTCTAACCCTAACCCTAACCCTAACCCTAACCATAACACCAACCCTAACCCTAACCCTAACACTAACCCTAACCTAACCCCTAACCCTAACCCTAACCCTAACCCTAACCCTAAACCTTAACCTAACACCAACCCTAACCCTAACCCTAACACTAACCTTAACACCAACCCTAAAACTAACTCTAACCCTAACCCCTAACCCTAACCCTAACCCTAACCCTAACCTAACCCTAACCCTAACACCAACACTAACCTTAACCCTAACCCTAATTCTAACCCTAACCCTAACCCTAAAACTAACCCTAACCCTAACCCTAACCCTAACCCTAACCCTACCCCTAACCTAACCCTAACGCTAACCCTAAACCTAACACCAACCCTAACCCTAAACCTAACCCTAACCCTAATTCTAACCATAACCCTAACCCTAACACTAACCCTAACAACAACCCTAACCCTACCCTAACAATAAACCTAACCAAACGCCTAACCCTAACCCTAACCTTAAACCTAAACCTAACACCAACCCTAACCCTAACCCTAACCCTAACCTTAACACCAACCCTAACCCTAACCCTAACCCTAACCCCTAACCCTAACCCTAACCCTAACCCTAACCTAACCCTAACCCTAACACCAACCCTAATCTTAACCCTAACCCTAACCCTAATTCTAACCCTAACCCTAACTCTAAACCTAACCCTACCCCTACCCTAACCCTAACCCCAATCCTAACCCTAAACCTAACCCTAACCTAACCCTATCCCTAACATCAACCCTAAACTTAACCCTAACCCAAACCCTAATTCTAACCCTAACCCTAACTCTAAATCTAACCCTAACCCTAACCCTAACCCTAAACCTAACCCTAACCCTAATTCTAACCCTAACACCAACCCTAAACCTAACACTAACCCTAACCCTAACCCTAACCCTAACCCTAACCCTAACCCTAACCCTAACCCAAATAAGGGCAAGGTGTACTGGTCAGCGACGGGCAAGTTCTAGGCCTCAGACTAGAGGGAGCCATGGGCGTTGGTCTAGGGCCCGAGGTAGGGCTAGTGGGAACGGTAGGCGTAGCGCTGGGGTAGGCATAGGGCAAGGTGTGGGTGTCGTAGTAAACCTCGGAGTAGGCCTAGGGCCAGGAGTGGGAGCTGTGGCTATGGTTAGGGATGGGCTTGGGCCTATGGGTAGGGGGAGCTGAAGGGCCAGGGGTAGTGGTAGGACCAGAGGTAGTGCTAGGCGTAGGCCAAGGGCGAGGGGTAGTGCTCGGGGTAACCTAACTCTAACCCTAACCCTAACCCTAACCCTGACACTAATCCTAGCCCTAATCCCTAACCCTAACCCTAACTTTAAAGCTAACACCAACCATAACCCTAACCCTAACCCTAACCCTAACCCTAACCCTAACACCAACCCTAACCCTAACCCTTACTCTAACCCTAACCTAACCCCTAACCCTAACACTAACACTAACCCTAACCCTAAACCTAACACCAACCCTAACCCTAACCCTAACCCTAACCTTAACACTAACCCTAACCCTAACCCTAACCCTAACCCCTAACCCTAACCCTAACCCAAACCCTAACCTAACCCTAACTATAACTCCAACCCTAACCTTAACCCTAACCCTAACCCTAACCATAACCAAACCCTAACCCTAACACCAACCCTAATCTTAACGTTAACCCTAACCCTAATTCTAACCCTGACCTTAACTCTAAACCTAACTTTAACACTAACCCTAACCCTAACCCCTAACCCTAACCCTAACCCTAACCTAACCCTATCCCTAACACCAACCCTAACCTTAACCCTAACCCAAACCCTAATTCTAACCCTAACCCTAACTCTAAATCTAACCCTAACTCTAACCCTAACCCTAACCCTAAACCTAACCCTAGACCTAACACCAACCCTAACCCTAACCCTAACCCTAACCCTAACCCAAATAAGGGAAAGGTGTACTGTTCAGCGACGGGCAAGTGCTAGGCCTCGGACTAGAGGGAGCCATGGGCGTTGGTCTAGGGCCCGAGGTAGGGCTATTGGGAGCGGTAGGCGTAGCGCTGGGGTAGGCATAGGGCTAAAGGTGGGTGTCGAGGTAAACTTCGGAGTAACCTAGGGCCAGTAGTGGGAGCTGTGGCTAGGGGTATGGATGGGGGTGGGTCTATGGGTAGGGGGAGCTGTAGGGCCAGGGGTAGGAGTAGGACCAGAGGTAGTGTTAGGCGTAAGCCTAGGTCGAGGGGCAGTGCTCGGGGTAGGGTTAGGTGAAGGGTTAGTGGTTGGCAGAGGCCCACAGCCAGTGTTAGGGTTAGGGCTCATATTAGGCCTAGGACTAGTGGTAGTGGTAGGGGATAACCGAGGGCTAGGGGTAGGTGTCACGGGAGGGCTCCGGGTAGTCCTAGGACTCGGAACGGATGTAGGGCTGGATTAGGGTGTGGCTAAGGGTGGGTCCAGGGTTATTCGTAGGACCCGGCTTAGTGCTATGGCTAACGGTAGGTCAAGGTGTACTGGTCGGCGACGGGCAAGTGCTAGGCCTCGGACTAGAGTGAGCCCTGGGCGTTGGTCTAGAGCCCGAGGTAGGGCTGGTGGGAGTGGTAGGCGTAGTGCTACGGTAGGCAAAGGGCAAGGGGTGGGTGTCGGGGTAAACCTCGGAGTAGACCTAGGACCAGTAGTGGGAGCTGTGGCTAGGAGTAGGGATGGAGGTGGGCCTATGGGTAGGGGGGGCTGTAGTGCCAGGGGTAGGGGTAGGACCAGAGTTAGTGCTAGGCGTAGGCAAAGGGCGAGGGGTAGTGCTCGGGGTAACCTAACCCTAACCCTAACCCTAACCTAACCCTAACCCTAACACCAACCCTAACCTTAACCCTAACCCTAATTCTAACCCTAACCCTAACTCTAAACCTAACCCTAACCCTAACCCTAACCCTAACCCTAACCCTACCCCTAACCTAACCCAAACCCTAACCCTAACCCTAACACCAACCCTAATTCTAACCCTAACCCTAACCCTAATTCTAACCCTAACCCTAACCCTAACACTAACCCTAACACCAACCCTAACCCTAACCCTAACACTAACCCTAACCTAACCCCTAACCCTAACCCTAACCCTAATTCTAACCCTAAACCTAACACCAACCCTAAACCTAACCCTAACCCTAACCTTAACCCCAACCCTAACCCTAACCCTAACCCTAACCCCTAACCCTAACCCTAACCCTAACCCTAACACTAACCTAACCATAACCCTAACACCAACCCTAACCTTAACCCTAACCCTAACCCTAATTCTAACCCTAACCCTAACTCTAAACCTAACCCTAACCCTAACCCTAACCCTAACACTAAACCTAACCCTAACCCTAACACCAACCCTAACACTAACCCTAACCCTAATCTGAAACCTAACACCAACCCTAACCCTAACCCTAACCCTAACCCTAACCATAACCCTAACACCAACCCTAACCCTAACCCTAACCCTAACCCTAAACCTAAACCTAACACCAACCCTAACCCTAACCCTAACCCTAACCCTAACACTAACCCAAATAAGGGCAAGGTGTACTGGTCAGCGACGGGCAAGTTCTAGGCCTCGGACTAGACGGAGCACTGGGCGTTGGTCTAGGGCTCGAGGTAGGGCTAGTAGGAGCAATAGGCGTAGCGCTGAAGTAGGCAAAGGGCAAGGGGTGGGTGTCGAGGTAACCTCAAAGTAGGCCTAGGACCAGGAGTGGGAGCTGTTGCTAGGGTTAGGGATGGGGGTGGGCCTATGGGTAGGGGGGGCTGTAGGGCCAGGGGTAGGGTTAGGACCAGAGGTAGTGCTAGGCGTAGGGCAAGGGCGAGGGGTAGTGCTCGGGGTAACCTAACCCTAACCCTAACCCTAACCCTAACCCTAACCCTAACCCTAACCCTAACCCTAACCCTAACTCTAACCCTAACCCTAATCCCTAACCCTAACCCTGACCCTGACCCTAACCCTAAACCTAAACCTAACACCAACTCTAACCCTAACCCTAACCCTAACCCTAATTCTAACCCTAACCCTAACCCTAACCCTAACCCTAACACCAACCCTAACCCTAACCCTAACACTAACCCTAACCTAACCCCTAACCCTAACCCTAACCCTAACCCTAAACCTAAACCTAACACCAACCCTAACCCTAACCCTAACCCTAACCTTAACACCAACCCTAACCCTAACTCTAACCCTAAACCTAACCCTAAACCTAACCCTAACCCTAAACCTAAACCTAACACCAACCCTAACCCTAACCCTAAACCTAACCCTAATTCTAACCCTAACCCTAACCCTAACCCTAACCCTAACCCTAACCCCTAACCCTAACCCTAACCGTAATTCTAACCCTAACCCTAACACTAAACCTAACCCTAACGCTAAACCTAACCCTAACCCTAACCCTAACACCAACCCTAACCCTAACCTAAACCTAACACTAACCCTATACCTAACACCAACCCTAACCCTAACCCTAACCCTAACCCTAACCCTAACCTTAACCCTAATCCTAACCCAAATAAGGGCAAGGTGTACTGGTCAGCGA
>NC_138068.1:45614393-45616893 GCF_964194185.1 Rhinolophus hipposideros | reverse complement strand
TAACACTAACCCTAACCCTAACTCCTAACCCTAACACTAACCCTAACCCTAACCCTAAACCTAACACCAACCCTAACCCTAACCCTAACCCTAACCTTAACACCAACCCTAACCCTAAACCTAACCCTAACCCCTAACCCTAACCCTAACCCTAACCCTAACCTAACCCTAACCCTAACACCAACCCTAAACTTAACCCTAAACCTAACCCTAATTTTAACCCTAACCCTAAACCTAAACCTAACACCAACCCTAACCCTAACCCTAACCCTAACCCAAATAAGGGCAAGGTGTACTGGTCAGCGACGGGCAAGTTCTAGGCCTCGGACTAGAGGGAGCCATGGGCGTTGGTCTGGGGCCCGAGGTAGGGCTAGTGGGAACAATAGGCGTAGCGCTGGGGTAGGCATAGGGCAAGGGGTGGGTGTCGAGGTAAACCTCGCAGTAGGACTAGGGCCAGGAGTGGGAGCTGTGGCAAGGGTTAGGGATGGGGGTGGGCCTATGGGTAGGGGGAGCTGTAGGGCCAGAGGTATTGGTAGGACCAAAGGTAGTGCTAGGCGTAGGCCTAGTGCGAGGGGTCGTGCTCGGGGTAGGGTTAGGTGAAGGGCTAGTTGTTGGCAGAGGCCAACGAGCAGTGTTAGGGTTAGGGCTCATGTTAGGCCTAGGACGAGTGGTAGTGGTAGGGGTTGGCCGAGGGCTAAGGGTAGGTGTCACGGAAGGGATCCGGGTAGTCCTAGGACTCGGAACAGGTGTAGGGCTGGATTAGGGTATGGCTAAGGGTGGGTCCAGGGTTATTTCGTAGGACACGGCTTAGTGCTCTGGCTAACGGTAGGTCAAGGTGTACTGGTCGGCGACGGGCAAGTGCTAGGCCTCGGACTAGAGTGAGCACTGGGCGTTGATCTAGGGCCCGAGGTAGGGCGGGTGGGAGTGGTAGACGTAGCGCTGGGGTAGGCAAAGGGCAAGGGGTGGGTGTCGGGGTAAACCTCGGAGGAGGCCTTGGACCTGGAGTGGGAGCTGTGGCTAGAAGTAGGGATGGGGGTGGGCCTATGAGTAGGGGTAGCTGTAGGGCCAGGGGTAGGGGTAGCACCAGAGGTAGTGCTAGGCGTAGGCCTAGGGCGAGGGGTAGTGCTCGGGGTAACCTAACCCTAACCCTAACCCTAACCCTAACCCTAACAATGGCAAGGTGTATGGTCAGCGATGGGCAAGTTCTAGGCCTCGGACTAGAGGGAGCCATGCGCGTTGGTCTCTAGCCCGAGCTAGGGCTAGTGGGAGTAGTAGGCGTAGCGCTGGGGTAGGCATAGGGCAAGGGGTGGGTGTCGAGCTAAACCTCGGAGTAGGCCTAGGGCCAGGAGTGGGAGCTGTGTCTAGGTGTAGGGATGGCGGTTGGCCTATGTGTACGGGGAGCTGTAGGGCCAGGGGTAGGAGTAGGACCAGAGGTAGTGTTAGGCGTAAGCCTAGGGCGAGGTGTAGTGCTCGGGGTAGGGTTAGGTGAAGGGCTAGTGGTTGGCAGAGGCCCACAGGCAGTGTCAGGGTTAGGGCTCATATTAGGCCTAGGACTAGTGGTAGTGGTAGGGGATGGCCGAGGGCTAGGGGTAGGTGTCACGGGAGGGCTCCGGGTAGTCCTAGGACTCGGAACGGATGTAGGGCTCGATTAGGATGTGGCTAAGGGTGGGTCCAGGGTTATTTCGTAGGACACGGCTTAGTGCTCTGGCTAACGGTAGGTCAAGGTGTACTGGTCGACGACGTGCAAGTGCTAGGCCTCGGACTAGAGTGAGCACTGGGCGTTGGTCTAGGGCCCGAGGTAGGGCTGGTGGGATTGGCAGGCGTAGCGCTAGGGTAGGCAAAGGGCAAGGGGTGGGTGTCGGGGTAAACCTCAGAGTAGACCTAGGACCAGTATTGGGAGATGTGGCTAGGGGTAGGGATTGAGGTGGGCCTATGGGTAGGGGGGGCTGTAGTGCCAGGGGTAGGGGTAGGACCAGAGTTAGTGCTAGGCGTAGGCAAAAAGCGAGGGGTAGTGCTCGGGGTAACCTAACCCTAACCCTAACCCTAACCCTAACCAAACCCTAACCCTAACACCAACCCTAACCTTAACCCTAACCCTAATTCTAACCCTAACCCTAACTCTAAACCTAACCCTAACCCTAACCCTAACCCTAACCCTAACCCTACCCCTAACCTAACCCTAATCCTAACCCTAACCCTAACACCAACCCTAATTCTAAACCTAACCCTAACCCTAACCCTAATTCTAACCCTAACCCTAACCCTAACACTAACCCTAAAACCAACCCTAACCCTAACCCTAACACTAACCCTAACCTAACCCCTAACCCTAACCCTAACCCTAATTCTAACCCTAAAATAACACCAACCCTAACCCTAACCATAACCATAACCTTAACACCTACCCTAACCCTAACCCTAACCCTAACCCCTAACCCTAACCCTAACCCTAACCCTAACCCTAACACCAACCCTAACCCTAACCCTAACACCAACCCTA
>NC_138068.1:45599393-45601893 GCF_964194185.1 Rhinolophus hipposideros | reverse complement strand
CTTAACCCTAACCCTAACCCTAATTCTAACCCTAACCCTAACACTAAACCTAACCCTAACGCTAAACCTAACCCTAACCCTAACCCTAACACCAACCCTAACCCTAACCTAACCCTAACACTAACCCTATACCTAACACCAACCCTAACCCTAACCCTAACCCTAACCCTAACCCTAACCTTAACCCTAATCCTAACCCAAATGAGGGCAAGGTGTACTGGTCAGCGACGGGCAAGTTCTAGGCCTCGGACTAGAGGGAGCCATCGGCGTTGGTCGAGGGCCAGAGGTAGGGCTAGTGGGAGCTGTAGGCGTAGCGCTGAAGTAGGAAAAGCGTAAGGGGTCGGTGTCGGGGTAAACCTCGGAGTAGGCCTAGGACCAGGAATGGGAGCTGTGGCTACGGGTAGGGATGGGGGTGGGCCTATGGGTAGGGGGGGCTGTAGGGCCAAAGGTAGGGGTAGGACCAGAGGTAGTGCTAGGCGTAGGCCAAGGGCGAGGGGTAGTGCTCGGGGTAACCTAACCCTAACCCTAACCCTAACCCTAACCCTAACACTAAACCTAACACTAACCCTAACCCTAACCCCTAACCCTAACACTAACCCTAACCCTAACCCTAAACCTAACACCAACCCTAAACCTAACCCTAACCCTAACCTTAACACCAACCCTAACCCTAAACCTAACCCTAACCCCTAACCCTAACCCTAACCCTAACCCTAACCTAACCCTAACCCTAACACCAACCCTAAACTTAACCCTAAACCTAACCCTAATTTTAACCCTAACCCTAACTCTAAACCTAACCCTAACACTAACCCTAACCCTAACCCTAACCCTAACCCTAACCCTAACACCAAACCTAACCCTAACCCTAACCCTAACCCTAAACCTACACCTAACACCAACCCTAACCCTAACCCTAACCCTAACCCTAACCCCAACCCTAACGCAAATAAGGGCAAGGTGTACTGGTCAGCGACGGGCAAGTTCTAGGCCTCGGACTAGAGGGAGCCATGGGCGTTGGTCTGGGGCCCGAGGTAGGGCTAGTGGGAACAATAGGCGTAGCGCTGGGGTAGGCATAGGGCAAGGGGTGGGTGTCGAGGTAAACCTCGCAGTAGGACTAGGGCCAGGAGTGGGAGCTGTGGCAAGGGTTAGGGATGGGGGTGGGCCTATGGGTAGGGGGAGCTGTAGGGCCAGGGGTAGTGGTAGGACCAGAGGTAGTGCTAGGCGTAGGCCTAGGGCGAGGGGTCGTGCTCGGGGTAGGGTTAGGTGAAGGGCTAGTGGTTGGCAGAGGCCAACGAGCAGTGTTAGGGTTAGGGCTCATGTTAGGCCTAGGACGAGTGGTAGTGGTAGGGGTTGGCCGAGGGCTAAGGGTAGGTGTCACGGGAGGGATCCGGGTAGTCCTATGACTAGGAACAGGTGTAGGGCTGGATTAGGGTATGGCTAAGGGTGGGTCCAGGGTTATTTCGTAGGACACGGCTTAGTGCTCTGGCTAACGGTAGGTCAAGGTGTACTGGTCGGCGACGGGCAAGTGCTAGGCCTCGGACTAGAGTGAGCACTGGGCGTTGATCTAGGGCCCGAGGTAGGGCGGGTGGGAGTGGTAGACGTAGCGCTGGGGTAGGCAAAGGGCAAGGGGTGGGTGTCGGGGTAAACCTCGGAGGAGGCCTTGGACCTGGAGTGGGAGCTGTGGCTAGAAGTAGGGATGGAGGTGGGCTTATGAGTAGGGGTAGCTGTAGGGCCAGGGGTAGGGGTAGGACCAGAGGTAGTGCTAGGCGTAGGCCTATGGCGAGGGGTAGTGCTCGGGGTAACCTAACCCTAACCCTAACCCTAACCCTAACCCTAACAATGGCAAGGTGTATGGTCAGCGACGGGCAAGTTCTAGGCCTCGGACTAGAGGGAGCCATGCGCGTTGGTCTCTAGCCCGAGCTAGGGCTGGGGGAGTAGTAGGCGTAGCGCTGTGGTAGGCATAGGGCAAGGGGTGGGTGTCGAGGTAAACCTCGGAGTAGGCCTAGGGCCAGGAGTGGGAGCTGTGTCTAGCTGTAGGGATGGCGGTGGGCCTATGGGTAGGGGGAGCTGTATGGCCAGGGGTAGGAGTAGGACCAGAGGTAGTGTT
Organism: Rhinolophus hipposideros; assembly: GCF_964194185.1. Classification (NCBI taxonomy): domain Eukaryota; kingdom Metazoa; phylum Chordata; class Mammalia; order Chiroptera; family Rhinolophidae; genus Rhinolophus; species Rhinolophus hipposideros. The sequence goes on along the minus strand of NC_138068.1, from coordinate 45,599,783 downwards.
AGGCGTAAGCCTAGGGCGAGGGGTAGTGCTCGGGGTAGGGTTAGGTGAAGGGCTAGTGGTTGGCAGAGGCCCACAGGCAGTGTTAGGGTTAGGGCTCATATTAGGCCTAGGACTAGTGGTAGTGTTAGGGGATGGCCGAGGGCTAGGGGTAGGTGTCATGGGAGGGCTCCGGGTAGTCCTAGGACTCGGAACGGATGTAGGCCTGGATTAGGGTGTGGCTAAGGGTGGGTCCAGGGTTATTTCGTAGGACACAACTTAGTGCTCTGGCTAACGGTAGGTCAAGGTGTACTGGTCGGCGACGGGCAAGTGCTAGGCCTCGGACTAGAGTGAGCACTGGGCGTTGGTCTAGGGCCCGAGGTAGGTCTGTTGGGAGTGGCAGGCGTAGCGCTA
>NC_138068.1:45581893-45591893 GCF_964194185.1 Rhinolophus hipposideros | reverse complement strand
AACACCAACCCTAACCCTAACCCTAACTCTAACCCTAACCTAACCCCTAACCATAACACTAACACTAACCCTAACTCTAAACCTGACACAAACCCTAACCCTAACCCTAACCCTAACCTTAACACTAACCCTAACCCTAACCCTAACCTAACCCTAACACCAACCCTAACCCTAACCTAACCCTAACCCTAACCCTATATTAACACCAACCCTAACCCTAACCCTAACCCTAACCCTAACCCTAATCCTAACCCAAATAAGGGCAAGGTGTACTGGTCAGCGACGGGCAAGTTCTAGGCCTCGGACTAGAGGGAGCCATGGGCGTTGGTCTAGGGCCCGAGGTAGGGCTAGTGGGTGCTGTAGGCGTAGCGCTGAAGTAGACAAATGGTAAGGGGTCGGTGTCGGGGTAAACCTCGGAGTAGGCCTAGGACCAGGAATGGGAGCTGTGGCTACGGGTAGGGATGGGGGTGGGCCTATGGGTAGGGGGGGCTGTAGGGCCAGGGGTAGGGGTAGGACCAGAGATAGTGCTAGGCGTAGGCCAAGGGCGAGGGGTAGTGCTCGGCGTAACCTAACCCTAAACCTAACCCTAACCCTAAACCTTACCCTAACCCTAACACTAACCCTAACCCTAATCCCTAACCCTAACCCTAACCCTAAACCTAACACCAACCCTAACCCTAACCCTAACCCTAATTCTAACCCTAACCCTAACACTAACCCTAACCCTAACCCATAACCCTAACCCTAACCCTAACCCTAAGCCTTACACCAACCCTAACCCTAACACTAACCATAACCCTAACACCAACCCTAACACTAACACTAACCCTAAACCCTAACCCTAACCCTAACAAGGGCAAGGTGTACTGGTCAGGGACGGGCAAGTACTAGGCCTCGGAGTAGAGGAAGCCATGGGCGTTGGTCTAGGGCCCGAGCTAGGGCTAGTGGGAGCGGTAGGCGTAGCGCTGGGGTAGGCATAGGGCAAGGGGTTGGTGTCGAGGTAAACCTCGGAGTAGGACTAGGGCCAGGAGTGGGAGCTGTGGATAGGGGTAGGGATGGGGTTGGGCCTATGGGTAAGGGGAGCTGTAGGGCCAGGGGTAGGGGTAGGACCAAAGGTAGTGCTAGGCGTAGGCCTAGGGCGCGGGGTATTGCTCGGGGTAGGGTTAGGTGAAGGGCTAGTGGTTGGCAGAGGCCCATGGGAAGTGTTAGGGTTAGGGGTCATGTTAGGCCTAGGACTAGTGGTAGTGGTAGAAGATGGTCGAGGGCTAGGGGTACGTGTCACGGGAGGGCTCCGGGTATTCCTAGGACTCGTAACGGATGTAATGCTGGATTAGGGTGTGGTAAGGTTGGGTCCAGGTGGTTTCGTAGGACACGGGTTAGTGCTCTGGGTAACGGTAGGTGAAGGTGTACTGGTCGGCGTCGGGCATGTGGTAGGCCTCGGACTAGAAGGAGCACTGGGCGTTGGTCTAGGGCCCGAGGTAGGCCTAGTAGGAGCGGTAGGCGTAGCGCTGAAGTAGACAAAGTGCAAGAGGTGGGTGTCGAGGTAAACCTCGGAGTAGGCCTAGGACCAGGAGTGGGAGCTGTTGCTAGGGGTAGGGATGGGGGTGGGCCTATGTATAGGGGGGGCTGTAGGGCCAGGGGTAGGGGTAGGACCAGAGGTAGTGCTAGGCGTAGGCCAAGGGCGAGGGGTAGTGCTCGGGGTAACCTAACCCAAACCCTAACACTAACCCTAAACCTGACCCTAACTCTAACCGTAACCCTAATCCCTAACCCTAACCCTAACCCTGAACCTAACCCTAAACCTAAACCTAACACCAACCCTAACCCTAACCCTAACCCTAACCCTAATTCTAACCCTAACCCTAACCCTAACCCTAACCCTAACACCAACCCTAACCCTAACCCTAACCCTAACCCTAACCTAACCCCTAACCCTAACCTTAACCCTAACCCTAAACCTAAACCTAACACCAACCCTAACCCTAACCCTAACCCTAACCCTAACCCTAACCTTAACACCAACCCTAATCCTAACTCTAACGCTAACCCCTAACCCTAACCCTAACCCTAACCCTAACCTAAGCCTAACCCTAACACCAACCCTAACCTTAACCCTAAACCTAATTCTAACCCTAACCCTAACTCTAAACCTAACCCTAACCCTAACCCTAACCCTAACCCTAATTCTAACCCTACCGCTAACCTAACCCTAACGCTTACCCTAAACCTAACACCAACCCTAACCCTAACCCTAACCCTAACCCTAATTCTAACCATAACCCTAACCCTAACACTAACCCGAACACCAACCCTAACCCTAACCCTAACACTAACCCTAACCTAACCCCTAACCCTAACCCTAACCCTAACCCTAAACCTAAACCTAACACCAAACCTAACCCTAACCCTAACCCTAACCTTAACACCAACCCTAACACTAACCCTAACCCTAACCCCTAACCCTAATTCTAACCCTAACCCTAACCTAACCCTAACCCTAACACCAACCCTAATCTTAACCCTAATCCTAACCCTAATTCTAACCCTAACCCTAACTCTAAACCTAACCCTAACCCTAACCCTAACCCCTAACCCTAACCCTAACCCTAACCCTAACCTAACCCTATCCCTAACATCAACCCTAACCTTAACCCTAACCCAAACCCTAATTCTAACCCTAACCCTAACTCTAAATCTATCCCTAACCCTAACCCTAACCCTAAACCTAAACCTAACCCTAACCCTAACCCTAACACCAACCCTAAACCTAACACTAACACTAACCCTAACCCTAAACCTAGACCTAACACCAACCCTAACCCTAACCCTAACCCTAACCCTAACCCTAACCCTAACCCTAACCCTAACCCAAATAAGGGCAAGGTGTACTGGTCAGCGACAGGCAAGTTCTAGGCCTCAGACTAGAGGGAGCCATGGGCGTTTGTCTAGGCCCCGAGGTAGGGCTAGTGGGAACGGTAGGCGTAGCGCTGGGGTAGGCATAGGGCAAGGTGTGGGTGTCGAAGTAAACCTCGGAGTAGGACTAGGGCCAGGAGTGGGAGCTGTGGCTATGGTTAGGGATGGGGTTGGGCCTATGGGTAGGTGGAGCTGAAGGGCCAGGGGTAGTGGTAGGACCAGAGGTAGTGCTAGGCGTAGGACAAGGGCGAGGGGTAGTGCTCGGGGTAACCTAACCCTAACCCTAACCCTAACCCTAACCCTAACCCTAACCCTGACACTAACCCTAACCCTAATCCCTAACCCTAACCCTAACCCTAACCCTAACCCTAAAGCTAACACCAACCCTAACCCTAACCCTAACCCTAACCCTAACCCTAACACCAACCCTAACCCTAACCCTAACTCTAACCCTAACCTAACCCCTAACCATAACACTAACCCTAACCCTAAACCTAACACCAACCCTAACCCTAATCCTAACCCTAACCTTAACACTAACCCTAACCCTAACCCTAACCCTAACCCCTAACCCTAACCCTAACCCTAACCCTAACCTAACCCTAACTCTAACTCCAACCCTAAACTTAACCCTAACCCTAACCCTAACCCTAACCTAACCCTAACCCTAACACCAACCCTAATCTTAACCCTAACCCTAACCCTAATTCTAACCCTAACCTTAACTCTAAACCTAACTTTAACCCTAACCCTAACCCTAACCCCTAACCCTAACCCTAACCCTAACCCTAACCTAACCCTATCCCTAACACCAACCCTAACCTTAACCCTAACCCAAACCCTTATTCTAACCCTAACCCTAACTCTAAATCTAACCCTAACTCTAACCCTAACCCTAACCCTAACCCTAACCCTAACCCTAACCCTAACCCTAACACCAACCCAAACCCTAACCCTAACCCTAAACCTAACCCTAGACCTAACACCAACCCTAACCCTAACCCTAACCCTAACCCTAACCCAAATAAGGGCAAGGTGTACTGTTCAGCGACGGGCAAGTTCTAGGCCTCGGACTAGAGGGAGCCATGGGCGTTGGTCTAGGGCCCGAGGTAGGGCTATTGGGAGCGGTAGGCGTTGCGCTGGGGTAGGCATAGGGCAAGGGGTGGGTGTCGAGGTAAACCTCGGAGTAACCTAGGGCCAGTAGTGGGAGCTGTGTCTAGGGGTATGGATGGGGGTGGGCCTATGGGTAGGGGGAGCTGTAGGGCCAGGGGTAGGAGTAGGACCAGAGGTAGTGTTAGGCGTAAGCCTAGGGCGAGGGGTAGTGCTCGGGGTAGGGTTAGGTGAAAGGCTAGTGGTTGGCAGAGGCCCACAGCCAGTGTTAGGGTTAGGGCTCATATTAGGCCTAGGACTAGTGGTAGTGGTAGGGGATGGCCCAGGGCTAGGGGTAGGTGTCACGGGAGGGCTCCGGGTAGTCCTAGGACTCGGAACGGATGTAGGGCTGGTTTAGGGTGTGGCTAAGGGTGGGTCCAGGGTTATTTCGTAGGACACGGCTTAGTGCTATGGCTAACGGTAGGTCAAGGTGTACTGGTCAGCGACGGGCAAGTGCTAGGCCTCGGACTAGAGTGAGCACTGGGCGTTGGTCTAGGGCCCGAGGTAGGGCTGCTGGGAGTGGTAGGCGTAGCGCTAGGGTAGGCAAAGGGCAAGGGGTGGGTGTCGGGGTAAACCTCGGAGTAGACCTAGGACCAGTAGTGGGAGCTGTGGCTAGGGGTAGAGATGGAGGTGGGCCTATGGGTAGGGGGGGCTGTAGTGCCAGGGGTAGGGGTAGGACCAGAGTTAGTGCTAGGCGTAGGCAAAGGGCGAGGGGTAGTGCTCGGGGTAACCTAACCCTAACCCTAACCCTAACCCTAACACCAACCCTAACCCTTACACTAACACTAACCCTAACCCTAAACCTAGACCTAACACCAACCCTAACCCTAACCCTAACCTTAACCCTAACACTAACCCTAACCCTAACCCTAACCCAAATAAGGGCAAGGTGTACTGGTCAGCGACGGGCAAGTTCTAGGCCTCAGACTAGAGGGAGCCATGGGCGTTGGTCTAGGGCCCGAGGTAGGGCTAGTGGGAACGGTAGGCGTAGCGCTGGGGTAGGCATAGGGCAAGGTGTGGGTGTCGAAGTAAACCTCGGAGTAGGCCTAGGGCGAGGAGTGGGAGCTGTGGCTATGGTTAGGGATGGGGTTGGGCCTATGGGTAGGGGGAGCTGAAGGGCCAGGGGTAGTGGTAGGACCAGAGGTAGTGCTAGGCGTAGGCCAAGGGCGAGGGGTAGTGCTCGGGGTAACCTAACCCTAACCCTAACCCTAACCCTAACCCTAATCCTGACACTAACCCTAACCCTAATCCCTAACCCTAACCCTAACCCTAACCCTAACCCTAAAGCTAACACCAACCCTAACCCTAACCCTAACCCTAACCCTAACACCAACCCTAACCCTAACCCTAACTCTAACCCTAACCTAACCCCTAACCATAACACTAACACTAACCCTAACCCTAAACCTGACACAAACCCTAACCCTAACCCTAACCCTAACCCTAACCTTAACACTAACCCTAAACCTAACCCTAACCCTAACCTAACCCTAACACCAACCCTAACCTTAACCTAACACTAACCCTAACCCTATATTAACACCAACCCTAACCCTAACCCTAACCCTAACCCTAACCCTAACCCTAATCCTAACCCAAATAAGGGCAAGGTGTACTGGTCAGCGACGGGCAAGTTCTAGGCCTCGGACTAGAGGGAGCCATGGGCGTTGGTCTAGGGCCCGAGGTAGGGCTAGTGGGAGCTGTAGGCGTAGCGCTGAAGTAGACAAATGGTAAGGGGTTGGTGTCGGGGTAAACCTCGGAGTAGGCCTAGGACCAGGAATGGGAGCTGTGGCTACGGGTAGGGATGGGGCTGGGCCTATGGGTAGGGGGGGCTGTAGGGCCAGGGGTAGGGGTAGGACCAGAGATAGTGCTAGGCGTAGGCCAAGGGCGAGGGGTAGTGCTCGGGGTAACCTAACCCTAAACCTAACCCTAACCCTAAACCTTACCCTAACCCTAACACTAACCCTAACCCTAATCCCTAACCCTAACCCTAACCCTAACCCTAAGCCTAAACCTAACACCAACCCTAACCCTAACCCTAACCCTAATTCTAACCCTAACCCTAACACTAACCCTAACCCTAACCCATAACCCTAACCCTAAACCTAACCCTAAGCCTTACACCAACCCTAACCCTAACACTAACCATAACCCTAACACCAACCCTAACACTAACACTAACCCTAAACCCTAACCGTAACCCTAACAAGGGCAAGGTGTACTGGTCAGCGACGGGCAAGTACTAGGCCTCGGAGTAGAGGAAGCCATGGGCGTTGGTCTAGGGCCCGAGCTAGGGCTAGTGAGAGCGGTAGGCGTAGCGCTGGGGTAGGCATAGGGCAAGAGGTTGGTGTCGACGTAAACCTCGGAGTAGGACTAGGGCCAGGAGTGGGAGCTGTGGCTAGGGGTAGGGATGGGGGAGGGCCTATGGGTAAGAGGAGCTGTAGGGCCAGGGGTAGCGGTAGGACCAAAGGTAGTGCTAGGCGTAGGCCTAGGGCGCGGGGTATTGCTCGGGGTAGGGTTAGGTGAAGGGCTAGTGGTTGGCAGAGGCCCATGGGAAGTGTTAGGGTTAGGGGTCATGTTAGGCCTAGGACTAGTGGTAGTGGTAGAAGATGGCCGAGGGCTAGGGGTAGGTGTCACGGGAGGGCTCCGGGTAGTCCTAGGACTCGGAACGTATGTAGGGCTGGATTAGGGTGTGGTAAGCGTGGGTCCAGGTGGTTTCGTAGGACACGGGTTAGTGCTCTGGGTAACGGTAGGTCAAGGTGTACTGGTCGGCATCGGGCATGTGGTAGGCCTCGGACTAGAAGGAGCACTGGGCGTTGGTCTAGGGCCCGAGGTAGGGCTAGTAGGAGCGGTAGGCGTAGCGCTGAAGTAGGCAAAGGGCAAGGTGTGGGTGTCCAGGTAAACCTCGGAGTAGGCCTAGGACCAGGAGTGGGAGCTGTTGCTAGGGGTAAGGATGGGGGTGGGCTGATGGGTAGGGGAGGCTGTAGTGCCAGAAGTAGGGGTAGGACCAGAGGTGGTGCTAGGCGTAGGCCAAGGGCGAGGGGTAGTGCTCGGGGTAACCCAACCCTAACCCTAACCCTAACCCTGACCCTAACACTAACCCTAAACCTAAACCTAACACCAACCCTAACCCTAAACCTAACCCTAACCCTAATTCTAACCCTAACCCTAACCCTAACCCTAACCCTAACCCTAACCCCTAACCCTAACCCTAACCCTAACCTAACCCTAACCCTAACACCAACCCTAAACTTAACCCTAACCCTAACCCTAACTCTAAACCTAACCCTAACGCTAAACCTAACCCTAACCCTAACCCTAACACCAACCCTAACCCTAACCTAACCCTAACACTAACCCCATACCTAACACCAACCCTAACAACTAACCCTAACCCTAACCCTGACCCTAACCTTAACCCTAATCCCTACCCAAATAAGGGCAAGGTGTACTGGTCAGCGACGGGCAAGTTCTAGGCCTCGGACTAGAGGGAGCCATGGGCGTTGGTCTAGGGCCAGAGGTAGGGCTAGTGGGAGCTGTAGTCGTAGCGCTGAAGTAGGAAAAGGGTAAGGGGTCGGTGTCGGGGTAAACCTCAAAGTAGGCCTAGGACCAGGAATGGGAGCTGTGGCTACGGGTAGGGATGGGGGTGGGCCTATGGGTAGGGGAGGCTGTAGGGCCAAAGGTAGGGGTAGGACCAGAGGTAGTGCTAGGCGTAGGCCAAGGGCGAGGGGTAGTGCTCGGGGTAACCTAACCCTAACCCTAACCCTAACCCTAAACCTAACCCTAACCCTAAAACTAACCCTAACCCTAACCCCTAATTCTAACACTAACCCTAACTCTAACCCTAAACCTAACACCAATCCTAACCCTAACCCTAACCTTAACACCAACCCTAACCCTAAACCTAACCCTAACCCCTGACCCTAACCCTAACCCTAACCCTAACCTAACCCTAACCCTAACACCAACCCTATACTTAACCCTAACCCTAACCCTAATTTTAACCCTAACCCTAACTCTAAACCTAACCCTAACACTAACCCTAACCCTAACCCTAACCCTAACACCAACCCTACCCTAACCTTAACCCTAACCCTAACCCAACAATGGAAAGGTGTATGGTCAGCGACGGGCAAGTTCTAGGCCTCGGACTAGAGGGAGCCATGCGCGTTGGTCTCTAGCCCGAGCTAGGGCTAGTGGGAGTAGTAGGCGTAGCGCTGGGGTAGGCATAGGGCAAAAGGAGGGTGTCGAGGTAAACCTCGGAGTGGACCTAGGGCCAGGAGTGGGAGCTGTGTCTAGGTGTAGGGATGGCGGTGGGCCTATGGGTAGGGGGAGCTGTAGGGCCAGGGGTAGGAGTAGGACCAGAGGTAGTGTTAGGCGTAAGCCTAGGGCGAGGGGTAGTGCTCGGGGTAGGGTTAGGTGAAGGGCTAGTGGTTGGCAGAGGCCCACAGGCAGTGTTAGGGTTAGGGCTCATATTAGGCCTAGGACTAGTGGTAGTGGTAGGGGATGGCCGAGGGCTAGGGGTAGGTGTCACGGGAGGGCTCCGGGTAGTCCTAGGACTCAAAACGGATGTAGGGCTGGATTAGGGTGTGGCTAAGGGTGGGTCCAGGGTTATTTCGTAGGACAAGGCTTAGTGCTCTGCCTAACGGTAGGTCAAGGTGTACTGGTCGGCGACGGGCAAGTGCTAGGCCTCGGACTAGAGTGAGCACTGGGCGTTGGTCTAGGGCCCGAGGTAGGGCTGGTGGGAGTGGTAGGCGTAGCGCTACGGTAGGCAAAGGGCAAGGGGTGGGTGTCGGGGTAAACCTCGGAGTAGACCTAGGACCAGTAGTGGGAGCTGTGGCTAGGGGTAGGGATGGAGGTGGGCCTATGTGTAGGGGGGGCTGTAGTGCCAGGGGTAGGGGTAGGACCAGAGTTAGTGCTAGGCGTAGGCAAAGGGCGAGGGGTAGTGCTCGGGGTAACCTAACCTAATCCTAACCTAACCCTAACCTAACCCTAACCCTAACACCAACCCTAACCTTAACCCTAACCCTAATTCTAACCCTAACCCTAACTCTAAACCTAACCCTAACCCTAACCCTAACCCTAACCCAAACCCTAACCCTACCCCTAACCTAACCCTAATCCTAACCCTAACCCTAACACCAACCCTAATTCTAACCCTAACCCTAACCCTAATTCTAACCCTAACCCTTACCCTAACACTAACCCTAACACCAACCCTAACCCTAACCCTAACACTAACCCTAACCTAAACCCTAACCCTAACCCTAACCCTAATACTAACCCTAAAATAACACCAACCCTAACCCTAACCCTAACGCTAACCTTAACACCAACCCTAACCCTAACCCTAACCCTAACCCTTAACTTTAACCCTAACCCTAACCCTAACCCTAACACCAACCCTAACCTTAACCCTAACCCTAACACTAATTCTAACCCTAACCCTAACTCTAAACCTAACCCTAACCCTAACCCTAACCCTAATACCAACCCTAACCTGACCCTAACCCTAACCCTAAACCTCAACCTAACACCAACCCTTACCCTAACCCTAACCCTAACCCTAACCCTAACCCTAACCCAAATAAGGGCAAGGTGTACTGGTCAGCGACGGGCAAGTTCTAGGCCTCGGACTAGACGGAGCACTGGGCGTTGGTCTAGGGCCCGAGGTAGGGCTAGTAGGAGCGGTAGGCGTAGCGCTGAAGTAGGCAAAGGGCAAGGGGTGGGTGTCGAGGTAAACCTCGGAGTAGGCCTAGGACCAGGAGTGGGAGCTGTGGCTATGGTTAGGGATGGGGTTGGGCCTATGGGTAGGGGGAGCTGAAGGGCGAGGGGTAGTGGTAGGACCAGAGGTAGTGCTAGGCGTAGGCCAAGGGCGAGGGGTAGTGCTCGGGGTAACCTAACCCTAACCCTAACCCTAACCCTAACCCTAATCCTG
>NC_138068.1:45574393-45579393 GCF_964194185.1 Rhinolophus hipposideros | reverse complement strand
AACCTAGACCTAACACCAACCCTAACCCTAACCCTAACCCTAACCCTAACCCTAACCCTAACCCTAACCCTAACCCAAATAAGGGCAAGGTGTACTGGTCAGCGACAGGCAAGTTCTAGGCCTCAGACTAGAGGGAGCCATGGGCGTTTGTCTAGGCCCCGAGGTAGGGCTAGTGGGAACGGTAGGCGTAGCGCTGGGGTAGGCATAGGGCAAGGTGTGGGTGTCGAAGTAAACCTCGGAGTAGGACTAGGGCCAGGAGTGGGAGCTGTGGCTATGGTTAGGGATGGGGTTGGGCCTATGGGTAGGTGGAGCTGAAGGGCCAGGGGTAGTGGTAGGACCAGAGGTAGTGCTAGGCGTAGGACAAGGGCGAGGGGTAGTGCTCGGGGTAACCTAACCCTAACCCTAACCCTAACCCTAACCCTAACCCTGACACTAACCCTAACCCTAATCCCTAACCCTAACCCTAACCCTAACCCTAACCCTAAAGCTAACACCAACCCTAACCCTAACCCTAACCCTAACCCTAACACCAACCCTAACCCTAACCCTAACTCTAACCCTAACCTAACCCCTAACCATAACACTAACCCTAACCCTAAACCTAACACCAACCCTAACCCTAATCCTAACCCTAACCTTAACACTAACCCTAACCCTAACCCTAACCCTAACCCCTAACCCTAACCCTAACCCTAACCCTAACCCTAACCTAACCCTAACTCTAACTCCAACCCTAAACTTAACCCTAACCCTAACCCTAACCCTAACCTAACCCTAACCCTAACACCAACCCTAATCTTAACCCTAACCCTAACCCTAATTCTAACCCTAACCTTAACTCTAAACCTAACTTTAACCCTAACCCTAACCCTAACCCCTAACCCTAACCCTAACCCTAACCCTAACCTAACCCTATCCCTAACACCAACCCTAACCTTAACCCTAACCCAAACCCTTATTCTAACCCTAACCCTAACTCTAAATCTAACCCTAACTCTAACCCTAACCCTAACCCTAACCCTAACCCTAACCCTAACCCTAACACCAACCCAAACCCTAACCCTAACCCTAAACCTAACCCTAGACCTAACACCAACCCTAACCCTAACCCTAACCCTAACCCTAACCCAAATAAGGGCAAGGTGTACTGTTCAGCGACGGGCAAGTTCTAGGCCTCGGACTAGAGGGAGCCATGGGCGTTGGTCTAGGGCCCGAGGTAGGGCTATTGGGAGCGGTAGGCGTTGCGCTGGGGTAGGCATAGGGCAAGGGGTGGGTGTCGAGGTAAACCTCGGAGTAACCTAGGGCCAGTAGTGGGAGCTGTGTCTAGGGGTATGGATGGGGGTGGGCCTATGGGTAGGGGGAGCTGTAGGGCCAGGGGTAGGAGTAGGACCAGAGGTAGTGTTAGGCGTAAGCCTAGGGCGAGGGGTAGTGCTCGGGGTAGGGTTAGGTGAAAGGCTAGTGGTTGGCAGAGGCCCACAGCCAGTGTTAGGGTTAGGGCTCATATTAGGCCTAGGACTAGTGGTAGTGGTAGGGGATGGCCCAGGGCTAGGGGTAGGTGTCACGGGAGGGCTCCGGGTAGTCCTAGGACTCGGAACGGATGTAGGGCTGGTTTAGGGTGTGGCTAAGGGTGGGTCCAGGGTTATTTCGTAGGACACGGCTTAGTGCTATGGCTAACGGTAGGTCAAGGTGTACTGGTCAGCGACGGGCAAGTGCTAGGCCTCGGACTAGAGTGAGCACTGGGCGTTGGTCTAGGGCCCGAGGTAGGGCTGCTGGGAGTGGTAGGCGTAGCGCTAGGGTAGGCAAAGGGCAAGGGGTGGGTGTCGGGGTAAACCTCGGAGTAGACCTAGGACCAGTAGTGGGAGCTGTGGCTAGGGGTAGAGATGGAGGTGGGCCTATGGGTAGGGGGGGCTGTAGTGCCAGGGGTAGGGGTAGGACCAGAGTTAGTGCTAGGCGTAGGCAAAGGGCGAGGGGTAGTGCTCGGGGTAACCTAACCCTAACCCTAACCCTAACCCTAACACCAACCCTAACCCTTACACTAACACTAACCCTAACCCTAAACCTAGACCTAACACCAACCCTAACCCTAACCCTAACCCTAACCCTAACACTAACCCTAACCCTAACCCTAACCCAAATAAGGGCAAGGTGTACTGGTCAGCGACGGGCAAGTTCTAGGCCTCAGACTAGAGGGAGCCATGGGCGTTGGTCTAGGGCCCGAGGTAGGGCTAGTGGGAACGGTAGGCGTAGCGCTGGGGTAGGCATAGGGCAAGGTGTGGGTGTCGAAGTAAACCTCGGAGTAGGCCTAGGGCGAGGAGTGGGAGCTGTGGCTATGGTTAGGGATGGGGTTGGGCCTATGGGTAGGGGGAGCTGAAGGGCCAGGGGTAGTGGTAGGACCAGAGGTAGTGCTAGGCGTAGGCCAAGGGCGAGGGGTAGTGCTCGGGGTAACCTAACCCTAACCCTAACCCTAACCCTAACCCTAACCCTGACACTAACCCTAACCCTAATCCCTAACCCTAACCCTAACCCTAACCCTAACCCTAAAGCTAACACCAACCCTAACCCTAACCCTAACCCTAACCCTAACACCAACCCTAACCCTAACCCTAACTCTAACCCTAACCTAACCCCTAACCATAACACTAACACTAACCCTAACCCTAAACCTGACACAAACCCTAACCCTAACCCTAACCCTAACCCTAACCTTAACACTAACCCTAAACCTAACCCTAACCCTAACCTAACCCTAACACCAACCCTAACCTTAACCTAACACTAACCCTAACCCTATATTAACACCAACCCTAACCCTAACCCTAACCCTAACCCTAACCCTAACCCTAATCCTAACCCAAATAAGGGCAAGGTGTACTGGTCAGCGACGGGCAAGTTCTAGGCCTCGGACTAGAGGGAGCCATGGGCGTTGGTCTAGGGCCCGAGGTAGGGCTAGTGGGAGCTGTAGGCGTAGCGCTGAAGTAGACAAATGGTAAGGGGTTGGTGTCGGGGTAAACCTCGGAGTAGGCCTAGGACCAGGAATGGGAGCTGTGGCTACGGGTAGGGATGGGGCTGGGCCTATGGGTAGGGGGGGCTGTAGGGCCAGGGGTAGGGGTAGGACCAGAGATAGTGCTAGGCGTAGGCCAAGGGCGAGGGGTAGTGCTCGGGGTAACCTAACCCTAAACCTAACCCTAACCCTAAACCTTACCCTAACCCTAACACTAACCCTAACCCTAATCCCTAACCCTAACCCTAACCCTAACCCTAAGCCTAAACCTAACACCAACCCTAACCCTAACCCTAACCCTAATTCTAACCCTAACCCTAACACTAACCCTAACCCTAACCCATAACCCTAACCCTAAACCTAACCCTAAGCCTTACACCAACCCTAACCCTAACACTAACCATAACCCTAACACCAACCCTAACACTAACACTAACCCTAAACCCTAACCGTAACCCTAACAAGGGCAAGGTGTACTGGTCAGCGACGGGCAAGTACTAGGCCTCGGAGTAGAGGAAGCCATGGGCGTTGGTCTAGGGCCCGAGCTAGGGCTAGTGAGAGCGGTAGGCGTAGCGCTGGGGTAGGCATAGGGCAAGAGGTTGGTGTCGACGTAAACCTCGGAGTAGGACTAGGGCCAGGAGTGGGAGCTGTGGCTAGGGGTAGGGATGGGGGAGGGCCTATGGGTAAGAGGAGCTGTAGGGCCAGGGGTAGCGGTAGGACAAAAGGTAGTGCTAGGCGTAGGCCTAGGGCGCGGGGTATTGCTCGGGGTAGGGTTAGGTGAAGGGCTAGTGGTTGGCAGAGGCCCATGGGAAGTGTTAGGGTTAGGGGTCATGTTAGGCCTAGGACTAGTGGTAGTGGTAGAAGATGGCCGAGGGCTAGGGGTAGGTGTCACGGGAGGGCTCCGGGTAGTCCTAGGACTCGGAACGTATGTAGGGCTGGATTAGGGTGTGGTAAGCGTGGGTCCAGGTGGTTTCGTAGGACACGGGTTAGTGCTCTGGGTAACGGTAGGTCAAGGTGTACTGGTCGGCATCGGGCATGTGGTAGGCCTCGGACTAGAAGGAGCACTGGGCGTTGGTCTAGGGCCCGAGGTAGGGCTAGTAGGAGCGGTAGGCGTAGCGCTGAAGTAGGCAAAGGGCAAGGTGTGGGTGTCCAGGTAAACCTCGGAGTAGGCCTAGGACCAGGAGTGGGAGCTGTTGCTAGGGGTAAGGATGGGGGTGGGCTGATGGGTAGGGGAGGCTGTAGTGCCAGAAGTAGGGGTAGGACCAGAGGTGGTGCTAGGCGTAGGCCAAGGGCGAGGGGTAGTGCTCGGGGTAACCCAACCCTAACCCTAACCCTAACCATGACCCTAACACTAACCCTAAACCTAAACCTAACACCAACCCTAACCCTAAACCTAACCCTAACCCTAATTCTAACCCTAACCCTAACCCTAACCCTAACCCTAACCCTAACCCCTAACCCTAACCCTAACCCTAACCTAACCCTAACCCTAACACCAACCCTAAACTTAACCCTAACCCTAACCCTAACTCTAAACCTAACCCTAACGCTAAACCTAACCCTAACCCTAACCCTAACACCAACCCTAACCCTAACCTAACCCTAACACTAACCCCATACCTAACACCAACCCTAACAACTAACCCTAACCCTAACCCTGACCCTAACCTTAACCCTAATCCCTACCCAAATAAGGGCAAGGTGTACTGGTCAGCGACGGGCAAGTTCTAGGCCTCGGACTAGAGGGAGCCATGGGCGTTGGTCTAGGGCCAGAGGTAGGGCTAGTGGGAGCTGTAGTCGTAGCGCTGAAGTAGGAAAAGGGTAAGGGGTCGGTGTCGGGGTAAACCTCAAAGTAGGCCTAGGACCAGGAATGGGAGCTGTGGCTACGGGTAGGGATGGGGGTGGGCCTATGGGTAGGGGAGGCTGTAGGGCCAAAGGTAGGGGTAGGACCAGAGGTAGTGCTAGGCGTAGGCCAAGGGCGAGGGGTAGTGCTCGGGGT
>NC_138068.1:45554393-45556893 GCF_964194185.1 Rhinolophus hipposideros | reverse complement strand
GCTCGGGGTAACCTAACCCTAACCCTAACCCTAACCCTAACCTAACCCTAACCCTAACACCAACCCTAAACTTAACCCTAACCCTAATTCTAACCCTAACCCTAACTCTAAACCTAACCCTAAACCTAACCCTAATTCTAACCCTAACCCTAACCCTACCCCTAACCTAACCATAATCCTAACCCTAACCCTAACACCAACCCTAATTCTAACCCTAACCCTAACCCTAATTCCAACCCTAACCCTAACCCTAACACTAACCCTAACACCAACCCTAACCCTAACCCTAACACTAACCCTAACCTAACCCCTAACACTAACCCTAACCCTAATTCTAACCCTAAAATAACACCAACCCTAACCCTAACCCTAACCCTAACCTTAACACCAACCCTAACCCTAACCCTAACACTAACCCCTAACCCTAACCCTAACCCTAACCCTAACCTAACCCTAACCCTAACACCAACCCTAACCTTAACCCTAACCCTAACCCTAATTCTAACCCTAACCCTAACTCTAAACCTAACCCTAACCCTAACCCTAACCCTAACACCAACCCTAACCCTAACCCTAACCCTAACCTAACCCTAAACCTAACACCAACCCTAACCTTAACCCTAACCCTAACCCTAATTCTAACCCTAACCCTAACTCTAAATCTAATCCTAACCCTAACCCTAACCCTAACACCAACCCTAACCGTAACCCTAACCCTAACCCTAACACTAACCCTAACACCAACCCTAACCCTAACCCTAACACTAACCCTAACCTAACCCCTAACACTAACCCTAACCCTAATTCTAACCCTAAAATAACACCAACCCTAACCCTAACCCTAACCCTAACCTTAACACCAACCCTAACCCTAACCCTAACTCTAACCCCTAACCCTAACCCTAACCCTAACCCTAACCCTAACCCTAACCTAACCCTAACCCTAACACCAACCCTAATCTTAACCCTAACCCTAACCCTAATTCTAACCCTAACCCTAACTCTAAACCTAACCCTAACCCTAACCCTAACCCTAACACCAACCCTAACCCTAACCCTAACCCTAACCTAACCCTAACCCTAACACCAACCCTAAACTTAACCCTAACCCTAATTCAAACCCTAACCCTAACTCTAAACCTAACCCTAAACCTAACCCTAATTCTAACCCTAACCCTAACCCTACCCCTAACCTAACCCTAATCCTAACCCTAACCCTAACACCAACCCTAATTCTAACCCTAACCCTAACCCTAATTCCAACCCTAACCCTAACCCTAACACTAACCCTAACACCAACCCTAACCCTAACCCTAACACTAACCCTAACCTAACCCCTAACACTAACCCTAACCCTAATTCTAACCCTAAAATAACACCAACCCTAACCCTAAACCTAACCCTAACCTTAACACCAACCCTAACCCTAACCCTAACCCTAAACCCTAACCCTAACCCTAACCCTAACCCTAACATAACCCTAAACCTAACACCAACCCTAACCTTAACCCTAACCCTAACCCTAATTCTAACCCTAACCCTAACTCTAAACCTAACCCTAACCCTAACCCTAACCCTAACACCAACCCTAACCCTAACCCTAACCCTAACCCTAAACCTAAACCTAACACCAACCCTAACCCTAACCCTAACCCTAACCCTAACCCTAACCCAAATAAGGGCAAGGTGTACTGGTCAGCGACGGGCAAGTTCTAGGCCTCGGACTAGACGGAGCACTGGGCGTTGGTCTAGGGCCCGAGGTAGGGCTAGTAGGAGCGGTAGGCCTAGCGCTGAAGTAGGCAAAGGGCAAGAGGTGGGTGTCGAGGTAAACCTCAGAGTAGGCCTAGGACCAGGAGTGGGAGCTGTTGCTAGGGGTAGGGATGGGGGTGGGCCTATGGGTAGGGGGGGCTGTAGGGCCAGGGGTAGGGGTAGGACCAGAGGTAGTGCTAGGCGTAGGCCAACGGCGAGGGGTAGTGCTCGGGGTAACATAACCCTAACCCTAACCCTAAACCTAACCCTAACCCTAACCCTAACTCTAACCCTAACACTAATCCCTAACCCTAACCCTAAGCCTGACCCTAACCCTAAACCTAAACCTAACACCAACCCTAACCCTAACCCTAACCCTAACCCTAATTCTAAACCTAACCCTAACCCTAACCCTAACCCTAACCCTAACACCAACCCTATCCCTAACCCTAACACTAACCCTAACCTAACCCCTAACCCTAACCCTAACCCTAACCCTAAACCTAAACCTAACACCAACCCTAACCCTAACCCTAACCCTAACCTTAACACCAACCCTAACCCTAACTCGAACCCTAACCCTAACTTTAACCCTAACCCTAACCCTAAACCTAAACCTAACACCAAACCTAACCCTAACCTAACCCTAACCTTAACCCTAATCCTAACCCTAATTCTAACCCTAACCCTAACTAAACTTAACCCTAACCCTAACCCTAACCCTAACCACTAACCCTAACCCTAACGCGAG
>NC_138068.1:45529393-45531893 GCF_964194185.1 Rhinolophus hipposideros | reverse complement strand
CCCTAACCCTAACACTAACCCTACCACCAACCCTAACCCTAACCCTAACACTAACCCTAACCTAACCCCTAACACTAACCCTAACCCTAATTCTAACCCTAAAATAACACCAACCCTAACCCTAAACCTAACCCTAACCTTAACACCAACCCTAACCCTAACCCTAACCCTAACCCCAAACCCTAACCCTAACCCTAACCCTAACCTAACCCTAAACCTAACACCAACCCTAACCTTAACCCTAACCCTAACCCTAATTCTAACCCTAACCCTAACTCTAAACCTAACCCTAACCCTAACCCTAACCCTAACACCAACCCTAACCCTAACCCTAACCCTAAACCTAAACCTAACACCAACCCTAACCCTAACCCTAACCCTAAACCTAACCCAAATAAGGGCAAGGTGTACTGGTCAGCGACGGGCAAGTTCTAGGCCTCGGACTAGACGGAGCACTGGGCGTTGGTCTAGGGCCCGAGGTAGGGCTAGTAGGAGCGGTAGGCCTAGCGCTGAAGTAGGCAAAGGGCAAGGGGTGGGTGTCGAGGTAAACCTCAGAGTAGGCCTAGGACCAGGAGTGGGAGCTGTTGCTAGGGGTAGGGATGGGGGTTGGCCTATGGGTAGGGGGGGCTGTAGGGCCAGGGGTAGGGGTAGGACCAGAGGTAGTGCTAGGCGTAGGCCAACGGCGAGGGGTAGTGCTCGGGGTAACATAACCCTAACCCTAACCCTAAACCTAACCCTAATCCTAACCCTAAATCTAACCCTAACACTAATCCCTAACCCTAACCCTAACCCTGACCCTAACCCTAAACCTAAACCTAACACCAACCCTAACCCTAACCCTAACCCTAACCCTAATTCTAACCCTAACCCTAACCCTAACCCTAACCCTAACACCAACCCTATCCCTAACCCTAACACTAACCCTAACCTAACCCCTAACCCTAACCCTAACCCTAACCCTAAACCTAAACCTAACACCAACCCTAACCCTAACCCTAACCCTAACCTTAACACCAACCCTAACCCTAACTCTAACCCTAACCCTAACTTTAACCCTAACCTTAACCCTAAACCTAAACCTAACACCAAACCTAACGCTAACCTAACCCTAACCTTAACCCTAATCCTAACCCTAATTCTAACCCTAACCCTAACTAAACTTAACCCTAACCCTAACCCTAACCCTAACCACTAACCCTAACCCTAACGCGAACCCTAACCTAAACCTAACTTTAACACCAACCCTAACCTTAACCCTAACCCTAACCCTAATTCGAACCCTAACCCTAACCCTAACCCTAACCCCTAACCCTAACCCTAACGCGAACCCTAACCTAAACCTAACTTTAACACCAACCCTAACCTTAACCCTAACCCTAACCCTAATTCTAACCCTAACCCTAAACCTAACCGTAAACCTAACCCTAACCCTAACCCTAACCCTAACCCTAACACCAACCCTAACCCTAACCCTAACTTTAACCCTAACCCTATACCTAACACCAACCCTAACCCTAACCCTAACCCTAACACCAACCCTAACCCTAACCCTAACCCTAACCTTAACCCTAAACCTAACCCAAATAAGGGCAAGGTGTACTGGTCAGCGACGGGCAAGTTCTAGGCCTCGGACTAGAGGGAGCCATGCGCGTTGGTCTCTAGCCCGAGCTAGGGATAGTGGGAGTAGTAGGCGTAGCGCTGGGGTAGGCAAAGGGCAAGGGGTGGGTGTCGGGGTAAACCTCGGAGGATGCCTTGGACCTGGAGTGGGAGCTGTGGCTAGAAGTAGGGATGGGGGTGGGCCTATGGGTAGGGGTAGCTGTAGGGCCAGGGGTAGGGGTAGGACCAGAGGTAGTGCTAGGCGTAGGCCTAGGGCGAGGGGTAGTGCTCGGGGTAACCTAACCCTAACCCTAACCCTAACCCTAACAATGGCAAGGTGTATGGTCAGCGACAGGCAAGTTCTAGGCCTCGGACTAAAGGGAGCCATGCCCGTTGGTCTCTAGCTTGAGCTAGGGCTAGTGGGAGTAGTAGGCGTAGCGCTGGGGTAGGCATAGGGCAAGGGGTGGGTGTCGAGGTAAAGCTCGGAGTAGGCCTAGGGCCAGGAGTGGGAGCTGTGGCTAGGGGTATGGATGGGGTTGGGCCTATGGGTAGGGGGAGCTGTAGGGCCAGGGGTAGGAGTAGGACCAGAGGTAGTGTTAGTCGTAAGCCTAGGGCGAGGGGTAGTGCTCGGGGTAGGGTTAGGTGAAGGGCTAGTGGTTGGCAGAGGCCCACAGCCAGTGTTAGGTTTAGGGCTCATATTAGGCCTAGGACTAGTGGTAGTGGTAGGGGATGGCCGAGGGCTAGGGGTAGGTGTCACGGGAGGGCTCCGGGTATTCCTAGGACTCGGAACGGATGTAGGGCTGGATTAGGGTGTGGCTAAGGGTGGGTCCAGGGTTATTTCGTAGGACACGGCTCAGTGCTCTGGCTAACGGTAGGTCAAGGTGTACTGGTCGGCGACGGGCAA